>NC_092819.1:154043701-154389535 GCF_023375885.2 Dermacentor andersoni | reverse complement strand
GTGTGTGTGTGTGTGTGTGTGTGTGTGTGTGTGTGTGTGTGTGTGTGTGTGTGTGTGTGCTGTGTGTGCGTGTGTGTGTGCACGTGTGTGTGACTTTCGAACTAAATTTTGCTGCTTAGGTCCCCTACAATTCAACTTTTCCGACAAGAACGGAAGCTTCGATAGTAATTTTTTTTTATTCTTTAGTTTAGTGCCCAGAGCTTACTGGTGCTCTGGGCCTCTCGCTGTTATGCAATTTTTTACGTTTTTGCCATTTTCGTGAGAGTCATTTCATCAAGTATGAGCAAGCAGATTTTCCCACGACCACCGGGACAAGTTCAGTCGTCAGCTTCACCGCTCATTTTTGGACGACGTGCCTTTGGAAGCTCAGACCAGCTTGATTCCTTGGAGAGCTCAGCGCCAGAAGACATGAACTCTGTCACCGTATATCGACTGAGACGACTTCATCGAATCAGAGTGAACAGGAATCCTTGGTGGTTTCTTACGTGCCGCTCTCGACGTCACACAGCACGAACTCCCTCAGCAGGCAGTTTCTATCAGAATATCTTGAAAGTGTGGTCCTTGGGAAAATCAACGAGATCAGGAACAATGCTCGCAAGAACATCCTGACAATAGGTGTGAAAATTTCCGCAATACTGGATAAGTTAAAGAGCATTCCACAAGTAAGCGCCATCCCTGTCCGCGCTTTTATTATTTACGGGAAAGAGACAACGACTGGTGTGATTTCTGAAGTGGAGCTTGAAATCAAGCATGCGGACCTCAAGAATCTTTTGAGGTCATCGGTGCGCATTATTGAGACTCACCGCTTGGGGAACTCCCGTTGCATCAAGTTAATATTTGTTCTTCGACATTACCAGCGTCTGTCAAAGTGGGCTGCACTCTAAGAAAAAGAAAGTGACCCATGCTCCATTAAGGGAGAAACGGGAATGTCCTCTATGTCTGTCTTTAAATGGAGCACGTTTCCTCCCTCATGACTGGGTGCAATGGGTCGTGCGTCTCCAAAACCAACATGGCCGACTCCAGGCAAGCGAAGCGATGGATGCGACTAGGCCTACGAACTATGCTAGTTCGCGGCTGGAAAACAACGTACGCGTCATAAGCGTAGTGTGCATTACTGACAGTCGCCAAAAAAAAAAAAAAAGACACTCTCGCTAAGCTTTCGTTGGCGCATACAAGGAAGCAGCTACAAGTACGACACAATATTGTAGCGACTCTTTCCGCTCGACTACCCCGCTTAGGAGCCGTCATTGACGACCGATGTGGTGGGCTGTGCCGTCGCGAACATGCACTACACTAATTCAAAGATTGTGGTTAGTATCATCTCCAACCACTCTGAATCTGCTTTGCCGGTTATCATTTCATACGTACATATTGTCACGTGGTAGTGATGGCGAAGAAAACAGCCAAACTGCGAAAGAAGAAACTAGCGTTTTATTGGGCGAACGTGTGCCTCCGAAAACAGGCTACACTCAAAGAACGGCGACAGCGACGTACACAGTCGGCGATGGTCAAAAATCTGATCAGTAGATCAAGCGCGTTGGTTGGCGCGCTGAAATTGATGTCAGAAACGGTCCCAACAGATCCATCCCGATCTGCTGAAAAGGTCGGTAACGAGGCTTGATCGGCTGTAGTAGTCCCACTGGCCTTGTCGGTGGTGTCTTGCGTCGCTGACAATCTTGGCATGTCATGACATAACGGGTGACGTCGGCTATTAGGCGCGGCCAGTAATACCTTTCTTGCATCCTCGATAGCGTCCGGGAGAAGCCGAGGTGCCCGGCGGTCGGATCGTCATGTAGGGCGCGCAGTACTTCAGGACGCAGCACCGACGGAACAACAAGAAGGTAGTTGGCGCGGACTGGTGAGAAGTTCTTCTCCAGGAGTAGATTGTTTTCAAGCGTGAAGGAAGATAATCCGCGCTTAAATGCCCTGGGGACAACGTCGGTGTGCTCTTCCAAATATTCGACGAGGCCTTTTAGCTCCGGGTCTGCCCGTTGCTTTTCACCGAAGTCTTCCACGCTTATCATTCCAAGGAATGCGTCGTCATTCTCGTCATCTTGCGGCGGCGGGTCAATGGGGACGCGTGATAGGCAATCGGCATCGGAGTGTTTTCGTCCGGACTTGTAGGTTACAGTGATGTCGTATTCTTGTAGTCTGAGGCTCCACCGCGCCAGTCGTCCTGAACGATCGTTCATATTCACTAGCCAACACAACGCGTGATGGTCGCTGACGACTTTCAATGGCCTGCCATATAGATAAGGGCGAGATTTAGCTGTAGCCCAAAGGATGGCGAGGCATTCCTTTTCGGTCGTAGAATACTTGCCTTCCGTTTTTGACAGCGACCAGCTAGCATAAGCTATCACCTGTTCGACTCTGTTTCTCCTCTGGACTAGAACGGCACCGATGCCTAGGCTACTGGCGTCAGTATGGATTTCTGTACCGGCGTATTCGTCGAAATGCGCAAGTACCAGCGGCGACTGCATGCGTCGTTTGAGTTCTTCAAATCCGTCGGACTGTGGCGTTTCCCACTTGAACTCAACAACACATTTAGTTAGACGTGTCAACGGCTCAGCGATGCGTGAAATGCCCTTCACAAAGCGCCTGTAGTATGCACACATGCCAAGGAATATACGCACTGCCTTCTTGTCGATGGGTTGCGGGAACTTTGCGATGGCAGCTGTCTTCTGCGGGTCGGGCCAGACCCCAGATTTGCTGATGACGTGGCCTAAAAATAGAAGCTCCTCGTAAGCGAAGCGGCACTTTTCCGGCTTCAGAGTAAGTCCTGATGACCTGATGGCTTCTAGTACTGTTGCAAGCCGCCTAAGGTGATCGTCGAAATTTCCGGCGATGACGAAAACGTCTTCCAAGTATACGAGACAGGTCTGCCACTTCAATCCTGCTAAAACCGGGTCCATCACGCGCTGGAACCTTGCAGGCGCCGAGCACAGTCCGAATGGCATAACCTTGAGCTCGTAGACGCCGTCTGGGGTGATGAAGGTGGTCTTTTCGCGATCTCTTTCGTCGACTTCTATTTGCCAATAGCCAGACTTGAGGTCCATCGACGAGAAGTATTTAGCGCTGCAGAGCCGATCCAATGCGTCGTCTATTCGTGGGAGGGGGCATACGTCCTTCTTCGTAATCTTGTTCAGACGACGATAATCGACGCAGAAACGTAGGGTTCCGTCCCTTTTCTTAACCAAGACTACAGGAGATGCGCACGGGCTTTTCGACGGCTGGATGATGTCGGCGCGCAGCATTTCGTCGACTTGTTGCCTAATAGCTTCAAGTTCTCGCGTCGAAACTCGGTAAGGGCTCTGGCGGAGTGGTCGAGCGCACTCTTCGTTTATTATGCGATGTTTTGCAACTGGTGTTTGTCGAATCCTCCATGACGTCGAAAAGCAGTCTTTGTATCGTCGGAGAAGACTTCTAATCTGTTGCTGCTTACTCAGGGAAAGACTTGGATTTACGTCGAAGTCTGGTTCGGGGACTATGCTCATCGGGGTAGACGCGGCAGAATCCGAGAGGACAAAGGCATTGCTGGTTTCCACAATTTCCTCGATGTACGCGATTGTCGTGCCCTTGCTGATGTGCTTGAACTCTTGGCTGAAGTTGGTTAGCATAACTTCCGCTTTCTCTCCGTGGAGTCGAGCGATTCCTCTTGCGACGCAAATTTGACTGTCGAGCACTAGATGTTTGTCGCCCTCGATGATGCCTTTTCTACGTCAGCGGATGTTTCGGTGCCGACCGAAATAACAATGCTCGAGCGAGGCGGGATACTCACTTGATCTTCGAGCACACTCAAGGCGCGGTGACTAGGAAGGCTCTCCGGCGGTATCGCATGATCTTCCGACAGCGTTATTGACTTCGACTTCAGGTCGATGACTGCGCCGTGTTGGTTGAGGAAGTCCATGCCGAGAATGACGTCTCGTGAACACTGTTGGAGGATAACGGAGGTGACAAGTTAAGTCCGGTCGTGAATGGTAATTTTTGCCGTGCACATTCCAGTCGGCGTTATGAGGTGTCCCCCGGCGGTCTGAATTTGAGGGCCTTCCCACGTAGTCTTAACTTTCTTCAACTGTGCGGCGATGTGTCCACTCATGACGGAGTAATCAGCCCCTGTGTCGACTAGGGCGGTGACTGCGTGGCCGTCGAGAAGCACGTCGAGGTCGGTGGTTCTTTGTCTGGCATTGCAGTTCGGTCTTGGCGTCGGATCACGACTGCGTTGCGTTGACCTGTGGCTGGTATGTGACGTCGTCAGGTAGTCTTTCATCGTCGCATCCTTTGCTTCCAGACTTCGTCGGGACGGCGGCGTGTCGTTATGTCGTCGAGGTAGTTTCTTCGGCGTCTTCGTCGGCGGCGGAGGATCTTCGTCAGTTCGACGAACAGCAACCCCGCCTCCATCGGTTGGTGCTTTTAGTTTTCCGGATATGGGCTTGCTGAGCGGCCCCGGGCTGGGCCGGTGTATGGTCGGCGCTGCAGCGAAAGGTAGCGGCCTGGTGACGGCGAACGGTATGGTCGTCAAGGGCTCCACTGAGTAGCGGCGAGGTAATCGGCGATGTCACGTTGGCGCTCACAAAGCTGTGGACGCGGCGCGTTGACGGCGAAACCTCGCAGTCCCATCTCCCGGTATGGACATCGTCGGTAGAGCTGACCCGCTTCTCCGCAGTGGTAGCAGAGCGGGCGGTGGTCAGGAGCGCGCCAAACGTCTGTCTTCCTCGCGTAGGTGCGCTGGGCGACGGGTGGGCGTGCTGGCCGCGGCGGCGGACGACGGAATATCGGCGTTACAGGGCCCCGGCGCGGTCGCGGAGGAGGACCGTGACGGCGTGTGACGGCGGCGTAGGTCATTGCTTCTGGCTGTGGTGTTGGTAATTGAGGTTGCACCTCCGGAACTCCAAGCGACCGCTGAACCTCATGTTTGACGATGTCAGCGATCGAGGCCACTTGAGGCTGCGACGACGGGAAGACCTTCTGAAGCTCCTCTCGTACGACTGCCCTGATAGCCTGGCGCACGTCGTCGGAGGCCAGTTTGTAGAGTTGGTGCGGCGGTCGAATTGCCGGTTGCGCATCTCGAGTGTATTCTCGATGCTGGTGGCCTCACTAAGAAACTCGTCGACGGTCTTCGGTGGGCTTCGTACCATTCCGCCAAAAAGGTCCTCCTTTACACCACGCATCAGTAGCCGAACTTTCTTTTCCTCGGACATTTCCGGGTCGGCGTAACAGAATAGGCGGGTCATTTCTTCTGTAAAAATTGCGGAGGCAGCTGCACTCGGGTTTCTTGTACTGCTTGGGCTCGTTCTCGGCGTACGACGCTTGTGAATGTCTGCAGGAAGCCGCTTCGCAAGAGGTCCCAGGTCGTTAAGGTGGCTTCTCTGTTCTCGAAGCACGTCCTGGCAGCGTCTTCCAATGCGAAGAAGACATGTCGCAGTTTGTCGTCGCTGTTCCAGCTGATAAATGCAGCGACCCTCTCATACGTCTCGAGACAGGTTTCCGGGTCCTCGAATGTTGAGCCGCGGAACGTCGGGGGCTCCCTGGGCTGCTGCAGCACGGCGGGGGACGCTGGGGCCGCCATTGGGGTGGACTTGGTGGCAATCTTCCTGCTCGTCTCAGGTAGAAGTCTGTGCTCTGGGGGCAGTCCTTGCAGTCGGCGGCTAGCACGCTGGTCTTGGGCGATGTTGGTTTTGTCCTCGGGCTTCGGGCTTGGACCCCGGCTTTGCGGGGGCGTTCGGTGCATGAACGCACAAGCACCTCCACCATATGTCACGTGGTGGTGACGTTGAAGAACACAGCAGAAATACTGTTAACGACAAAACTATATTTTATTCGGCGAACCTGTGCCCACAAAACAGGATACACTTATAGCACAACGATAGCGGCGAAACGGTCGGCGATCGTCGAAAATCTGATCAGCGGGTCAAGCGCATCGGCTTTTAAACAGCAGTCGTCGAATGTTCCAGACTAATCATTCGGACCCGCGTGCCTTCCACAAAGTTCTACACCATTCACGTCAGGCGATGAAATCATATAACATAAGGTTCGGCGACTACAGACAGCGGATAGAAGCATCGATAACTTTCCAGAAACTTCGGATACATGCACGCGCGTCCCGCGCTGTGCGATAACATTTGTTAGGCGGCGAAACGTGGTCGCCCGACAAACATAAGCACACGTGTCAATATCTTTCAGTATTTTTACATACGGCTCGTCTACACCCTGATTCCGTAATACCTCCATGACTGCTGAGGATTCGAGAGAACCAAACGCTTTCTCGTAATCAATGAAAGTTATATATAAGCGTTGGTTATATTCCGAACATTTCTCTGTCACCTGATTGATAGTGTGAATATGGTTAAAAATAAGTTAAATTATAGGGTTTTACGTGCCAAACCACTTTCTGATTATGAGGCACGCCGCAGTGGAGGACTCCGGAAATTTCCACCACCTGAGGTCCTTTAACGTGCACCTAAATTTAAGTACACGGGTGTTTTTCGCATTTCGCCCCCATCGAAATGCGGCCGCCGTGGCCGGGATTCGATCCCGCGACCTCGTGCTCAGCAGCCAAACACCATAGCCACTGAGCAACCACGGCGGGTTGTGAATATGGTCTACTGTTGAGTAGCCTTTACGGAATCCTGCCTGGTCCTTTGCTTGACAGAAGTCTAAGGTGTTCCTGATTCTATTTGCGATTACCTTAGTAAATAGTTTGTAGGCAACTGACGGTAAGCTGATTGGTCTATAATTTTTCAAGTCCTTGGCGTCCCCTTTCTTATGGATTAGGATTGTGCTAGCGTTCTTCCAAGATTTCGGTACCCTCGAGGTCATGAGGCATTGCGTATACAGGGTGGCCAGTTTCTCTACAACAATCTGCCCACCATCCTTCAACAAACCTGCTGTTACCTGATCCTCCCCAGCTGCCTTCCCCCTTTGCCTGGCTACCAAGGCTTTCTTTGCTTCTTCTGGCGTTACCTGTGGGATTTCGAATTCTTCTAGACCATTCTCTCTCACAGTATCCTCGTGGGTGTAACTGTTACTGTATAGATCTCTATAGAACTCCTCAGCCACTTGAACTATCTCATCCATATTAGTATTGATATTGCCGGCTTTGACTCTTATCGCATACATCTGCCAGTCCCTAGTTTCTTTTTCACTGCTTTTAGGTTTCCTCCGTTCCTGAGAGCATGTTCAATTCTATCCACATTATACTTCCTTATGTCAGCTGTCTTACGCTTGTTATATATATATATGTATATATATATATATATAGTTTTGTGCTAGCAGAATGGATGAAGCTTTTCTCGATAGATGAGAGAGATCTCAATTATTCTTCACACCCACGTTCAATAAGAAGAGTATATTTGACTGACGTTACGGCTGGTGGACCAGCTTTTGTCACCTGGATAAAGACTGGTCCACCAGCCGGAACGTCAGTCAAATATACTGTGCTTATTGAACGTACGTCGTAGTCTTGTTCTTCATATATAATGAAGAACATAATATATAACAATAACCTAATGTGTCAATGTCACTGTACACGCACGCGAAGCTTAAATTGTTATGCAGTCTGCGTCAAGTTCAGAAGTGGGATTAAGGTGCAGAGAAGATGTCCTATTGGCGTGAATCGATTCGTGCTACAGTGATAAAACATCAGTGTCACGACCACTGATAAAGTGAAAAATCATGTTTTATTTGAGTTTTCCTGGATGCATATCTATTTTATGTGCAATCAACCGGCTCTGTCGTTTCTGGGTGGCTTCTAACGTGCTGATAAGACATTATTGATGGGGTAATCAAACTGTGAAGGTGAACTTAAGTGGAGCATAAATTAAAACGAGCTAAGCCAGTTGACGCACACTAGAGGGAGAATTATGTAGGCTAGGGCGTTGAGAAACTAAAGACCTGGATACGTTAGCACAGAGTAAAGTTATATATGCAGACTATTAAAGATTCGGATTTGGATTGGTGCCTAGGTTCTTGTAGTGCGAGGTACCTTCTAAAATGTTATGAGTTTCAAATACTCTGCTAGACTTATGAAGTTTTCAGCTGAAGGTGACAAGTTTGCATTTTGAAACGTTTAAAATCATTAACCAGGTTTAACACTACTAAACAATACGCTCAATATAGTGTTGAAGGCCGAGAAGGTCGCCATTGTAAATTCAACTGTATAAAAAATTATGATAGGGAATTAAGGACAAGGAACACCTTTCTGAAAAAAAAACCTTCTTTGTCCCCAAGTCCGCCAATATGTAAAGGGGTCATGGGACTACTCAAGCTGCCAACAAGCAGCTTTTACCTTGGTCGCCTCCATTTACTTGTATGTAGGCCCAAATAAAATGCAATGAAATGAAATATACGCATATATGCAGTATATTCACTGTACATACAAATTATATACAAATCGTTCTATAGAAAACAATCCTGTCATATTTCTGATGCAACCAAAGACTGTTCCAGACCATTATCGTACTGTTGTTACCGCAGCCGCCGGTGACAAACGGTCCGCCCGGCAACATCCAGACAACGTAAAACTTTGTTACAGTTCTAACTTTTAACGGGTCAACTTTTAACTTTAACATCGGTTTACAACCCAGTCTAGCATGCTGTCTTCTATACATAACGACACAAAACATACAGATATTCGTTAAAACAGACGTTTGGGCGTGTTGGTATGACTTATTTGAAGCGGAACAGCGCGGTTTTCATGGGGACAAGCAGGGAGAAACGACACGGACGAGCGCTGACTTCCAACTGAAGATTATTGCTTGGCACGAAGAACGAAGAAACACGACTGTAAATATTACAAGCTCAATCATTTGCTTCAACTGCATGTCATGAAAATGAGGATAGAGTTTCCAGGCAAATATTTATTTGAATAGTTGCGGACTGGCACCATATCGTTATCTTCCAGACTGTGGCGAACTTTCCAATAATAGTGACTATCTAAAGAAGCTGGAATAAAATATACTTGATACTGATGCTTGCAACCCTTTAAAAAACTGGAGCCGATATTGGCAGTACCAGAAGGCGATACTTTAAAGATTTCCAATACTTGAGAAATAACATAGAGCGTATTATCTAATGTGGTATTACAGGAAGGTGAAAGTCATCATCACTGCTGAAAACAGACGATAAGAGGAGTTGAAGCATATGGAAAATTAGCGTCGATTAAAAGGCTTTGTTTTCATCGTGCAAGGATATCTGTACGGATGTGCGAATAGTGATCTTTGAGACCGAATCGAATACGAATTGAATGGTACCAGAAGCAATTTCAATAGAATATCGAATAGGTTTTAATGATGAACAGCCGTTATCAGAAATATTATAAGTCGATGTTCACCTATCCTAAAGTTAGCAAGTGACCGTCATTACTTATTATCTAACGTTGTATATTAAAATTACATAACAGAGCCTTAGGTGCAAGCAGGTATCTTCGCATGAAGATGACTCCTTGAGAGAGTGCGAACGATTGCTGTATCGGCTGTAAAGTAGAGCTCCCCAAGCGAACTAGCCTCTAGGTTCAAAATTTACCACGCATTTACTCGAATTTTATGTAGTATGTTTGGGCGCAGTTCACGTTTGAAATGTTGGAAAAGTATTGAAAAAAATATCGGAATTTATGAATAGTGACTATCGTGGACTCTATTTTATTCGTTATTTCCACGCCCCTGCAATCTAGTGACTATAGTAATCAGGGCTTATGAATTCTGAGTCCTTCTTAGGTTTAGTCCTCAGTCTTGTCAAAAAAACTATTGCGTGAGAGCAGCTACTGCGTAAGAGCCCATTTTAAGGCATTCTTCACACTTGTCCCAAACATACCTCGAACAAGAATTTTTTGCTGTCCTATAAAGACGCTTCTCTTTATTTCTGAGCCGGCGCACAGCCTTGGTAAACGACGACTTAGATTTATAATTACTTACCGTTATCAAAAGCTCTTACTATATTGATATCATTCACATTTGATTTCTTAATGGAATTCACTTTTCTTCAATGATTTACTGTCAAAAGAAGGTAATAGCAAGTTATTAGAAAAATGTCTAAAGATCCGTGATAATGGTGCTGTAGAGGGCTTTAATAAGCTCTCTCTTGTTTTTATACCGTTCTTGCAAAAGGCAGCCGTAGGTCAAAAGTAACTTGTACTAAGGTGTGGTCCGTAAACTCATTCAAATAATTTGTGTGGCCAATTGTCTATCGTAAAATTTGAATAAGGTCGGATACTTAGATTGGGACTACGAGTGGGCTAAATAGTACCCTGAGAATGGTTAAAGTATCCAGGTAAGGAAGTCAATGAACTTACAACATGAAGACAACTACTCTCAATCAATAAGTGGAAGCTTAAGATTACCAAATAGATACACTGGACGAGCTTGAGAGATTTTGACGGCACTACAAATGCTACTGCGCTACTCAAGTAAAAGGTGATGATGAGAATCGGGAGGGTTTCTAGATGTTTCCAAAGGGAAACATTCTGCTCCGGAAGACACCCATCTTTTAAGACGATTACGCCATCGATATGACAAGGCAGAGAATGGTTGTACAGTGCTAGTTGCTTGTAACCCTGCTTTCTTAGGTAGCTAATGGCTAAGTTTTGTGCTAGCAGAATGGATGAAGCTTTTCTCGATAGATGAAAGAGATCTCAATTATTCTTCACATAGTTTCTAAACGTCATAATGTGAATTCATATTGCCACCGTTTATTTTTCTGTAATGAATGGAGTCTCGGGTAAAAATGCCCACTTGATCTCAAATATATCTGGCAAAAATATACACAGAGTTTACAAGCCGATGGCTGTCTAGCAAGAACCGGCACCTGACGAAAATGTGCCATGCGATTTTATGAAATAAAGAAATGTGATTCGTGTTGATATACCTCACGAGGATATTCCCTAGATAAGCAAAGAATTATAATTTTTTTCGGCTTAGGAATGCTGGCTTAACGGTATACAGCTAGGCACAACCGTATATCATTCATATTAGTACTGAAGCCTGTTATGTGATTTGTCAGCGTGCCTAGTTAAGCTATCACTAAACGTGGTGTGTGTGTGTGTGAAAACATTTATTGGAATGAGGTCCGGAGGCTCGACTTCTTATGTCAAGGCGGGCCGCTCCCACGTTGGCACTGTCAGGCCAAGCCTTTCAGCGACATCATGGGCCCTCTGGACGGCCCTTAGTTGGTCCTGAAACAATGTGCTTTGAATCCTTTTCTCCCACTGTGTCCATTCTTCAATGAGGTTGGGGAGAGTCGCGGGGCACCCCGCCAGCATATGTCTGATTCCAATGATGCCATTACAATCGTTGCAGTCCATCCTAATCTCCCTCTCTGGATATATTTTATTAATGGTGTACGGTGTGGGATATGTACCCGTTTGCAATAAGCGCAGCGAGACTGGCTGAGCCCTGTTCAGTTTTGAACGTGGCAATAGGAATTGCCTGCGCCCTAAATAGTAGTGTTTGGTAACGTCATTGTATGTTATTAAATGATCTCTAGGTTCCCTGGCTTGATGGTGAACGGCTCGGTTGTGACTGTCACGGTTAGCAAGTCCACGTGCCAAGTCATGAGCAACCTCATTCAGGTTTATCCGAGTCTCGTCCACTTTTCCCATGTGCGCAGGAAACCATCGGAGGTCAGTTCTCATAATCTCAATGTTTTCAAAAAGTTTCGCTGCAACACCAGCTACGTAGCCTTTATCAAAACACTTTATAGCGGATTTCGAATCACTGTGAATGCAGGCCCACTTATTACTCCTGATGGCTAGAGCAATTGCCACTTGTTCCGCCACCATGGGGTCCTTGGTAAAAATAGTGATAGCATCTTGCACCTTCCCTTGATAATTTGAGACAATGGCCGTATATGCTTCTTTACCTTTCACCCAGGCTGCATCAACTACCGCTGCCAATTGGTTCTGCTGTTCTATTTCCTGCAAGAGTGCTTTAGCTCTTGCCTTTCTCCTTTCGATATTATATTCTGGATGCATGTTTCTGGGGAGAGGGTTGGTTCTGATCTTGTTCCTAACGTGGTGTCTAGCTTTGGAGGAGAATAAAGTAAGAAATAAATAAATGCTACAAAAGAGAAAGGCAAAATTACCAGGCCGATTCTGCGAGGGCATCTTTTCTTGAACGCCGAGGAGGCAAGACGCACTGAGGTCTTGGAACTTAAGGTCTCCGTGCAGGAAGCCACTTCACAGCTTTCAAAGCTATTTTCCGGTGTTGTCCCTGTGTCGTGCATTTCGCAGACACGCGTGCTACGGCCTCCTTTATCCCTGCATCTCACCTACACTATCACACTCAGAAAATCCGCTGCTTGTCAAGCTGCTAACACGAAGACGCCAGGAGTTGTGGTGCTACTTCCCAATGTCTCTGTGTCACGTCACCCAGCGCTCGCCTTGCCATCGTCACAGGTAAATTAAAACTAAATTCTGTGGTCATACTTGGAAAAACCTTGACGAAATAAACAGGCACGTCCTATAGTGAGCTCCTTTTACGTGCACCTAAATCTAATCTAAGTACGCGAGCATTTATGCACATCGCTTTTACATGAATGCGGCTCCCGCGGTTGGGACTGAGTCAGTCAGCCCGACCTGTGCAAAGCAAGGCCACTGGGCTAGCAACAATGATGCTTCGTTTCCACTTCTATATTTGTCTTTGTGCCTGCATACCCTTATTTTCTTCTCCGGTTGTCCCTGCATGATCTTCCTCAAGATTTATCACTGCCTTTTATGTTCCTCTTGGAAAAAATCCGTTTCTAGCCCACATGCTAGCTAAATAGAAACAATCATTTCAGGCTTTAAAAGAGTGCTAAATAGTACTTCCATAAATTTCGCTGTAACAGCATCGTTTAGCGAAAGAAAAATGAAGGCCACATTCTCAAAGTTTTAGTATCGCGCAGAAACCACAATGCTGGTACGTCATTGCGACATCATGACTTCAAAGTACTTTATAGAGTTTGGGCCACGGCGGCGGTTTAACAGTCCGAAAAGCATGCTTAGTGTAGACTTTGGCTCCTGTAGAATACAGCGTAATTCATGTTGACGAAAAACTGGGTTGACGCGTGCCGAAGCCATCAAAATTCACATTACGGCAAACTGATGTGGGGACTTGAAGGCGGTGTCGCCACCCGTCTTTCGGTTTTGCGTGCTTTCTGGTGTTCAATGCCTGCGGTGTGTAAGAGGGACTGTTTTTGTACTGTAAATGAGTAGTTCAGATATACAGCTGAACTTAAATTTTATCTTCAATTTCTATTTTTTAGCGACTCATCGCCCGTGGTACTCTGCTAAGCCTTCGGTGCCATTAAGCTTGCGTCAAGACTCGTTTGCCAAAATGCTAGCTTTGGTGAGCTCGCACCCTCCGTCAAAGTTCTAGTTCCATATTAAAACTAATATGATTTATTACATGGTTTGATGGGCGATACCAGCCTTGTCACCCGTCCGTTGCGCACTGGCCACGTGCCTCGTATGCAAAGGCGACCTTATCGCGCCTGTAGGAGTAGTGTCATAGATGCGGAGGTGCGTATAATGCGTTCCTAAAATATAAGTGTAGTAAATGTCCTTACACTCATTTACCAATTCAAAGGAGCTACATTCGCACTACAGAGTTTTGGAAGCGGAGTTGTGGAACACCTCTTAGAAAATGTCAGCCATGAAAAAAAAAAATTATTCCGCGCTTAGTGGGGCAAAAGCGGAGATGAAGGAGGGTGAAATTGAGCATTTCGCTTCGTGAATACACCAACACCTTAATTCCTTCGCGAATAGTAAAGTGTTCGTAATACCCTGACAACTTCATGTGCATAGGGCATGCGTTTTGATCCACTTATGTACATAACTTTTCAGCATCACTTAACAGTGTCATCTCGACCATGCAAGGCCAGGCCATCACCACTTTATCCCCCTGAAAGATTCGTCCTTGGGGCGCTGAGTCGTCATGAGAGAAGCCGTTTGTGACGTTATGGCTGTAGCTGATTCCGCATTCGCCATAGTCTGCGTGAAACAGCGCGTCATAGTATTCACCATGGAAGAGCAGCAAGAATGTGCCAAAAAAAATTCACCTACAGTTACGATAATTCCTAGGGCGAAATTTGAGCGCAGCTCTGCAGCTGTGTTCATTTCGCGGTATACATGTATGGATGCATGGCAACGATCACCCCACCAACTGGCAGAGCTACGACGCGGGGCCCTATGGAGGCTATCCCAACTACCACGCACCAAGATTGAAAAATATGCAAATGCCATGTAGCTGAACCCAACCATGGTAATGTTGTTTGCTATCGCTTGGAGATACGCGGAAAATTTTTTCCGTTCATCCTAGTTAAATAATTAGCTCCAAGTAATTAAGAACCTTCACAAATATTACATTTAGGCAAAATTGTTAAGAAGTAAGTTGTAGAGCAGCATCAAAAACTGCCTATACAGCTTTCTGTTGCTGAGTATGCCCTACATTAAAGTGCTTTTCCGAGCGTGAAGGAAGCACGCGAATACACGCAGCGTGCCTCGAGCGGCGAGTCGCGCGGCAATTTTGCGTGTATTCGTGGGCTTCTTCTGTCACGCTCGGAAAAACACTTTTACGTAGCACGTATTTAGCAACAAAAAGCTGTATCGGGAGTATTTCATGTTGCTCCACAGCTTTCTAGTTGGCACTTCTTATCAAATATTTCAGAAGTTGTATAATTAATTAAAACAGATATTGCGATTGGGAAGAACGCAAGAAAAAAATTCACAGCGCCTCTGGTTATCCCTAAGACAACTTGGAAGCGAAAGCTCAAGTGCCGATACATTAAAGACGGACACATGACGTACGTATCCCCACCCTTCCTAATTCGCTTGGTCTACTTCACTTAGACGTCCCACTTATTTCGCTTAGTCACGCTCTTACATCGCGTATTCATCAGTCTCATTTCTACTGCTTTTATCTCGCCTGAGTCATCTATTTACATCATCCACATAAATACGGTAAGAATGCAGCGCGAAAATCAATATTCTAAACCATTTTCACCCTTTCGTTCTGCCCTACAGGTGTGCGATGCCAACATGCGCATCGTGGACATCGATCGTCGTTTCCCCGGATCCTGCCACGACTCGCGTGGAGGCACTCGCTACTCTCAGGACGGCTTACCACACTAACCTTGCACGTGGCGGCTGTGTGATTGGTGTAGACTGTGTTGAAAATCAGGAAATGGAGCCGGAGTATAGAGCGTCTTCTTTATTGGACGCCTGTAAAACAACCAAAAAAATGCAGGCGCGCGTTCGGCTCCACGCTCGTTTCTAGCTTCGGCTTCTTCACTTCTTTTTCGGAGCATAATATTTAACAGCTCCCGGCCGAACAATTTTCGTGTGCTTGTTTTATAATTTCACAGCATCCATCACCCAAGCATTCATCATTCCAATCTTGTTGTTCCTCCAAAGCGTTTGCACTCCTTTCAAATGTTGCACATCTTGGTGTTGTGTCGCAGTGCACTGAGCTAAAGCAGTCCTTTTCACTATCCGTCTCCGTTAGTTCTTTCCTACTACCCGTCTCTGCTATACGTAATTTGTTTAGTGTTTCATAAAGGTAATCTCCAACTTGTGCTTCTAACAAATGGCTCGAGCTTTGGTTATCTTTTGTGTCTGTCTGGCGATCCTTCAAGGTACATGAATGAAGTGCTAGTTCACTTGACAGCACATTACAAGCCGCTTTAGATGAAGTGTTCAAATGGAATGCAGCAGCATTTTCAGGTAATGGTACACATCGCATATTTACACGGTTGCAAGAGATGACACCCTTTGTCGTGTATGGCTGGCAACCTTGCTTGTGCTCCCCTGCTCCTGCTGGCTTTGTGCGACCTTTCTTGGCAGGACTAGGAGGAGATGGCCTCTGCTGTGGTAGAGTAGTCTTTCTGCAAGGGTTCGCTGCATTATTTGCTTCCACAGACAATTTTCCTTGATTGGGGCTATGGCTAGCATACCCTTCTGGATCTATAGAAGGTGGGAAGGTTCGGCCTCTGCGTGGACGCTCGCAAGACACTTGGTAGCTGCCTTTCTCATATCCAGCTGGGCTCAGCACCACTGGTGCTGCAGCAGACTCTTCACCACCCACCTGTTCTGGAACACTGCTGCAAGCTTGCTTCCCGGCCAGTCTGCGCTCTTTAAGTTGCATTGCATATGTTTGCTGTTGGGCTACCAAGTATTGCCTGACAAAGTCATTCTGCCTGGTCAGTTCATCTTGAAGGTCAAGGTCGGGCACGAGATCTTCAGCTTTTACAAACTCCTCGTGCAGTTTCTCTATCTTAAGTTGAAGCTTCAGTCGCTCAACGAGTTCCTTCTTGCTCCCACTTTTCGGTAGTCCTCTTTTCTCAAGTGCAGATATGAGGTCGAAGACGCGTAGCAAATGTAGAGCTTTGCTATCTAGTCCAACTTCCGATTTATCTGATATCAGTTGGAAGTGGTGTCGCAGAGTTGCAGCAAGGAGAAAGGGACTGCTGCAGGTGCCTAAAGGAACCCTTGTCATGCGCAGTTCTTCAATGTTGGAAGACCCTTCTTCAAACCAGAAGTAACGAAACGCGTCTCGGTCATGTTCGGCCAGCGACACTTGAAGTAACGCTTTTTCGATGTCGGCGGAAATTCCAATATTGAAGCTGCGAAACTTCAGCAGTAAGTCGAGGATGTTGGGGTTCAAATTCGACCCTGTCGACAAGACGTCGTTGACTGAAGGTGAGTCCGAAGCACGAGAAGAGGCGTCGAATACCACCCGCACGTTAGTCGTAGTTCTGGCGCGTCGCAATACTGCTCGGTGTGGCATATAGTATGTGACATATATACTCGTACTGTCCGTTGTGACCTTTTCAGCGAAGTCTATGTTACAGTACCTCCTAATGGGAGTGTCATATCCCCTCGAAACTCTGGTTCTCGATGTAGCGTTCTCTGCAAGGACTCCAGCCTCTTTAACGCGACATCCCGGTTATTTTTGAGCTAGGAACAATTGTTGCGCCACGGCAGTTCAACTTGATAGTGACCATTGTTTCTAATAGTTGATTCCGCGAAGTTCTTCACGACGTGTTCGTCATCGTTCGAAAGTCTGTCTTCGTTAGTCAGTCGCAGATGTTCTACTTCCCAGAACGGCCTCAGTTGGTGGGAAACATTGGCTTCCGTTAGGCATATGTTGAAGTTCCTCACGGTTTCCGGCTTGTAGAACTTAGGTGTACTTCTGGTACCTACAGGAAGTATCCATCCTGTGGTAGTTTCGATGGCGGTTGTAAGTTCTTACTTTTCAATTTCCCAAGTGCATTTGTCTCTGTCAGCGCTGACAAGTCATTGCATATTTCGGGAACTTCTATAGTCTCTACTTCAAGTAAGTTTGAGTCGTACTGGCTATGCAGCATGATTCATATTCTTCGATAATATTTCTGCGGTGCGGAAACGTTTCCGAGTCCCAAGATGGTGAGCTGCTCTTCGGCTAACACAGTGGCTTTCAGCTTCCTAGACAATTCTTGCGTGGTGAAGCTGCGTTGACTGCCACCATCAATCAACATTCTTACAAATCATTTGCTTCCAGTGCCCAGAGCCCAAACTTGGGCGGTCTGCAGTAGAACTGTGTACTTTAGCGAGTCTGTTGACGAGCCGGAAAAAGTTGTCTGCGTTTCTGCATTCTTCTGCTTCCATTTTGGGTCACAAATCGTGAATCACGCATCGTGGTCACACATCATGATTTGGGTCACATATCATGGTCGTCCCATGCATTTCGCACAGCTTAGTATCTTCAAGCTTCGGCATTCCTTAGCTTTGTGAAATTGTCTAGCGCAGCGGAAACAGCATCCTAATTTGCGTAGTTTCTCTTTTTTCTCGTCTAATATTAGTTCCGTTGGGCTCACCACATCCACCGAGTGATCTTTGTCTCCGCCTAATATAAAACTCTCTGGAGTCACTTTCACGGTTAACATTCATACAGAACCTTGGGAATGCTCATTAGATTGTCGTTTTGCGTTCGAGGCTTGTTCACTCTTGTCAAAAGTCATCATTATAGTCTGTTCCCGGCTTCCTATTTCAAGGCTCAAGAAGCCTAGAAGAACAGAGGTTTCATTTAGCCTGTCACTAGCAACGGCTGTATTTGTCGAAGACAAGATACGCTGGTTATATCGGGGTACCATTTCTTGCAGAAGATTTTGTATTATAGCAGTTTTCAGACTCTCCATATTCTTTTTCTTCGAAGCCAAGGTTGTGCAGGGATCTCACGCGCGTCTGCACTTCTTCATACAACCTTTCAAGCCGTTCAAAATCTTCGCAAACACGAACTTTACCTAGGTTTAGAAGACGACGCATGTGGTCGGTAACAATCAGTGACTTCTGACAGAATCTTTCTATGAGAACTTCTATAGCTGTGCTATAGCTCTCCTTAGTTGTCGACAGGCCGCTGATGACACCTTCTGCGTTACCTCTCAAGTAGCTCCGAAGATATTTCAATTTGTCTACGTCTGTGATATATCGCTTCTGGTAAACAGTAGAGTCAAATTGATTTCAAAATTCTGGCCATTTAATGGGGTCACCATGAAACTTCGGCCCATCGAGCTTCGGCAGCTTAACGTGTGCCCTTGCTTGATGAAAGTCATCGTGAGATGCGTGCGTAGTCGTTGTTTGCTGATCGGATAAAATGCGTTCAGCGCGGGATTTTGCGAGGACGACAGATTCTTGATACTGCCCGCCGCTTAAGCTCATCCTCAACGTTATCATCGGTAACATGCTCTTGTACTTGGTTATCAAGGTCCGTAAGCATAGTTTCTTTTATATTTAATATGTAAAGATGATCGGTCAGCTCACCATATGGCGCTGGTTCCGTCTGCATAAGAGTTGTCATGTTGATGATCCTGGTGACCACCGCTCGAACGGTAGCACGTTTCCGTCTAAGTCTTTCCATGTCGTCACGTCGGGAATTGGAGGTTTCGTATTGACATGGATCGTTCTTCGATTCTGTAGCAGCGTCGTCGCGTTGATCGCGTCGGTCGGTGGTCTTCTTCAGGTAACTCGCTTCATCGTCAGAAGTCTTCAACTGTAGATCTGAAATCCTGGTCACGGCACCATTTGTTGAAAACCAGGAAGCGGAGACGAAGTAGAGAACGCCTTCTGTATTCGACGCTTGCGAAAACAACAAAAAAAAATGCAGGCGCGCGCTCGGCTCATCGCTCGCTCCTACCTTCAGCTTCGTCACTTTTTCGTAACTTCCCTCTTTTCTTCTCTTGAACCCCGGTTCCTGCGCTTCTTCATCTTCTATTCGAAGGCTCATACCGCTTCAATGCATAATAAACTCACGGGAATCAAAGAGCCAGTGCGACTGCTGCCAAGCAATAACACGGAAACGGAGGCGAAAAACGTGCACAAGACTTCACGTAACTCTGTATTGAAAGTGACTGCCTGCTGAACCGATGGGCGTGGACATCACGGAGAGAGGAATTTGCTTTGAATGAAGAACATGAATAGCTGAACATGAAGAACATGAATTTGAATGAAGAACATGAACAGCTATGCCACCGGATCTGCAGATTTATTTATTGTCCAGCCTTTGCAAACGCCACAAACTTGCATTTCCTCTCTTTTCCTTTTTATCATGTCCTCAAAGCGCCAGCTATGAGGCCAAACACGAAAGGAGCGCGAGCCGTCGCGCGCCATTTGCGTTGCCGAGATAAGCAAACCGCAACGTGTGTTCTGGACGCGCGTGAGACCGCTGCGACGAGCGAGACGTGGCGAAACGGCTATGTGAAGTGAACGCACTCTCACCACCGGACAGGCACAAGCGAAAGACAAGACGAGCAGCCGAATCGAGCTGCGCTGCAGCTATCGCAAGCCGTTGCAAACATACCGAGATTACAAAGCACACCACTTCGCGGCGCTGGCGTCAGTCCAAGCTGGTCCAGGCCATGCTGCGGAGCGTTCGTGTTAAGCGTGCAGACGGCTGTACATAAAAAATGACTGCATACTTTTTTACTTATTCGATCTTTGTTTCGGGTGCTACCCCCTTTTTATTTTGTTCACTAGCCCTTCACATATTTAAACGATCATAGATATTGGAAAACCGGCCTTCTCTAGACGATTGAGTTGTTGCGAAAAGGTCTGATTGGCGAGGTGGTGGCACGACTTTCTAAGTACGGAGCCTAAAGACGTCACAGCAATTCCTCTTTTCACTAGCTTTGAGTATGCCGACGCATAGTTTAGAATTGGTTTGCTTGTCCTGGGGGTTATATTGCCAACAAATACATATTTACTAGTTCCCATACTAGTTCAACTTGTAAAAGATACTTGAGGCCACGTGGGAGCCTTTCCCTCGTGGTTTTACGTTCGCTACGTGCGTGCCATCGCATAGCTTTTGCGATTACAGTTCGTTTGACACCCTTCTCACTGTGTTTGTGAACCACGTGTGGGTGTCTGGAAGTTACGCAAGGCCACGTGACATCATTTAGCACGTGGTCTGGCGCGTGTCCTGCGTAGGTAGTATCAGAGAGCTCCTTCGGAGTACGATCATTTGATGCCCATACCACTATGGTTGGGAATCAGAAATATGCTGCCTAATGTTACGTGAGATCCCGTGACACCCTCTTCCACTTGATCTGAGAGGGACTACGCGGTTATATTTGCAGAGACTGTTCGAAGCTCAGTCGTTTGATATGCATGTCAACGAGGCTTGCAGAAAACAAAATGAACAGATGTCACGCGACGCTCATTTCAGACTGTTTTTTATCAACTTTACAAACCGACGGTTTGTTGCTGGAAGGCCCGTTGTCTCAATGTATGTCAGAAAAGGCATCAAATGGCTACGTTTTGCCTGACCTGTTCATGGCACTAACATAACGTCCACGAGAGCCCAATATTTTGATGATGTGTCACGCGGGAGAGGCATTTTTGTTTTCGCATAACAACACTCGTCAAGAAGATTCTTCAGTTATGTTTGGTCGGGGTGAAATTATAACATTTCCTCGTTATCTTTAACTTCGCAGAGCACCACCGCAAACATGTCTTTAGTTTTGATTAAATTCAATGGCAGGAGGATTTAGATACGTGGCGCTTAGATTGAATTATTTGGCGCTGGGATGAAGTGAGTGCACATGGATTAAATTGACTGGCGCTTGTCATGATCGTTAAGATCGGACTATCGAAAAAACTACAAAGAATAGCAAGCATTATTCACACAGTTTATGCAGACGACATCACGATTTGCACCACGAAAGACGCAAGCGAGGGATGGTCTAGGAAATCGAAAGTCATCTGAAGGGCACCGGACCATAATGCTCGTCGGAAAAATAGGAACTGCTACTCTGCCGCCTCAGGAGGCTAGACAAACCGTCCAGAGACGTAGCGGAACTACACAAATTGGGGAATCAGAATGACCATGAGAAAAGGCACGCATGGTCCATATGAGTCCCCAGATACCGATGGTCCAAAAGATCAGAGTCCTGGGTCACTGGATCGTAGCCAGGAGATCAAACGCGGAAACTATGACGCAGCTGGAAAATAAAGTCACGGCGGCCGTTAGGCTAATAGACAGTGTCTCCAACAGCAGAAGGTGCCTTAAAGAAAGAAACGTCGTACGGCTCGTCCAGGCCTTCGTGATCAGCCCGCATCGCGTACGCGGCGGCATTCGTCCACTGGATCAAGGCTGAGAAAGACAAGACCGACGCGCTCATTATAAAAGCGTACAGAACCGCACTGGACCTATCGCAATACCCACAAAAAGAAAGCTTACTACAACTCGGGGTAAATAACGCGCTGGGCGAAATCGCCGAAGCACAGAGGATTGCGCAACTCGAAAGACTTTCCGGAACCAAAGCAGGCAAGGAAATCACAGAAAAGATTCGCATAAACTACCACCGAATGAAGGGCCCTAAGGCGACGATTCCCTCGTGCATACGAGCCGCAATAAACACGGAAAAGTCTCCGAAGAATATGCACCCCATACACAATATCGAGAGAGGGAAATGCCGCCCGAAAACGATCCTCAATAACCACGGTGCGTGGGAGGGGGCGCTCTTCGTAGACGCCACCCGGTACCCCCGAAACCGGGACGACAATGGTGGTGTCGGCGGTGACGAGGATACCACCTTCTTCGCAATATCGGTCGTAGACGTGAAAGGAAAGACCGTAATTTCGGGCTCGGTAAGGACGAGATCGTCGGAGACTACGGAAGAAACGGCAATCGTATTGGCTGTAATAAATGGTCGGCGACAAGATCGAACAATAATCAGCGACTCCAAGACGGATATAAGGAATTTTAGAAAGGGATGGGTCTCTACCGAGGCGGCGAAAATCCTGAACCGCAGAGCAGAAGACTTCAAGAACAGCAAAAGCACACCCAAATACCTCAAATGGATCCTGGCACATATGGGAGAAGTAACCACAGAGTGCCCGAGCGCCCCTCCCAGCCTCAACGAAAAGGCCCACCGAGCCGCGCGAGAACTAACCTACCGCTGCTTGGACAGTGACGGCCCAACGCCCTGCAACACCTGGCAAAGGGGGGAGGACTGCGGCGGAGGCGACGGGGAACACGGAGGAGGCGACGATGATGAAGTAGCGATACCAGACGACAGGGACAGACTGGTTACGTACCACGACATACTGACACGCTATACGAAACAAAGAGAAGGCATACCCACAACACCCCACAAACAACTCGGCACCTCTCAAGAGACAGATTGGATGAGGTTGCAAACAAGAACGTTCCGAAAAGCCACACAGTTAGAGAGAGTAAATTCCAGACAATACCCAGACGCGAGCTGCAAGCTCTGCAAGCACGAACTTGCAGACATAGCGCACACCTTATGGAAATGCACAGAGATCAGAGCAATATATGCAGAGAACAACGTTGAACCGGACCTTCTTGAGGAGTGATGGCTAAGCGCTCTAACTAGCTCGGAACTACACGACCAACACTGGGCAATCCAACGGGCCCGCGCAGTGATGGAAAGGCTATGACTCACTGCACATAATGCCCGGGCTGACAACGTCGCAGGTCGCTTTCTCACTTAAGTTTTTTCCGTCCGTCCGTTAGCATAATAGTCGTGGGCGTCACTGGTACTGTATAAATCTCTGTAGAGCTCCTCAGCCACTTGAACTATATTATCCATATTAACAATGATATTGCCGGCTTTGTTTCTTAACGCATACATCTGATTCTTGCTTATTCCCAGTTTCTTCTTCACTGCTTTTAGACTTCCTGCTTTCCTGAGAGCAAAGGAACAGCGTTCAACGCTACAGCGAACGCTACAACGTTCCGTTGCGCAACTGTGTTTTGGCCGTTTCCCTGTTTTCTTTGGTCTGTCGTTTTGTTTGCAAGTTATATCTTTGAATTGTAATAATTAGCGCATTTCATTGCTTTCTTCTGTTTTCACCAACAGTGTTTTGTTGCTTTAATTGTGATCCACTCCTGTATGAGCCTGTAAAAAGGCTTACAGTATTGCTAAATAAAATAAAAATAACGCTTTCCACACGTTAGAGCGATGCGATAGATAATTGAAGCTGAGTATCCCAAAAAATATCTATGCTGCGAGGCCAAATTGCAACCGCATTAATTAAACATTTAAACGTAATTGTTACGCACTTTGCAGCGGTCAAGGTAAGAAAGACTTCTTTACCCCTTTACTGTTGGGCATTCGGATTGTTGGCGCATCTTAGCAAGTTGACTAGCCAAGATAGAAACCTTCCCATCTGCTCAGCTACAGCTGGGCCGTATGTTGCGACGAGCGTGGTTGTCGCTGCAGTTGGTGTCGGTTCGGCCGCTCCTTGGTTCACCGTTATGTTGATGTTCACGCTGTTAGCCGCTAT
This sequence comes from Dermacentor andersoni, assembly GCF_023375885.2. Classification (NCBI taxonomy): domain Eukaryota; kingdom Metazoa; phylum Arthropoda; class Arachnida; order Ixodida; family Ixodidae; genus Dermacentor; species Dermacentor andersoni. The sequence goes on along the minus strand of NC_092819.1, from coordinate 154,365,780 downwards.
GTCTGAAAAGGCAGGAAATATTTGTTATTTACTTGGGCTGTGAAAACGTTTCTGAGAACAGAAGGAGAAACAGTTTGAATGGACACAGCTTTTCAGTGTGAAAGAAACTCTTTTGACAAGATAAAATCTTTTTTTGCGGTAGACAGCTGTATTGTAAAAATTATGTAAACTATAGAGAAATGAAAGTGGACAAGATTAAATGGTCTCCAATCTACACTGTGAAGCTGTTTGGTCTGCAAAGCTTCAAACGACAACTAGTACAATTAATTGCGACGTAGCTTGAAATTATTCACACTGCGACATTCACATGCAAGTTCCATAATTATTAGCCTATGCCATTTCAATGGCCTGCGATTTGATTTGCGCCGTTAGTTCCTACACCTACAACATGTGGACCAGCGAGACGTGAATTGCACTTAACCACACTCTGGCCGCGCCTCGTGTGCCCCATACCCTTCAGGAGTCATCATCACACACACCCTTCGCATAGCACTGTCACAACCCAAACCATTTGGTAGGCGGGTCATTCTTTTACATACCAAAGTGCACTTACATGAGTCCCTGCTTTGTATGCTACAGTTGCCTCTACCCAGAAACTGCAGCTTATGAAATCGTACTTTTTACCGGGAAACGCTTGCGGCGAACGCTATGCGTGAAGGCGAGCTTTCTGGTCCTTTTACGCAGAAATACAACTGACCAGCGAACACAATGCGCGAATATCTGTTCGAAGCCGTCAAGGAGGCGGAGGTGGAAGGCGCCTGGAGGTGAAGATAATCGCGTGCGGCGCAGGTGCGCTGGATTGCCCGTGACCTCACCTGCCTGTTGCTGCAGGTTTTGTTTGCGATACGGACGTACCGAGTTCGTCTCCTGATAACATCGTCCTCGCGTGCCGTATGCTGTGTGTGCGAGTGAAAGCGTGCGACGCTGAGCCGACGATCGTGGCTCAATCTCGCGTGCGCAAGGGAGGACAACAGGGGCAGCAAGCACGCCGTGTTTCCACTGAGTGGGAGGGGGGGGGGGGGGCGTTCTACTGCGTCGGCTGGTGCGTAAATGGTACGGCTGCGCGCACCCCGTCTTCCATAAGATGTGCGACGTGGTCAGTGCAGGCGTCTAGGCACACCGATAGCAAGTTTCGTGCGCGCTATAGCACCCACGCGATTTCACATCACATGCGTTCGCGAAATGAAACGTCACTAATTGTTTTTTCATCTACATGGCCGGCGCCGCGGTAGCGCGGAGGCGAGCGCTATCTGTTGGTGCGGAAAGAAACCCAACGGCGCACGCTACGTGTGCCCTTGCAGTGTTTGTCTATGGCAACGACAGACCCATTGGGAAATAGACTTATAGGGTTTCACTGTAGAAATTCACCGACAATTACGGTACTCCCCAAGGCGAAATTTGAGCGCAGCTGTATACATGTTTTCATTTCGTGGTTTACTGGGTGGTGCGGACAATCTTCTCGTGCAGCACGTTGGAAACGAAGCGAAGTGTGGCGCGACTGCCTCCCTAACCTGGAGATCGCGAGAGTCGGCGCGTGGGTGAGGCGTGGGCGCGATTCACAGCAGCCCCCGGCGGCATATCTAGCAGACGCGCGCGCTACTGTGGCGCCACCTCGTAGCCATCGTCGCACACTATGCTTTTCTTCTGACGCTTTCGCAATACCTCCTCCGCTTTCCGCCTCATGGTACCACTGAACCCTCCTCTCCGTTTTTCTCTACGCATCTTACATACTCCGTTCCGACATACTCCGTTACATACTCCGTTCCGCTTTGCTCGTTCGCTTGGTTGTTGCTCGTTCGTTTGCTCGTATGCTCGCCGCAGCAACAGTTGACACTGGAGGGAGCTGTGCCCACAACGTCAGCATTACGCGTGTTGCACTACCAAATGTGCCATGGTGGTGGCTGTGTCTACGTCCACATTCTGGGTACTTATGTATCCATTAGAGAACAACGAAACTGCTAGACAGCACTATTAAGGCCGTTTTTCGCGGAAGATATGATAGGCTGCGTGCCGTTCTGAAGTCTCGGGCCAAGATTGTTTTCGCTTCGCCTGGAGAGCGCCCGCCACGCGTTCACCACCGTCGCCATGCCAGCTTGAGCCTGGTGACACTCGGCCCTGCATCCCTCGACGAACTCCGTGCAAGGGAGGACCTGGAACTTCGTGCCACTCGTATGCTGGGCCAGTGACTCAGTCAACGGGCCACCACCATCGATCTCCCTGTGGATCCCCCCTGCCTACTACCGCTTCGAAGCCTCTCCAGGACGGCCCCCAGTACAGGAGCCCCATGCTTCGGTCCCGCTCCCCCCCTCCGACGACGAATGAATGAATGAATAAAACTTTATTTGAAACGGCTCTTCGTCCGTGCCGTCCGCCGCTTCGGTGCCGTGTGATCATGTAGTAGCACCCGGAGCGGGGGGTATGGTGGAGCCCTGGACGTGCCTTATGTGTTGCGCAAGGAGCGACCAAAAAGCGGCTCGGTGGGGTTCAGGCGGAGTGGTCCAGCTCTCCCAACAGTAAGGAATAGATGGGCTCAGGAAAGAGGTGGGGAGATAGTAAAGCGAGGACTGTGCACGGGGGCAGGTCCAGTACGTGTGGCGAACGTCGGGATAGCCGCCGCACACTGGGCATGCCGGGTGGCCGCGGCGTTGTTCAATAATGTGTTGCATGGCGTCATTCGCCAATAGTAGAGTTTGAGCCTGACGAATTAGGGAACCGTCATGGCAGGTGAAGGAGGGATCGGGGGCCGGAAGGGTACATGCAGACGAGCGCAGTTCGCGGAGCCTAGCGCGGCTTTGCTTGCGGTGTTCAGCGCGGTGCATTCTGGCGCAATAGGTGTCAGGCCATGGAATAGGAGCGCTCGGTATTTTAGACTCGCGAGCGAGGGAATGAGCACGCTCATTTCCCTGTATCCCCTGATGGCCCGGCACCCACTCCAAGAGGACGTGTAGTGAGGGATGTTGTTGCATGTGTAGCGCGAGGGATGCCCCAATATGACAGGGAAGTAAGTTGTTTGCGAAAGAACGAAGGGCTTCCTGGCTGTCTGAGCGAACAGTTATGGTCGGCGTGGAGTGAGGGGGAATAGTAATGGCTTCCGATATGGCAAGGATCTCGGCGTCGGTTGGAGACGGTACTCCGCTATGCCAACGAGTGATGTCACCCTGAGGGCCGATGACTGCCGTCTTGGATGCGGTCGGCGAGAAGGCGGCGTCAACATAGTAGGTGTCATGCGCTGGGTCAATTAGATGGGTCGCCCGCGCATGTCGCCTGCCTGCGTTACGTTCGGAGTGCATATTCCGGGGTATCGGTCGGACTTCGATTCGAGGGATAGTTATCCATGGTGGAGGGTCGATGGAAAGAGGTGGAAGTGGTGAAGTGTCGTGTCCCAACATTCGCAGCATGGCGCGTCCTTGGGACGAGGTGCTCAGACGGAGATGCTGAGACTCCCGGTGTGCTTGGACCTTCACATCCAAGGTGTTGTGCAGGGTTGCGCGTTGAACATCGATGCTACGGGCGTACTTGGGAACACCCATTTCAATGCGGTAACATCTTCGCAAAGAAGCCTCCAGTCGTTTCGTCTGGGTGCGTGTAAGTGCAACGTATGGCAGGCCACAGAGGATTCGGGAGTAGATTGCTGCCTCAGCAATTTTACGGAGTTCGTGTTCACGCAGGCCTGTGTGGCGCTTGCTTACGCGTGTCATCATGTCTATGACCTGACTTGCCTGATGGAGAATACGCCGTAGCCACTCCGCACTACGTCCATTCTCTTGCCACATAAATCCGAGGATGCGGACGGATTTTCTGCGTGGGATAGGTTCGCCGGTCATAGTCAAGGTGATGTGGGTGCGTTCAGCAGCTGCTTTGCGCGTAGAGGAATTCAGTACGACGATGTACTCTGATTTTTCCGGGGAGCATGTGAGGCCTAGCTGGTGTATGTAGGTGTCGACGATGTCTAAGCCGGTTTGAAGTGTGGCTTCCTGTTCACCTGCGTTTCCGGTGGCACACCAAAGTGTGATGTCATCAGCGTATATTGCATGGCGTAAACCTGTAACGAGGTTGAGCTTTGCGGGGAGGTCCTTCATCGCCAAGTTGAAGAGAGTCGGTGATAGAATGGAACCTTGTGGCGTCATTCGGTTTATAGGGAAGCACATGGATGGCTGGGTGTCCGGACCCAAGAAGTGCACTTGCCTAGCACTGAGGAAGCCACAGACGTAGCGAACCATGCGTTCTCCGGGTTTGGTCGCTGCTAGGTTGTCAATGATGGCTTGGTGCAGGACGTTATCGAAGGCACATTTGATATCGACGCCTACAATTGTCCGGAGTTGTGCCGAGCTAAGGTGATCGTAGACATCTGTGGTAATTTGCAGGGCCACGTCTTGGGCGCATACGTGCCTGCGGAAGCCTATGAGTGTGTCTGGGAGATGGCCCTGGTTCTCAAGGTGCCATTCTAGTCTCGTCAGGGCCATCTTTTCCATCAATTTTCCGGCGCACGATGTGAGGGATATCGGTCGAAGGTTTTCAAGCGTGTTGGGAGGTTTGCCAGGTTTGGGGAGGAAAATAACTAAAGCTTCCTTCCATGACTGTGGAATGTTCCCCGTCTCCCATGCATGGTTAATGAGGTGTAGAAGGTGCTTCTGGTGGTTTTCGGGCAAGTTGCGGAGCATGGTATATGTTATCTGATCCGGACCCGGAGTTGTATTTCGTCGGAGCTGCATGAGTGCTGACCGCAGCTCCTGGAGTGTGAATGCGGAGTCAATCCCTTCTGGCTTAGTTGGTGATTGCGGAAAGGGTGCAAGTGGTGGTGGGTTGAACTCCGGGTAAAATGTCTCTCGCAGTTCTTGGATAATTTCTCCTGTGGAGCGCCCGGTCTGCATTTGATATCGTTGGAGGGCGTAGCGAGGTTTGGCTTGGCCCATGAGAGTGCGAAAGATTTGCCATACTCTAGGTGTGTGAAGCTGGCCATTGAGGTCTTCACATGTTTGCCACCACCGTTGAGATGCCAGTTGGTCAGCGTATTCCTGGCTCTCCTGAGTTATGGTGTGTATACGTTGGTGGAGCGTCCTATTATTCTTTGCACGGCGCCACCAGCTTACCAGTCTGCGGCGTCGTTCCCAGAGGGCTAAGAGGTGAGTGTCGACCTGGGGTTGATCCTCTGTGGCGGCAATGCGGGAAGCATGTTGGGACACAACCTGCAGTACATTGTTTGTCCATTATGTGGGGTCAGTGTTCTCATCAATCTCATCCAGTTCGAGTCGTTTACACGCCTTGTTCTAGTCAACGAGACAGATGGATTTGTGGTGGTGTGTCCGACTTGGCCTTTGTGTACGCAAGGGAAGCCGGATTTCAATAATAGTGTGATCGCTCCCCAGAGTGTCTTGGGTATTCTCCGATTGAATGTTGTAGCGGCTGATTGACCAAGTGAGATCAGGGTTTCTGTCCTTCTCACGTGAGTTCCCTAGTCTGGTGCGAGTGGTAATGTCGTTTAGGAGAAAGACTTGTAGTTTGACATGAAGGTGCCTAACTTGCGGCCGAGCGCTGCTGTTTGGTCATATCCCCAACAGCGGTGTCGACAGTTGAAGTCTCCGAGGATTAGGACAGTATGGTGAGGTGTTAAGCGTTGCTGGGAGGGGTTGTAGCTTGATAATGGCCAGATATTTTGCTTTGGCGTCCAATAACAGTTTAAAATATCTAGACTGTGACCATGAACGTCTGTCCTCGTGCTCACGTGCTCAGTAGTCGATGTATTCGTATGCGTAGTGTCGAGTTGGATTGTGGGCAAGGAGCTCTTGACGTAAGTCACCGTCACTGTAGGAGTAAGTGGGTCTGACGTGCCCCGTTGTTTGTATGTAATACTAGGAGCAACAAGATGTTCAAAGCCAGTGAGGGGAAAGGCACCGTGGGTCTCCTGCAACACAAGAATGTCCGGTTCTGTTTTCATGAATAGCATATGTTGCAGGAGATGTTGTTTCTTGCGTCTGAACCACGACAGTTCCATTGCCGTATCGTGAGAGATGGGGATGGTGGGGTTGGGATCGGAGGTGTTTGCCTAGAGTTAGTGGCCATGTTCTGATTCAGAAGGGTTATGGGGGATGGGGCGTTTGTGTGGGTGCATAGTGTCCTCTATATGTTGGAGGCGGGTGGAAATTTGCGCAAATTGGTTTGACAAGGGTTTAGAGCGGTCAGAATGGCGCGTTGTATCTGTTCAGTAATTATAGTTGCGATAGTAGATTCGATCGCTTGTTACACGATGCGACGAATACGTGCATCTAACTCCTCTGACAGAAGGTCTGAACTCAATGGGGAGGGCTGCGGAGCGGGGGCAGTTTCTGGGAGAGCTGTACCACTCACATTTAAAGGCGTAGACTGCGTCCGTCGCTGGTTAGGTAGCGCAGGCCAGTTAGGGTCGTCAGCAGCAGGCTTGGGTTTAAGTATATTTGTTGCCACGAAAGACGGCGCGCATCGTGTTGATCACATGGTGACTTAGCTGTCTGGCTTTGTCAGAAGTCCATCTTCTGCTTGTGGGCGGGCTTCGGTTTTTGTTTGGGCCCATTTCGACTGCACTTGCGGTTGTGACTTTGACTCTGGTTGCGACTGCGGCTACGGCTACGGCTGCAGTCGGTGTCAAGTGCCGAAAACCGGTTGCTGGTTGGCACGCCGGAGTCTTCTCGAGTAGGCGGTCGTGGGAGGTGGTGGGCTGCTCGGTGATTTGGATTGATCCGTGTCGGTGGTTTGCGTCGGCGACGTGCCTCCTCTGCAGCGCGGCGGTGTGGGCAGTTTGCGTCCGTAGCCGGGTGGTCATCCCCGCAGTTGCAGCAGCGCATATCGCACTCGTGAGGAGTAGTTGACGTGTCAGTTTCAGGGGGGAAATGTTGCCCACAAGATCTACAGCACGAATATGTCGAGGCGTTGGGGCAGACATCAGATCTGTGTTTCAGGCTGTAACAATGCCAGCATTGAAGGCATTTCGGCTTGGGTGGGTAAAGCCGGTAGACCGCTGAAAACAGGATGGCGCTCTTTGGTATTTCAGGCCCCTCTACCGTGATGATGAGAGACGCCGTCTTGCCAAGTCGCCGAAAAGACAGAATTTTTCGGCCCGGAATAAGGAGTTCTTCCTGTACGGCATCTTCAGTAAAGGAGAGTGGTACACCGTGCAGGACGGCGCGGGCGTTCTGTGGGTCGTTGGCGCGGTACGCACTCACAGTGTCCGATTTTCCGCAGACATCCACGGACTATAAGGCGAGCAGTTTGGTGGTGGCCGATGCACGGTACGTGTCGATGGCGATGAGGTTTTGGGTAGTTCGGATTTTCACGACTGTGTCCTGCCTCTCGAACTTGGCAAGGTGGGCCGCCCGACGAATTTGTAGGCTCAACTCGATTGGTGTTACTGTGGAGAGGTTGAAGCCATCTGTCAACTTCACAACTATGGTGGTGGCCTCATCCTGCCGTGGTGCTGAAGGGGTCACGCACGTAAATGCTCCCTGCGAAGCGTCACCAAAGTCCTGTGGGTTGAGCGTGGTGGATTGCGCAGGCTGCGATGCAGTCGTAGCTGTTGAGGGCGGCGGATCCATGCCGAGCACGGCAGCGGCGGCGGCGAAGCGCCTGCAGTGTGGCGCAGGGTCGGGGGGCCCTGTGTCTGGGCCGACCGAGGCCGCCGGTGTTTAGGCGAGGCGCAGTGCGGCGGGACAAAGTTCGCCCGGCGATGACAGGGAGCTCTCAGAGTTCCCCGGAGCTCTCGCTGCGCACGTCCGCTCGGGGCGAGCACTGAGCGCCGAGTCCCCCGACGACGAGGACATGGATATATCCAGCTCCCGGAAACGCGTCCGCGAGACGGAGAACGAGGACGAGGAGCCAACCGGGCGACGTAAGCAGCCGTCGAGCTCTCCCCCCAGCCCGGAGCAGCTAGCACACGGCAGCCAGCTGCCACGTGCAGCAACCGGACCACGGCAGCGCCATTTCCCCACACTCGGGCGAAACAGGCGCCACCTCCTCTCCGCTTGCCGCCCAAGACGGAGGCCCTCCAAAAAGGGCGAGCGCCACCTCCCGCCGAGTCTACGGCTGCCTCCTCCGCGTCCCCTCCGAGCAAGGGCGCGCCCGGCACCATCCTCGACCCGCCGTCTGCTCCTGATGGCGGCGCGTCCCCTGCAGAGTCTGCTAGCGAACCAGCTGCAAACGAAAGCGCTACCGACGGAATGGAGCTGACGGACGCAACACCCACTGTTTTGTCACATCAGGGCCCTGATAACCCCGCGGCGCGGTTTCTGAAGGACCCACCATGCCAGCCTGCTTCGCGGCCGAAGCCAAAGGGGAAGAAGAAGCAGAAGAAGAGGAAGGAGCCTGTCCATGTTTCCCGTTCGTCTTCCGGGGCAACGGACGACTCGCGGCGCCCACCCGTTAGTTACCCTGGTCACGCCCAGCGTGCCTACAGCTGCAGTACAGAGAGCGACACCATCCGCCCGCGAGTCCACCACGCACGACTTCACGCTGGTGCAGTCCAAGAGGGACCGGCGGCGTGCACGAGCCCTGGAGACTGCTGCACTCCCGGTTGACCCTGCGGTCGTCGGTAGGCTGCTCTTCCGCCCCTCGGCGCCCGGCGAAACCTTCCGAGGAGCACCGCGCCTTTCACTCGCTGAAACTTTCTCTTCGCGGCCCGGTGTTGCAGTAGTTCGCGTTAACCACAAATGCAACATTGTGGCAGCCGATACTACCACCCGGGAGTGCCTGGAGGAGCTGCTAGCAGTCACTGAGCTGCATGGAATCCCAGTGACTGCCCGACTGCCAGCCGAGCGCGGCAAGATCACCGGCTTCCTGCACGGGGTGGTCGGGTTACCCGCGGACACAGACCTGCTGGGAGCCATCGAGTCGAGCGTTCCCGTGCTACCGGCAACGAGAGAGGAGAGCACCATCACCATCTGATTCGCGGGACCGGTCCCCCCTGAACACGTGCGCCTTTTCAAGCTCGGGTTCAGGGTGAGGCCTGCCAGGCCCCGTCCAGTGCAATGTCGGCCGTGCGGCCGCTTCGGGCACGTGCTGAAGTCCTGCAGATGGCCGAACGATGCATCTCATGCGGCAAGAGCCACGCGAAGGGCGCCTCCTGCCAGAAAGTCCGCTGTAGGAACTGCGGGGGTCCTCATAGGGCCGACACTCCCACCTGCCCCAAATGGCAGGAAGAACGGGAGGTGGCCACCATCATGGCTTCCTCCACCTCGGCATTGTCGAGGCGTGCTGTGAGGGCAGCAGTCCGGGAGGAGAAGCAGCCGCAGAAGTCCTCCTCATCTCCGGCGCGGTCCTATGCGAGCGTGCTGAAGGGCCCCAGCCCTGCACCCAGGCATCCTGTACCAGCCCCTCGTGCCTCTCAACGCCAGCAGACGCAGGATACTGCTGCTCCGCCCGCCCAAACTACTATGGATCAGCTGGTAGAAAACCTGCTGCTCACCATGCAAGCAATCAGCACCATGCTGCCAGCTGACCATCCGCTCCGGGCCATCTGCCTCCAGGAAGTGGCATGTCAACAGCGACACAATCACCATGGCTAGTCGCCCAGCCAAACGTTGGCCGCGCATCCTGCAATGGATCGTGCGCTCGCTGCGCCGACGACACACCGAACTGTCCGAACACCTACTCCTGCACGAGTACGACGTGCTCGTGTTGCAAGAGACATACACGCTCGACGGGGAGTGCAACCTTCCAGGATTCGTGGGATACCACAGTCCGACCACCTGCGAGTTACGGACATGCGCCAACGTGCAGTGCTGTGATCGGCTCCATCCACCCGGTCGCTCCCGCGCGTCTATTTACGTCCGAGCGCGCCTTGCCCAAGCAGTCGTTTGTGTGGCCGACATCGTTCCCACCTCCGTAGAGTGTGTGGCTGTGACTGCGCGCGTTGGGGCGGCCGACACTTGTGTCGCCAGCGTGTACGTGCAACCCGTGCAGCGATGGGATACGTCTTTCGTGGAGAGCCTTACCGCGCGCTTCAACCGTGACTGTGTTGTGTGCGGCGACTTTAACTCTCACCACACGGCATGGGGCAGCAGCCGCTGTGAGCCTAATGGCAGAAACCTGCTGAACTCCATCCATTCCTCTGGTCTGCTGATCATCAACACCGGCAGTCCCACTTTCGTGCGTCGGAAGGTACGCGGGAATGTGATAGACTTATCGCTGGTTAGCGAACGGTGCCACTATGAGTGGGTAAGCAGCCCTGACACTCAGGGGTCGGATCATTATCCGATCTCGCTTGACCCGCTCGGTCTGAGCCGCGACCGGACCTGTACCTATCGCATCACTGACTGGTCTCTCTTCAGGACGCTCTGTGCCAGGGCCCCTCTGGTGAACACCGACTTCCTCACGCACATTTCAAGGTGCGTTGTCGCCGCGACCAAGTCGTGTACGGTGCCCGCTGGAACGCCGGCGCCCGACATCAAACTTCTGAAATTGCGCGCGGCACGCCGACGCGCTGAACGCCGCGCCGTCAAAAGCGACAAGGTGGAGCACTGGACACTTTACAACCGCCTTGATGCCGCGTGCCGTCGTCATGCCAGGCAGCGTCGCAACCAGAGCTGGCAGAGTCTCTGCCTCACCTTGGAGGACACTCGCGACAAAGCACGCCCCTGGCGCATTCTCGCCGCCCTACTTAGTCCCAAGATCCCCGGCCGCCCTGCACTCTCCATGGCAGTGGCCCGGGTCTTGAGTGCCGAGCAATTAGCCGAACTCTTCGCGGATACGTTCGCTCCGTCGTCTGTGTGCCCTGTCACAGCCGCCGTCGAAGTTCCACCACACAACATGGTTGAACGCCTTGCTCCTATGTGCTATTTCCCAACCAGCGCAATTCTGGAGCATGTAGAAGTGCTGTGTTCTGCTGAGTTCACGCTCAGTGAGTTGCGCATCGTCTTAAACAGACGCAAACGTCGCTCCGCTCCCGGTTCCGACGGTGTTACTCATCAAGTCCTGAGGAACGTTGACGCAGCTCAGCTTCCGTCGCTTCTCGAGGTCTTCAACTCGGTCTGGCGCAGCGGCATCATTCCCGCCGACTGGAAAGAGGCGATCGTCATTCCAATTCTCAAGCGCGACAAACCAGCCTTGAACATAAACTCCTATCGCCCAGTATCGCTAACCTCGGTACCCGGCAAAACAATGGAGTCCATGGCTTTACACCGCCTTGAATGGATTGCCTCCGCCCTAGACGCCTTTGCCCCTGAACAAAGCGGCTTCCGCCGACTGCGCTCGACAGCTGATTCCATCGCAGACGTTGTCGCTACGCTCGAGGACGCGGCAAGCCGCCACGAAGCCGGATACCTGGTGCTGGTCGATGTGGAACGCTCGTTCGACTGCCTCCCGCACGGCACCATCATTCAAGCGCTTCACTAGCTGGGTATCACCGGCCGCCTACTGGACTATGTCTCGGCATTTCTTAACGACCGAACGCTCAGAGTGCGCGTGGGTGACGCGGTCAGCACCCCCCGTAGCGTGACATCTGGTGTTCCTCAGGGCAGTGTCCTCAGCCCTTTCCTCTTCAACTTGGCGCTGGCAAGGCTCCCTGATTTCATCCCGAAGCTGACAGCCTTCGAAGTCCGTGTGGCGACTTACGCTGATGACATCGCTCTTTTTGATTGCGGACCCACGGACAATGGCTACCAAGTGCGTCAATCACTTCAGTCGGCGATCAACGCCGTGGAGGAATACCTCGGCAGCATAGGGCTTCAGCTCTCGGCGTCAAAAACCGAGGCGCTACTTATTCACCCCCGTGCGAGCCGTGCACGCTTCGAAGTGCCAACTCTGTCGCTGCGCGGAAGCCCCCTCCCGTGGCAGAGAAAAGTCCGATACCTCGGCCTCCACATCGACTGCCACCTCAACTTTAACGCGGCCACCACACAACTCTGCAGGGACTCCAGGAAAGTCGCAGGCGCCGCACGCTCTCTGCTCATCCGAGGCCGCAGCTGCACACCGCATCTTTCGCTCCGAGTTTACAACTCGATCGCAACGTCGCGAGCGCTCTACGCGCTCCCACTCACCAACGCCAGTCCAGCCAACTGGAAGGCCGTCGACCTCGAGCAAAGCACCCATTTCGCCAAATGTACGCGCTTCCCCGCTTCTCGCAAGGGGGGGCAACTCTCGCCGAAGGGGGAAACTGGCCGCCCTCACTTCGCGCGCGGAAACAAGCTCTTCACCACATCGAGCGTCTGCAATGGTCGCCACAGGGTCAGCATCTCGTGTGCCGCCTCCACAGCCTCGAGGGCTCGGGCATGGGCCAGCTTGCCACCAAGTTCAGCACTCGCATCGCCTCTTTGCCTCAACTCCTCCCCCTGCCGCCTTCGCCGCACGCCTCCGCGCTCCTCGACGTAAACCTCACCATCCCGGGCGTCAAGAGCAAGCGACAAACAGCACTGTGTGCCATGCAGCAGGAGACGGCTGCATTGATCTTCGAACATCTACGCGACCGCCTCCTAGTGCACACTGACGGATCCGTGTCCAGTGACGGTTCCGCCGCTGCCGCGTGCACGGCACCGGAGATTTCTGCGTCTCAACAGAGCCGCCATTGTTTTCCTGCCTCGTCGACAGTCGCCGAACTCACGGCGATTGACCTCGCTCGCGGCTGACCTACTTCTTCAGCAGTGCGGTGTCTCGTCTGCCGCGATACTGTCGGACTCGCGTGCGGCTCTGTGCATGCTCAGGAACGATTATGCCGGTGTTCCACTTGTGCAGCGCGTGGGATCAAAACTGCACCATGTCGTAAATCAGGGCTGCGATTTGGCATTGCAGTGGGTCCCCGCGCACATCGGCCTGCCCGGGCACGAAGCGGCCGCCGCCCTCGCGAAGCAAGCTCTCTCGACTCGCTTCCCCTTCGCCAGCTCCGTCACTCGTTTCAACGTGCCCAAGACGGCGATACTGCGCGTCCTTCGCACGCAGCACCCGGATCCCCGCGTTGCTGCAGGTACGCCCCCTCGCCTCCTCCCCCGTGCGGGTCTCTCCCGCTGGGACCGCTCGTTTCTCCTTCGGCTGCGCGTCGGCTGCTACAACACGGCCGCCATAATGAACAGACTGCACGGAAGAGGCAGGCCCGCGTGCTTGGATTGCGGCGAGGAGGAGACGCTTGAGCACCTTCTGCTCCGCTGCCCGGCCTTCGATGTTGAGCGCACTGCGCTCTTTGCATCAAACCGTCGTGTGGGACTGCCCTGTGACTCGGAGGGAGCACTTCTCTTTCCGGCAGCCCAGCTTTCCATTGTCAAGAAATTGCTTCCTGCCCTACTTGACTTTGGTTGTGACACGCAGCCGAGAGCGCGGCTGTAAGCCCCGCATTGCTTCTTCAACCTTCTTGTTATTTTTCCCGCCTTCTTTTCCTTCTCTCCCTGATATTTCTCTCCCCACTCCCCTTTCCCTGTGCAGTGCTGTTGAGGTGTCCTCCCCTGAGAGACAGTTACGGCACTGCACTTCTCTCTTCCTCTCCTTCAATAGTCACTACACACACACTATTAGAGGCCACCTCAGCAAATGTGCACGAACCATTCTTTTTGTGTAACCTAACAGCATACTGTCTCTGAAAAGTGAGGGTGAAAGACCAGGCACAGTGGCTTTAATAAAGCACAATCGTCTACGTACTGTGAGCGTTCGTGGGACAATATCTGCAGATAACACATTTTTTTTTCTCTTTTTCGTGGTCGTAAAATGCCGCTCTTACTATATATAGGTTTCCACTTTAACACTGGTGTCATTAAATCACATGTTTACAAAAACCAATAAGAAAAAATATATTTTGTACCTTTAATTTCATTTGTTACTTTGTGTAGCACTTCTGACACTTTACTTTGTCCACATTCCGCGCCACCACATCACACAAGCATCCCACATCACCAGCATCACACAACTTGAAGAATGGGTAAATGTCTTACTGTTATTTTGAAAGACAACTGCAACAGGCGTAGCTGCCATGGACGGTGTGCTGCGCAGCGCATCTCTGTTGCGTTGCGCGTCCGCAAAGTCCACCTTGACCTCACCATTCTTCACGCCCATGACGAACTGTAAAGGAAAGGATGACTTTTTTCATTTTTGCTGTCCAATGTCTCCATGCCATAAGCAAACGCCAGTTTAGTGAAACTTAGCGTACATGACTCATTGTTAATACACTTTTTCAAGAAATATGGTACGTGACAAAAACGGCGTTCACACACTTGGTCTTAGAGAAGTCAACACATGCATTGACGCCGCTATTCGATGAGTTCTAATTGCCGGAGAGCCATTCCTACGTTATTTACATTTCAAGTATTCCGGTGAACGCAACCAGCATATCAAGGGCCCAAAATGTTGCTGGCAATACTTTCATTGCTATGGAAATTTGCATTCCTATTTTACACATGTGCCTAGGTTTAGTTTCTGTCAGGAGTGACAAGCGCCAAAAAAGAAGGAAGACGAGGAAGAAGGAGTGAAGCGAGCGCGTGGAGCCGCCATCTTGCAGAAGAGGCACGCGCAGGGAAGGACGTGGCGGCCGGGCGCAGCGTTCCAGGAGAAGACGGCCGGAGATCGCCTCTCTGGGTCCTGCCCCAGTTTCTAGGTGACGCATCGACGTGTCGCCCGAGTACCAGGCTCGGCGAGCAGATGTGCGACGTCCCCGGAACTACCGCTGGCCCGGACCTACCTGCCAGGACACGTCAGCGTTTGCACCGCTGAACGTAGACGCGCGGAGGCTGGTTACAGCCAGTCACCGTCCCCTCTAGAGAACTGAGCTGGGCCGGCGCGCACCGGGAGCGCCAGCCGGCACGAGCCCTGCTCTGCCAAAGCGACAGCTCCTCCGCGACCGTGCCTTCATCACTTCGGCCGGGGCATCGGTGACGCCGGACACCAGCGACGACTGAAGGCGATCGAATCACAACGACGGACCACAGACCGGAGGACGCCGATATTCACACCGAACAGAACCGGTACTGTAAGCGCCCCTACTACAGCGAATAGACGATCGCCGCACAGACGTTAGTAAACGCGGAAGTGCGAGCGCAAAGCTTAGCAAGGGAGGACGCATTCCGTGTGTAATAAGTGTTGAATGTTACCGTGTGTTCCTGTTGCTAAAATAGCCTATTGAATGAATGTTACGTGTGTGCTGCATCTTGCGTTCGTGTGTTCCTTCTGCCTGCTCAAGCAAGCGCACCAGGCGTTAACGTATGCGTGACAACATTGGCGAGCCTGCCAGGATTTCTTTAACTTTGTCACGTGCCTCGGGTTGTCATGAGCAGCGGAATGGACCTTGAACGTTTGATGACGGCTGGGAATGCCGCGGGCATGTCGGCCGAAGCCATAATAGCACTGTATCACGAGGAACAGAAGCGATTAAGAGAAGAATGCGCAGAGGCGCGAGAGGCTGCGAAGGAAGAGGAGGAGAGAGCGAAAGCTGCGGACGAGCGTGCATATAGGAACTTGATGTTGGAAAAAGAGCTTGCGGAAAAGAAATTGCAGCTGCGCATGAGTAACATTGGAGAAGAGGCAGAAAACAGGAGCTCAGACGTGGTTCCCCAGAGAATAGCGACAGTGTGTCCCCAAAAGTTAATCGCCCCCTTTCACGAAAGGCGAGATGACTTAGATGCCTATATACAGCGTTTCGAACGGATAGCAACTGGACAAGGCTGGCAGAGGAGTGACTGGGCGACGGGATTGAGTATGTGTCTCGTGGGGGAAGCGTTGGCCGTGTACAGTCGGATGGCAGCGACTGACGCACTAGATTACGACAAGGTGAATAAGGCTCTCTTACAACGCTTCAGACTAACGGCCGAAGGTTTCAGGGATAAATTCCGAAACTCTAAGCCACACGAAAATGAGACGGGCCAGCAATTCGCTGCACGAATCTCCAACTACTTTGATCGTTGGTTAGAGATGGCTAACATAGAGAAGTCATTTGAAGACTTGAGGGACAACATGATTGCAGAACAGTTCCTAGCATCATGTCACCAGGGCGTGGCAATATTCCTGAAAGAGCGCAACTTGAGGACGGTAGCTGAACTATCTGAACACGCAGACCGGTATTTAGAAGCACAAGGCCAAAAGAACTTGGGAAAGGGGAAGGAAGATAAGAAGATACCAGATGAGAGGGAAAATACTCGGAGCACAATGAAATGTTTTATGTGTGACAGGATAGGGCATCGGGCTGTGAATTGTCCCTTGGGTCATACTCGCAGTTCGACGTTGAAGTGTGAGGGGTGCGGACGGCATGGACATGCAATACGAACAATGCGTGACAGTTTCATTAGACCAGCTGCTACACGTTCATGCGGACAGCTTTTAAGGGGCCCTGCAAATCTAGTATTTGAATGCAATAAGTAAGAGTTGGCAGATGATGGTCACATGTGCAACTGAAACCATGCACACATGGCCAGGAAGTGGCTCAGTGAATAAAAGCCAAGTAGCACAATACATGATCGTCCATCTACGTCAAATAAATTTTTAAATCTTGAACGTTACTGACTGCTTAAAGAGGCTCTGAAATGCCTTTGAACATGCGTAGTAAGAAAACGCATCCAATGTGTAAAAGAGGCTTCTGTGACGAAAGCAATAATGTACTGTATGTGGCAGGAAATTTACAATCTTGTTGCAAAAATGGTGAAGAACCTCCCTCGGCAACACACAATAGCAGTAAAACATCCACAGCAGTACACTAATTGTCAAGATTCCATCAAATAAATGAAACATATGCGTCTGCGATCTGATAAAGACTGTAAAATCACTTCATCTTTGCACGGCCAGTCTATGCACGATATTTATGTAATGCTGCTTCTGCTGCGCGTGGCCTCCGATTTAGCAGCATCATGCTACGTAGCATGCTCTACCTGGCTGGCACGAAGTACCGCATTTACTCGATTCTAATGCACCCTCCATTGTAACTCACACCCGTTTTCCGTGAACCCCCCCTCCAAAAAAAAGAAAGAAAAAAAATGAAATTGCAATAGCGCGCACCTCGTGCTTTCATATCGAAATACTTTTTTCGCTCATTTGAAAAAAAAAACTGTTTTATTCCAAATGCCCTAAAGTTGCGACGAATAAACACACAACGTACCTTGCAACTAACCTTAACACAACGTACCTTGCAACTAAGATTCTTACTGCGCCGGTACGAGTTGCATGGGGCAATAGATATTGCTCGTCGTCGCCATCAGACAACTCGTCATCGATAATAACAGACCAAAGCATTTCATCCTCGGTGCCGTCCATGGCAGATGGGATCGTGCACCATGCAACTTTCGCCCATACAGTAAAGTCCTGCAGCGAGGCACGCTTTATTTTATTGGCGGGCGTGAATTCGTGGCAACCGCTGACAAGCCATTCGGTGTAGAGCGCCCGAATTCTATGTTTCACTGGCTTGTTCAAACAAACATCGAGCAGCTGGAGCCGCGATGTCATGCCGCCGGGTATCGCGACAAGGTCGGCGTTGCATGCAGCCAGCTTGTCCTCGGTGCGCTGGTCAAGGTGGCACCTGAACGCGTCGAGCACAAGCATCCCAGGCAGACCCAAACTTCCACCGGGTGTCTTCCGCCAAACGTTATCAATCCAGTCAGCGAGCAAGTCCGTGCTCATCCAACCTTTTTTATTTGCACGCACAAATCGCGCCACTCGGAAACACGATTCCTTCCGGGAGGGTCTTCCGTCTGGAGGTACGGGGGCTGCTCGTGCCCATCCACCGTGCAACAAAGCATTGCGGTGACTCCAGTTTTTTCGTGGCCGGAAGGCAAAATGCGCACTTGCTTCGCAACCTTTTTTTCAACAGTTGTGACCGTTTCTATAGCGCAACTTCAAAACGTACCACTGAAAACTGTGCAATTTCTCTTCATATTCTTCTGTCAATTTTCGGCATATCCTTGTCCGCCTTCGAAGAGAAAAGTCTTTTCTCTTCATAAAATTTGGCAGCACCTGCTCGTTTGAAGTCACACCGCTTGAGCCCTAGCTTTCTGTAGGGCTAACTGCATCGCCCGAACTTTGAGCAGATCGGTCGTCACAGGCCGCTGTGCCGCTCGATGTTCTTGCACATATTCCGCGAGGAGGTCTTCTATTTCGGCGAAGCGGCTCTGTTTCGGTCCACTGAAACCCTTCCTTGGTGCTTTGTTGGCGAAAATATTCTCCTTCTGTTTGCGCCAGTCTCACACGCACGTTTGGTAACTTCGAACGCCCGTGATGCGGCCCGATTTCCGTCCGTCTCCACGCGCATAACTTTCCTTTTAAATGCGGCGTCATGGTGGACTCGGCGTTTCTTCACAGTCGGCGCTTCCAGGCTGATTGAATAAATGCAGAAAAGGGGAAGACAGGCGGTAGACTAGGGGAGCTATTCTCGACACGCATGCCGGCTGCACGGTCGCCATTATCCGCTATGTTGACTCCCTGATTGGCTGTGGAGAGCACACGTGCCTTGAAATTTGTGCCGGGAAACAGAAGTTTTACAAAATGCAATTTTGCGTTTTCATCAAGATGACAAAACGTGACGTGGAGCTGCAAATTTTATCGACTAATACATTTCCCGAGAATTGTATTGCGATCGTGGCGGCAGCAGAGCCGTCAAATTCTTACAAGCGCGTAATGCTCAAACCATGTCTGACTGATCGAAGAACGCACCACTCTAGGTTAAACGAGGCATAGAATTCCCAACTCCCTAGCGCTTAAGCCCGCAGCGTTCCCAGAAAAACGACGGGTTCAGTTACTTCCCCCTCCCTCATTTTCTCCTCCTCATTAGCTCTAGTATAACCGCTCTCCAAAGCTGTAGAAAGGATGAAGACACCACTGGGAGCTGTCAAGGTCGCTTGCTTTGTGCGACGCTCAGAGCGGTATTGAGCCTGGCGGCGTGATTGGCCATCCTGAATAGCTACGTGGAAGCGCTAGTTGTCGGACGCGAAGGGACAAGCAGACGCGACGAGCGGGTCATACGCGACTCGGGGCATCTCGATGAGCGCTGAAAACTTTTCTATTTTTATTTTTGCGCGCAAGTGTTAAGTGCTGTTCAAATTCAGCGAAAATATATAGTGTACCTTCGCGCGCTCAAGACCGCGTACATGCGTGAGATTCGCGAAACGAGAGGTTAGGGCCACCGAGAATTGAAACTATATCGTGCAACACGAAATCTCTACGAAAAGGGCTTCGCAAGTACACTACCTGCATACCTTGTACATGCTTTCTCGTGACAACACTAGAAAATAAATCGCAGACAAATTCCGAGCATCTGCACATGCCGCGATTCCCTCTTTATAAGCCTACAATACATAGAAGCTAGCTTTTACAGATCTTAGAAACGTATTCGGGGAACCTAATGCGCGAATAGATGTCGGCACTACACACTCGATAACACTACAAATGTTCAAGAACTTATGAACAGCAACTTACGAGGCGTGCTGCCAGAATGGGCTTTCTTTGAAGACGCGAAATTTTCGCACAGTAGTGCAGAGAAAAATGACGGGAAGGTTTTTGTTTACAGTATTCATGCAAAGAATAAGGGAAAGCAAGTAGCAACAACACCTAGCTGTAAAGTTAACACACAGATTTTCAGCATATCAGAACGATCGTTTATGCGTCCATTCCTTTCGTCTACATCTGCAGTTATTCTTTCTTGCAGCTATTCGTTTGTATTCTCGAGAATTGTATCGGGACCGCGGCGGCAGCAGAGCCTTCAATTTCTTACAAGTGTGACATGCTCAAGCCATGTCTGACTGATCGAAGAACGCACCACTGTAGGTTAAATGAGGCATACAATTCCCAACTCCCTAGCGCTTGAGCCCGCAGCGTTCTCAGAAAAACGACGGGTTCAGTTACTTCCCACCCCCTCATTTCCTCCTCTTCATTAGCTCTAGTATAACCGCTCTCCAAAGCTGTAGAAAGGCTGAAGACACCACTGGGAGCTGTCAAGGTCGCTTGCTTTGTGCGACGCTCAGAGTGGTATTGAGCCTGGCGGCATGATTGACCATCCTGAATAGCTACGTGGAAGTGCTAGTTTTAAAGCGAAAAGCTTCACTACGCTTGTCAACACCGCGCTTCGCGCCAGCCGGCGTAAGTCGGAATACGCTCCGTAAGTGTGTTCGGAGTCGGCGCAGGTGGCCACTGCCGCGCGCTATGCGCCATCGTTTGACGTTCGGCGCAAGCGCGTGTTTATCGCGGAGGCCGACTATGTAACAGCTTGCCAGAGAATAGGCGTGCACATTCAACATGGAAGAAGAGAGTGATACTACCGATACAGAGAGCTGTTTTATGGCTGTACAGAAATTGCAAGACAATGTGCCTAAGAATGTTGAGTAAAGAAATTTAATATTCCTGCATAACTTGTGGCATATATCATTTATAAGCATTTTGCATAACTACACAAGGCACACGTATAGCATAACCATAAGCTAACCAAAGCACAATCATAAGCTAAACCGTAAGCATTTCCATAACTTAAACCATAAGCATATCTATAAGCTAAACCGTAAGCATATCCATAACTTAAACCATAAGCATATCCATAAGTTAAACCGTAAGCATATCCATAGGCTAAATGATAAAGCATAACGATCAGCTAAACCGTAAGCATAACCATAGGCTAAATCATAAAGCATAACCATAAGCTAAACCATAAGCATCACCGAACCTTTTCGCTTCGAGATATCCAGGCTTAATCTTAGGTAAGCCCCAGCCATTTTTTCGGATGCCAAGTGGCAAGCAGACGCGACGAGCGGATCATGCGCCTCTCGGTAAGCGCTGAAAACTTTTTCCCTTTTTTATTCTTACGCACAAGTGTTAAGCGCTGTTCAAATTCAGCGAAAATATATCGTGCACCTAGGCGCGCGTGCATGCATGAGATTCGGGAAACAAGAGGTTAGGGCCACTGAGAATTGACAAGCGGAAAAATTAGCGGATTCATTAGGCATGTAGGGCCCTCTCGGCCATACTTATCGGTGACAAGGCAGCCTTGCTGCCTGCGGGATTATCTTACTGAGCTATACCGAATGCTCGATTGCGGTAGTCGGGAAGTTCAAACCCCCACCCCCCCCCACCCCCGTTTTTTTTTTTTTACATGCTCCAGTGCACATCTGCAGGCTTCGACTGACGCCTGACACCGGCGAGAGATGCTGAGAGCGAGTGGGGCCATACAAATCCAGGTACAATCAAATTAGGAAGGCCCACTAAGCTTCAACAAGACACTCCCTCACCAGAACAGTAATTGGCCTCCCAGGTGCAGTATTCGGCCACCCCCTCCCACATGGCTCACTCAATTACCCAATGCACCTCAGGCCCCAGCAGCTGCGAAACACCTGACCAAGGCGGCGGTCAGACCTCTAACGCAGCAGAGGGTGCTAAGAACCTCTGGATCAGGACGGGCCGCCAATGCAAACTTACCCTTGCAACGTTTAACACCCGAAACCTCTCGAGTGAGGCTAGCTTAGCAGGACTCTTTGAGGAATTATCAGTCATTGTTTGGGATATTATCTGCCTTAGTGCGATTAGAAGAACAGGTGAGGCTTACACATTGCTCAATAACGGCAACGTCCTGTGCTATAGAGGTCTCCCTTATAAGAAGCAATACGGGGTAGGATTCATTATCCGTAAGGACATAGCGGGTAATATTGTCTAATTCTGCAGCATTAACGAGAGGGTAGCAGTAGTCGTAATCAAACTTAGTAAGAGGCATAGATTAAAGGTAGTACAAGCCTATGATCCAACATACAGTCACGACGATGAGGAAGTAGGACAGTTTTATGAAGATGTTGAATTAGCGATGAGAAAGGTGCGAATTTGGAGTACAGTAGTACTGGGCTACTTCAATGCAAAAGTGGGGAAAGAGCAGGCGGGTCAACTGGCAATTGGCAACTACGGTGTCCATTCTAGAAACGCTAGTGGAAAGATGCTGGTAGAATTCGCAGAAAGGAATAAGCTGAGAATAATGAACACCTTTTTCAGGACACGTAACAACAGAAAATGGACCTGGAAATGCCCTAATGGTGAAACAAGAAATGAAATCAATTTCATACTTTCTGCCGATCCCAGCATAGTGCAGCATGTAGAAGTGATAGGGAAAAATGCAGTGATCATAGGTTAGTGAGGGCTAGGATTCATCTGAATTTGAGCAGAGTAAGAGTAAAATTTCTCAAGAAAAAAAGAACAGGTCAGCTTAGAGGCAGTAAGCATAAGAGCAGACAGATTTAGGCTGGTACTTGCAAACAAATATGCAGCTTTAGGACAGAGAGATGATGATGATGACACAGAGGTAATGAATGAAACCGTAACGAGGCTGGCTTCAGAGACAGCAATTGAAGTGGGAGGCAAGGCACCAAGGCCACAAGTAGCCATGCTCTCCCTAGTAACAAAGGACCTAATAAAGAAATGACAAAAAATTAAAGTGTCCAAGTCAAGAGATCAGATAGAATGCGCGGAAGTGTCAAAACTGGTCAACAAAGCAAAAATAAGTGATATTAGAATTTATAACCTGAGAAAGACTGAAGAAGATGTAAAAAATGGAGGCAGCCTGAAATCAGTGAGAAGGAAACTTGGCATAGAACAAATGAAGATGTATGCACTGAAAGATAAGCAGGATAATATCAGTAATCTCGATGGTATAATAAATACAGCGTAAGAATTCTATACTGACGTGTACAACACCCAGAGGACTCAGGAGTACTCTATTCGGAACCATAATGAACAGTATACAGAAACTCATCCTCCTATAACTACAGATGAAGCCAGAAGGGCCTTGACAGGCATGAAACAGGGAAAAGCGGCAGGAGAGGATGGAATAGCAGTCGATTTAATCAAAGATGGAGGAGACATAATGCTAGAAAAACTAGCGGCTCTCTATACGAAGTGTCTAACGACTGCAAGGGTCCCAGAAAACTGGAAGAATGCAAACATTATACTAATCCACAAAAAGGGCGACGTTAAAGAAATGAATAATTATAGGCCCATTAACTTACTCCCAGTATTATATAAAATATTTACCAAAATAATATCCAATAGAATACGGGTAACATTGGGCTTTTGTCAACCTAGGGAACAGGCTGGCTTCAGAAAGGATACTCTACAATGGATCACATCCATGTCATTAATCAGGTTATCGAGAAATCCGCAGAGTAGAATAAGCCTCTCTATATGGCTTTCATAGATTACGAAAAAGCATTGATACAGTAGAGATACCAACATTCTCCAGGCAATACGTAATCAAGGAGTAAAGACCGCTTACGTAAATACCCTGGAAAATAACTACAGATTCCGCAGCCTCCTTAATTCTATACAAGAAAAGTAGGAAGATACCTATAAAAAAAAGGGATGAGCAAAACATGAACAAGGTGAATGCAGGAGCCAACGTTTCGAAAGTGGACTTGTCTTCAAGGCGACATATGCTTTCCTCGCCACAGTATATATAGGTGGGGTTCTTCTAAAGGGGAGGGGCTGTGAGGCGGGAGGGCGCGGAAACGAGGGAAAGTGTGTTAGCGTGTCGGATTAGTAAAGGAACGCTGTGTACAAGGTCAAAGCCAGGACCCCCGCTCCCCTCACCCCACTCTGTTAACCGACGCGCGTTAGCCGGCGTGTCAAGGGCGTCTGACACGCCGGCTGACAAAAAAAAAAAGAAGAAAAAAGAAAAGGGGGGGGGGGGGGGATACGCCAAGAAATCAAGCTAAATGTTGTTGCCTATAGCTTGAGGTTTAGCATAGCGAATAGATTCTAAAGCTCCCTTTGAAACGTTTATGCCTATTGGTTGCAATGTCTTGAACTTATGGATAAGGTATGATTCTCTGTATTTTCTTTCTCGTTCAGAACGGAAATTTGACTGTAAGATGTAGAGTTTAAGTTCATCAAAGTTATGACCTGGTTGGTTGAACGACATATTTATAATATGGGAACACGGTACAAGCGCCTTAACCGACTTAATTAGCCATGTCAATCGCTTTCACCCGAGTATTTACTGCTCACCACTTTCCTAGTCAGGTCAACTTCCTGGACACGACGGTCTACATAGAAAACGGAAAACTGAGAACGACACTTTAGCGGAAGCCTACAGATAGCCAGCAATATTTAGACTACAACCGTCATCACCCGCGACTTTGCAAGCAAGGAATTTTTGTCGGACAAGCGAAACGTATAAGAAGAATATGCAGCGAAGACCACGATTATATCCACCACTTAAATGACCTTAGATCAACGCTAGCAGAAAGGAACTATCCCCAAGTTGCTCTCGATAGAGCTTATGATACCGCGTCAAGATTGGAGAGACAGTCTGTATAGGCGAAGAGACAGCCCACATTAGAATCTGACAGACCGCCGGCCTTTATAACAAAATATTCTAATGCACTACCAAACATAAACAACATCCTAAGAAAATACCACCCAATATTATCAAGTAACGAGCGTCTGCGAAAAGCGTTCCCGGATGTACCCAGGGTTACCTATCACCGCAACAAGAACTTTAAAGACATCTTAGTGCAGGCAAAAGTCGGCCAGCAGCATTCCCCCGTAATAAAAGCATGTTGTCGCCCTAGGTGCAAAACCTGCAGGCACCTTCAAAGTGACATTAAAATTAAAAGCACCGCAAATAATTATACACATGAAGTCAAATCTAGCTTCACTTGCACAAGTTCGGATGTGATTTATATGCTTGAATGTTCCTTCTGTAAGAAACAATATATCGGTGAAACAGGACAATCAATGAACGTCAGATTAAACGGACATCGCGCGGACACAGGTAAAAAGCTTCCCAAAGCCGTCGCCGAGCATTTCAACCAACCAGGTCATAACTTTGATGAACTTAAACTCTACATCTTAGAGTCAAATTTCCGTTCTGAACGAGAAAGGAAGTACAGAGAATTGTACCTTATACGTAAGTTCAAGACATTGCAACCAATAGGCCTAAACGTTTCAAAGGGAGCTTTAGAATCTATTCGCTATGCTAAACCTCAAGCTATAGGCAACAACACTTAGTTTGATTTCTTGGCGTATCCCCCCCCCTTTTCCTTTTTCTTCCTTTTTTTTGTCAGCCGGCGTGTCAGACGCCCTTGACACGCCGGCTAACGCGCGCGGGTTAACAGACTGTGGTGAGGAGAGCGGGGGTCCTGGCTTTGACCTTGTACACAGCGTTCCTTTACTAATCCGACACGCTAACACACTTTCCCTCGTTTCCGCGCCCTGCCGCCTCCCTTCCCTCCCCTTTAGAAGAACCCCACCTATATATACTGTGGCGAGGAGAGCATATGTCGCCTTGAAGAAGACAAGTCCACTTGTCGAAACGTTGGCTCCTGCATTCACCTTGTTCACGTTTTGCTCATCGTCTTGAGTTGCCATCTCCCGCATTCCCCGTCTTTTCTCTATGAAAAAAAGGGGTTAGACAAGGATACACAATCTCTCCAATGCTATTCACTGCGTGCTTGGAAGAAGTATTCAAGCTATTAAACTGGGAAGGTGTAGGAGTAAGGATCGACGGCGAATACCTCAGCAACCTTCGGTTTGTCGATGACAGTGTTCTATTCAGCAACACTGCGGACAAGTTACAACAAATGATTGAGATTGAGCACCTTAACAGGGAGAGTGTAAGAGTGGGGCTGAAGATTAATATGCAGAAGACAAAGATAATGATAAATACCGGGCAAGGGAACAAGAGTTCAAGATCGCAAGCCAGCCTCTAGAGCCTGTGAAGGAGTATGTTTACCTAGGTCGACTAATTACAGGGAACCCTCACCATGAGAAAGAAATTCACAGAAGAATAAAAATGAGTTCGATCGCATATGGTAGACATCGTGAGATCCTGATTGGGAGCTTATCATTATAATCGAAAAGGAAAGTATACAATCAGTGCATTTTACTGGTGCTGACATATGGGGCAGAGACTTGGAGACGGACAAAGAAGCTTGATAAGAAGTTAAGGACCGCTCAGAGAGCGATGGAACGAAGAATTCTAGGCATAACTGTAACAGACAGAAAGAGAGCGGTTTGGATCAGAGAGCAAACGGGTATAGACGATATTCTGACAGATATTAAGAGAAAAAAATGGCGCTGGGCAGGTCATGTAATGCGCAGATTAGATATCCGTTGTACCATTAGGGTAACAGAATGGGTACCAACAGAAGGGAAGCGCAGTAGAGGATGGCAGAAGACTAGGTGGTGCGACGAAGCGGGTGCTAGTTGGAATCGGTTAGCGCAGCACAGGGGTAATTGGAGGTCACAGGGTGAGGCCTTCTTGCTGCAGTGGACATAAATAGGCTGCTGCTGCTGCTCCTGATGATGATGATGACATTTCTTTGGTCCTTGGCAGCTATATTACCACGTTAGCGCTTCAAATGAAAGTGAGCGGTTGCGTACAGAGGGCAGTGCAATTCATTTGCAATTTCGCGAATATGTGTTGGCGATCTGAAATATGCGCCATCCCAGCTTGCTGATTGGTTAAAAGAATATGCTGTGAGGAGCGTCACAGGAAGGGCCGTTTCGTAAACGTCAATTTGACGTTGCGTGACGTTGCGCAGGGCCACCATTGCAGAGATTTTCCGCCATAATTTGTGGTGCGACGAGCCGCGGCAATTATGCTAATGCGCAGCCATATGCAATGGCGGCCGAGAGGAATGCGTATCGCCACATTTCCCCCGTCGTTTGGCGGGATGAAAATCTTTTGTTCATAACGCGTGCTCATAGTATTTACATCGCTCTCAGGTGGTGTTGGCATTTGTGTTTTGGGCTGGCGTTTTTTAAAAGAACGCGTTTATACAATATACTGGCTGAACATAGCAAACTTTCTGCAGCGTTGTCCACTTTTCACTGCTGCGTTTGTATTATAATCAAGATTAATGCCGTTTCGCAGGATCAAGTTATGACAACGGCGTCTTCTTAATTTATAAAAAGAAATGTACGCAAGGCGGCGCCTTGAAGTTTCCTCCCGCGGTGCGAGTAACCAGCGAAGTGAACAAAAGATGGCAGCGCAGGCGCTTGCGTCGCGCTAATGGATATCTCTGGCGCGCGCAACCCTATCGGTGATATTCGGCCTTTCTCAGCTAGCCGAGTGGGGCTGAGTCCCTTACGTTTCACGAGATTGCGATAGCGTGGTCTAGAACGTGCGTGCATCACCACTGGTAGGTCGCGTATGTTGTGTCAAGGAAGAAAATAAGCGCGTTGGCGCCAACATACGGTGACTCATTCCATTTCCCAGGGGCACGCATCCTAGCTAGTGAAACAGACGATGGAAGTGAGAAGCGTTTTCGACGGAATAATCATGCGCTTTGAGCTAGCTGCTTTATTTTTACTGCGGAGGAAAACTGTATTGCTTTACCGAGAACCTTACGTTCAGTGCCTTCATTTCAGTTTCTTAGGCAAAACGTCAACTTCACGTCACATTACGAAAGTAAAATGGAGCCATCAGCGCCATTTTATTCGCGTCGCGTCAACATCACGCATCGAGGAAAAAGGGTGGAATGTCCAGAATACACTCTAAGAACAGTTCGCCCCCTATGGCGTGCCCGTTCTGCCACGCAACAATAATCGTCATCTGCCTTGACGCGTTTCCTTTCTTTAACGCTGCGAGCCCGGAACTTCCCAGTAACGAACGGCACGCGCGTTATGAGAAGAGGCACTCCAAAGGGTGTAAACTGTTCTATGCTGATAACGCACATGCCGTTCGTTACTGGAAAGTTGCGGGCTCGCAGCGTTAAAGAAACAAACGCATTAAGGCAGATGACGATTATCACTGTGTGGCAGAAGGGGCACGCCAAAGGGTGTAAATTGTTCTTAGAGTGTAGCGCCCCTAGGGCGCTATCATAGAGAAATAAATTTCAGCAAGAGCGGACACTTCCATAGAGGCCAGCGGCCGAATTGACTGTAGCGTACCAAGCGGATAGTATTAACACTTTCCGGTTTCGGTTTTGGGCGCGCGCGTTTTGAAGGCCAGTTTGTACACGCCACGCCGGCTCCGCTGATCGGCGCGGCATTTTTTTTTTCCTTAACTGCTTCTGCTGCTGAGCGACGCGCAGCGTTGGCGCGGAATCGTTTTATTATGTAGTAAAGATGATTGCGAACGATCTCTACAAGCCTCCACCGATTCTGTGTCACGTGCAATTTCATAAAGAAAACGCAGGACGTCTTCTGATTTGATGAAATGTTTATTTTACCCTATATAAATGCCCATTCCGGGCTTCTTGTGCATTCATCCAAAGTTGGGGCATCAGGTAAGCAGCAGCAGTTGCCGTACGAAGCCCCACCGTATGCCATCAGCTGAGGGAGATATATATGAAAAAGAGAGGAAAAGCAGGGAGGTCAACCAGACGAGCGTTTGGTTTGCTACCATGCACTAGGGGAAGGGAAAGGGGGAACAGAAAGAGAAAAGCGGGATAGAGGGAACACTGTCTGTGCACACAGCAAAGCGCCTGGAAATCAGTGAAGTCAAAGCAAGTGCTCCGTCGATACGTCAGGCTGCCGTCATTCTGCTGTCTGAAGCTAATCTTGGTGCTTCATAGCTGGTGATGCATATTGAAGTCACCAGTGAAGACCAAGGAACCGGTGGGTGTCAGCAGTACGTTGCAGTGCGTGGCAGTATATTTTTAAGCTAAACCCCAGCGGTTCTGACTTCAGTGCGAATAGAATGATGCGCATGAGCCATGATGCTTACTCAAGAGTTGCAAGTACTGAATTGAGA
Source organism: Dermacentor andersoni (assembly GCF_023375885.2). Classification (NCBI taxonomy): domain Eukaryota; kingdom Metazoa; phylum Arthropoda; class Arachnida; order Ixodida; family Ixodidae; genus Dermacentor; species Dermacentor andersoni. Next base: position 154,337,198 of record NC_092819.1, on the reverse strand, counting down.
GCATCCAGCACTTGCATCGCACTTCGCGCTGATGAAGTGTGCATGTTATTTACGAGCATTCCAAAAGCATTCATCAGAGACCAGAGCATCATAACCACTTGCCGGCCTTCTTCGGACAATTTGTCAGGAACCCACGCTGTGCACTCTACAGCCGTGCGCAGCTGTATCACTTGACGTGGCTCCGGCTGTAGCATCGGCTGTGGCATCAGCTGTGGCTTCGGTTGCGACTTCGACTGTTGTTCTGGCTTTGGCTGTTGCTTTAGTAGTGAGGACTAAGTTGCATTGTTCTCCGCTATGACCTTATCACATTTAGATTGAATTACCCCAGGCCTAAAGGGCAGAGGAGGAGGCGTCGGATGGGGCGCACTCTTCACAGAGGCATCAGCGTTCTTTGAAGTCGAACGGCATCGGGAGCGTCGCTTTCTAACGACCGCAAGAGCTTCCTGACGAGACGAATGGTTTCTCGCCATCTGCTTCAAGATCGCATTTTCCTTCTTTATTTTGGGGCAGTCCTTCGAGGAAGCATCATGGGACCCATGGCAATTGATGCATTTGACAACTGTGGCTGCGCAAGAGTATGCAGCGTGGGGCTAGCCGCAGCGTGAGCAAACTCTCGTGTTCTCGCACATGGCGCTCACGTGTCCCAGCCTCATACAATTGCGGCATTGCAGTGGCCTTGGGATGAATGGTCACACAGGGTGTCTAAAGTGGCCCACCTTGACGTGCGAAGGGAGAGCCTCGTCATTGAATATAATTTTCACCCGGCGGGATATGACGAGGCGATACACATGTGTTATAGCAAAGCCATCAACGGCAGGCTTCACTAGAATCGGCAAGTCAGCGCTAGAGATGGAGACGTCCACGTCGTAGATGCCACCAGTAGTGGAACCACCGTTCAGAGTGATGTACGAGCAGATCTTAACGCCACCTAGTTCTGTAACTTTAGTCAAATTTCTCAGCGCAATCTCATGTGTGACGTCGATAGCCAACACAAATTTCGTGAGTTGACTAACGTCTGTTATCTGGTTTGGCTCCACCACTTCAAGTTTCGCTGATACGGACTGTCTGTTGAGTCACCTCAGGTTGTCAGTAGCGAGTTCTGGTAGAAATATAATCGTACTTATTGCGCTATTCTGAGTTGGTCCTACCGTTGGCGTGCTCGAAGACATGGATGCCCTGGTGGTGTGTCTTCGTTTCGCACTGCGGCTCCGCACATACTCAAAGGCGTCATCAGAGAAGTTCTCACTGCTGAGCGAGTAGACGTTGGTGTCGTCGGTGTCGCTCTGGAGGCCGCCGCTTCCTAGACGCAGCCGCCGCTGAAGTCGTCATTCCCGGCAGAGGCACGGGGACGTGAGCTTGCATCCACGCCACGAACCATGCCGGCTCCCCAAAGATGTACGCAGAATAAGGACAAAACAGCTGAGCTAGAGAAGTAGCGTCCTGGCTTGCAGATGCTTCGTCTTCGTCCTGCGCCAGCAGCTGAAAAAAAAAAGTAAATTGCAAGCATGTATCATTTTCGTATATTGACCTAACAGGAATATTATGTGTAAAGGCGAAACATGCGTAAGTGATGAATGAGCGGTAATACAGATAAATTATTTCACTTTTACATACATTTCGTAACAAATAGACACCTCCCAACTAATGCATAAAATATGAAGAAAACTCCAATTTTCAAGCATTCCTCTTTTTCCGGGAATTATTTCCTGCACTTTAAGAGCATAAATACAAGGGTGACTGCACGTTTCCAAAACAACTTGGCCTCAGTCGACGCAATAGTATACGCCAAGTACACAGAGGTGGCTACAACACAGGCTCTCAGTAAGACCATGCCACACGCTCGCACAATGCCTTCTAGTCGCACTCAAAACATTTGTGGGTGTAAAGCCTGTTTTCAGTCGCTCAGAAGACATAAATGTCAAGTGCTTGAGCTCCTGGGCGTTATCTTTTACGCGTACTGCCGGCGCAAGCAACAGATTCCCATCTTATCATTCTCCGCAATCGCTCGTCGCGTTTTCGACAAGCGTGAGTACTGAAATAAGGTGTAGGTTGTTGCAGGGCCATTAGAAAGTCAGAAAGTTGTCCCACGAAAATTCAGTACACGCAAAACTAACTCACCACGGCCGGCTTGCTTTTTCGCTAACAGCTCCACAACCCCAGGCGCAGGTAGCAAGCCGCAAAGGTATCCCCAAAAGTTACCAAATGAATTACAATAATTTTTGGCGTCAGAGAACGCGTCACGAACTTCTCCCCGTAAGATTTAGTACAGTACTCACGGATTGAAATAGGATATTCGGAGCGCGTGGCCGTGGCTACATGTAGCGCCGCTCGTTGGTGCCCATAGAACCAACGTGCTACATGGTGATGTAGGGTTATGCCGCGTTCAGACTACAGTCGCAGCCGCTATAAGTGGCGTACTTATTGCAATTTACGCAACTGCTGGAACGACTGTTTACGCAGTTAGCAACCGCCTACGTTCACATTGAGCCTTTCGATAAGATACGTTTTTTACGACTGGCCAATCACCGTTCTGGGACAGCCGCGTTTCGCATTTTTTACCATGGCGCCGATCAGCAAGCGGCTGTTAGCGCAGGTCGAGGCTCTTCAAGCCCAAAGTTTTCAGGCGCTGGTCATAGAGTATCGGCCTCTGTCGCACTTCTTCAATTAGTAATTCATCGCTGCACAGCGAAGAAGCTTCCGCACTTAGCATCATCACTAGGCACGGGCAATGTACACAACACAATGAGACCAGAAAACCGCACTGCACTCAGGGACACCGCGCGCGTTCGGCGCGAACCCGGGAAAACGCGGATGGCGTCGGCAGCAGCAGCAAGGAACAGCGTTGCAACGCCGGATGGCTGGGAAGGCGGTCACCGGATGAAAACGCGGAATATGGGGAGGCCGGAAGCTCCGTGACCGGAAGGTGCAAACCGAAACTGCTTCGTGCATTGGCGGCGTCGTAACAGTCGTATCTGTGCCTGTCGTAAAAGTAGCGGGTACTCCAACATTTACGCCCAGGCTGGTTGCGATTGTTGCGTACTTTCCGCTAAATGCAGCAGTAGTGTGAACAAAGTAGTTGCACTTTTTGCGTTTACGCTTACGTTCCGTGCGAACGATCCGTACGTAGCGCATGTAGTCTGAACATAGCATTAGGGGGAGAACATCTACGGAATAGAATTGCTCCTTCCGGCCGCCAACGAGCCGGTCTGTGGTTTAACACACTGCCAGTGTGGCGCTGCAAGGCTTGCCTGCCTGCGTGTGCCGACCGAAATGGCTCGACGGTGCGCACCTGCGCGAGCAGACGACGCTCTCTTTATACGCGCTTTGGCGATGCGGCACGCATGCTGTGCAAGCAAGACACGGGATTCAGCTACGAGATTGCGCCTTACGTGCGTTCGTAGATATGATAAACATCTGCACAAAAGAATAGCTCATTTCGTGCAAACGCCTGAGGAGTAGCCGACGACAAACTACCTTCTTTATTTCAGCCTCGAAATGATAACTCCCGGCATTGTTGGTCGTACTGACGTCAGCAGAAGCCGAGCCACAGGTAGTTATATATGGCGAGCACAAAACGCGCCTCCGTTACAGACACGAGCAGCAATGTCAGACATATCCATCTCGGAACGAATGCAGATTGTGACTGTCTGCAGCAGGTTTACCGCAGCAACAAATCGCCCATATGACTGGACGACCCCGCTCGTCGGTGAGCAGGATTGTGCGGGCTTTCAGGACGGATGCTAGCTTCACAAATCTGCTCAGAGGACACCGGCCGAAGGTGACGACCGACTCTGGCGACGAGCGTATAGTTGAAGCAGCGAGACAAAACCCGAAGTGACAGCGAAATAAATACGAAAAGACCTGGGGCTCGCAGCCAGCACACAAGTAGTACGCGAGCGCCTTCACATGGGTGGCCTTCGTAGTTGTGTGGCGGCGATTGAGCCCTTCATCTCTTCAGAAAACAGGATCAAAAGGCTGCTGTTTGCAGAGGAGCTTCGGTCATGGACAGTGGAAGAGTGGCAGAATGTCACCTTCACGGACGAGAGCACGTTTACATCAAAATGGGACCAGCAGCAGCGAGCGTGCCATGGAGGACGCGAAGCACGAGGTAGGTGGACTCTTTCACAAATTCGGGGGTTACGCAGCTTCTCTAAAAAAATCTGCCAACGTTTAGCTTTCTTTACATTCCCGTAGCGCATGATAGATGGGATAGATTGTATGTGTCGGCTAGGTATGCGTTTTCATCAAAAACTACGTTTTATATTCCGTGCACTCCGCTACCGCGAGGAGAGAGCGCACGCCGAAAAACTTTTCACCAGCGCTTTAAGAAAAACTTTCACACCGTCCTTATGAAAGGACGGTGTGAAAAACTTTTCACACTGTCCTTATGCCGTATGCCCTGGATGGCCCATTTAAGGACGGCTTGTTTTACTACCAGCAGGACCGGAGCCCAGTTCACACTGCAGCACCTCTGACTCGCCTGCTGGGAGACAGGTGTGTGATGGTGTTGAACATGCCTCCGCAAGGTGCGGAGTTTCGTGCATATTATTCACAATGTATGGGCTGAAATAAAGAAGGCCCTGTCTCGTCGGACGCTCCACAGGTGTTCTTCGGACAACCTGTGGGTGGCTGTTCAAGAAGAATGGGAGAAGCTAGCGCGTTCTTCCTTGGCCGGTAGCCTCTACGAAAGCTTGTCACGTATAAATGGCCGCCGTATTAGCTGCTAGGGGCGACCCAACAAAATACTGAGACTTCGTTTACATGTTTCACGAGGACAGGCCTGTGACTGCTTCTTTTTTTTTTTATTGTCGTTACAAAACGGACGAAATAAATTTTATTTTCTTTTGTGCAAGTGTTGATCATGTCTACGAAGGCACGTACGGCGTTATCTCCTAGCTGAATCCTGTGTCTTAATTGCACAGCATGCGTGCCGCGTCGCCAAAACGCGTGTAACGAGAGCGTCGTCTGCTCGCGCAGTTGCGCAAGCAGACGACGCCGCAAGACTGGCAGTGCGCACCGCCGAACCATTTCAGTCAGCACACGAAGTCGCGCAAGCCTTGCAGTGCCACGTAGGTGGGCTTCTTCGATTTTCCACTTCTGGCTACCCGCGGGCTGCCAGAACCTGCAAGGACGATTTTGGTCTGGCTTCTTTCTGGAAGTTCTCTGGCTAGCAGACGACTAAAAGAGGCAATGGGCGCTCGCCGTCATCTTTGCGGGGACTTCACGGATTGCAACGCGGGCGCATTACCTCGCTCAGCCAACTGTCTACGGGAATCTCCGGATTTCCTTACTTCTGGCGTTATCTGTTTAGGTGGTAATGCTCCGTTCCGCAATGCGAAGCGGTGTGATGCGAGCAGCGATGAACAGTTTGAAGCTTTTGTGTGTGTGCGTGTCTGTGTACGCGTGTGTATGTCCCCTGAAGGCTTCTTCGTGGCGGTGCACTCTAAAGAAAGTTTGCACCCTTTGGGGTGTATATCTGCCACACAACGATAATCGTCATCTGCCTTGATGCGTTTCCTTTCTTGAAAACGCCGCACCCGCTAGTTTCCTGTCGGGATTGCTATGTCATGCTGATGACGCGCATGCCGTTCGTTACTGGAAAGTGCCGGGCTCGCAGCGTTAAGGAAAGGAAACGCATCAAGGCTGATGACGAATATCGTTGTGTGGTAGATATACCCCCCAAATGGTGCACACTTTTTTTAGAGCGTGATCAGCATGCCGCGCTCTCATGTGTGCATGTTATCTGCATCGTGTTCCACGCAAGTTGTAGACGCTCATTCACGCACTGCAGCAAATTTTTGGTTCGTCTTTCTCTGGTGGCGTTCCTTTTCACATATCTCGCGTATGTACATACATATCTCGTTTTTCTGCTGTTAGCGATAGCTTTGCAGCTAGTCCGTGTTCGCTCCGTCTCTCCGTCGTATACTTAGGTGGCAGCTCGAAACCGATATGTGTTCAAACTGCAGGCCGTTGATCTAAGAATGCACTGATTGCACTCGGTACATTTGACACACGAACATTGGCTTATTGCTCTCATGATAGCGACCAATGTTGTTTTTCGTGTGACACGACTCGCTGATCACCGGCCACGTGCATTTTCATGCGCCAGCCGCGTCCCCAGCTACTTAGGGTGAAAATGAGAAGCACTATCAGCCACAACGAACTTTCTGAAATCGAAGTCCAAGCAGGTGGGCACGAAATTTTATGTGTATGAGACCTACTCGATAACCTGCTTTTTCATGTCTTGTGATGCCACAACGCCAAGTCACCAATGTCGCCAGTGGGCGACGTGATCGCAGCGAGCAGGGAACCTCGCTTTCGAGTATACAATCACTTACGCGCGATTTCAAATCTTGTATCCGCCGCGTCGGAGGCCCTCTGTTGCGCAGCGCGCAAGGTACGTGACGTTGGCCCAGTGCGCGTCCTGCGCCGAGTCGCGTGAAATGGCGCGAACATGATCGCATCCCTGAATGCAACTATATTTTCAATCTGGCAACGCATAAATGGGCCGACTACGCCAAGCGCGCGCCGGACGCTGCCATGCTGGTAGCTTGTTTACATTTGGCTAGCTGTCCCGGCGTTCGATTTTGCAAACTTCGGGCAGGTTCGGGTTGTCTTGGGATCCCAGCCCTCGTGACTTCCTATGCGAACCGGAACTAGCTGTCTGCCAGCGGACTGCCAGCGGGCTGCCTGAACTCCGAAATTCGAAGAGGCCCAGTGTGGTAAACAACAGGCTGGCTCGTTGGCGACCGGAAGGAGCAATTCTGCTTTGTAGATGTTCTCCCCATCGCGCTATACCCCAATGCATCACCTTGGTTTCATGGGCATCCACGGGCGGCGCTGCATTCAGCGACGGTCACTCGCTCCGAATGTTCTATTTCAATCCGTGAGTACTCTACACGCGAAACTAACTGCTGCACACAACCTAGCTACTTTTCGCTAACTGCTCCACTACGCCGAGCGCGGCCACATTGCTTGAAAGGTACCCCCAAAAGTAGCAAAATTGGTACAATAGTGTCGGGGGTCACAGAAAGCGCCAAAACTTGTCGCGGTAAGGTTCAGTGCACGCGAAACTGCGTCATGCGGCCGAGGTGCTTTTCGTCACAAAACCAGGTGCGGCGAGCGTGCCCAAGAACTACCCAAATAAGTTATCATAATAATAGTTGGGCTCACAGAAAGTGTCGCAAACATCTCCCAGTACTAGTAATTACCTCAATTTAACTAGGTCTGGACGGTGGCGCTGTTTTTCGATAACTGCATCACTATATATAGATTCAGTTTTGTGCAGTAAGAATAAATGTGCTTGATGTGCGTCGCAGACTGTCGAAGAAAGTTCCTCACCTTGATGCAGTCCAGTAGTGCAGCGGTGCCGTGTCCAAATGCAGACGCAAAGCAAGAAAACGCCGGGAGCCCGACAAACGGGCTACATCCAAAAGAGACGGGTCGCCGAGCAGGCGAGCTTCACATGCGCAGGCGGCCTCGCTCGCCTCGGTTGCATGCCTGGCGAATGACGCATGTATATGGCGCATCTGGCGTGCCGCTAGCTTGTTGCTAGGTTACGAAAGAAAAATAAGTCGCGAAGTATAACTTCATTTATACGTAAAATTTTTTTTTGTTTTAGTGGGAAAGAACAAACAAATAAAACGTCTGTAAGTTCGTTTCACATTCTTTTCTTCCCCGATCCTCGCGTCAACTAATGGATAGAGTTGACACTAAGCGTGGCGTGTTTCCTGTTGCCAGTTTTTGCCGAGTGTCCCCTCTTCTTGAATTTCTTTCTCCTAGGCGCTATTCTGGACTGTAAAGGTGAGCCTTTACAGTCAATATTTGACCATCTATCGTTCCTGCTTTATGTACGTAGCCTGCACATAGCCCAAGTAAACATATAGCTGAGCAAAGAAACAACAGGTGTTAAGCGCTTAACTTCTTTCATATTGGAAATGGCGCTAACAAAATGCGCGGAGAAAGTTGAATCAAAACAGGGAAGAAAGCCCATTGAAATTCTTATGTATCTGTATGCATGTGGTATTTCTTTATAAGGGATTGGTACACAATAATTTCCTGGGGCCCTAAAAGTGTCTAGCTCATTCGTTACATACTTTGGGTGACAACCGACTTTCCAAAGCCCTAAAAAGACTTCTTCCATTAGGCACAACTCTGGTAGCCATATCAGTGACCCACGAATCACTAGGAAGCAAGTGCCACGGTACCAGAATAATGAAGCTGACAACCAAAATGGTGTATTAGGACCAACGAAAGGCATTCACTTACACCATTGTTGGTCATAGTAGTCTGCACTTTAGCCAAAACGTCGTCTGTCAGGCTCAGCTGTCCTGGCACAGTCGTTGTCACGGCCCTCAGATCAGACGTCTACAGAAAATAGAGCAGCAACATAAAATCAGACACAAACATTACCAGCATGATCGGTACTTGGATGATCGGCATGTGCCTCGGAGGGGGACAGGTGCGTGGCGGCCTGACAATGGTTCCTAGCGACAATGTTTTTCTGCCGACATGACATAAAACACTATGCTGCAAAATTCTAAATGCCACAGCTCTTCCTGCGTATTCTTATGCGCGAATACCTTATGTTTACCCTTCAACGCACTGATTTAATTATGAGCATGCATATGTGAATGGAATAAAGGAATGTTCCAGCTTCAAACGGTATTGAATGAGAGACCGAGAGAGAGGACATGGACTAACGCGCACCTTAAATTTATTAGGGACGGCTTATCTACATATATACAACATAGGCAAGTGAGCAGAGCGCATTTCACATAAAAGCTACAATCGCATCATTTCTCAGTTGTAACAGCTTTTCTAAAGACATTTCCTTTGAGGTGAAGCAAGACGGAAGCACCCTATCTTTACCTAGTGCGTCTTCTGTGCCGCGTAAACTAGCTAGGTTGCGCCCACATATTACTGCGCCACGAAAGAAATTCACTCGTGTTAAGGGCTAAGCCAGGCCGTGCATCATGTGCGCTGTTGACATTGGGCATAAAATTCCGCTCGCATGAGGAAACGTCTGGTTCGGGCAGACAGGTCGCTATATATCAGCCATCTTGCACGGGAACATTAGCGATCTGTTAAAAATAGTACTTTATTGCATTTACGAGCGCCCTGTCAGTCCTCTTCCTGTTAGCTATTACTATCAAGCAATCGAATTCTGGGCCAGAGCAGGAACATGCTTTCAAGAGAGATAATGGAGGCATGCCATATTAGAAAAAAACGAGAAGACCTGTATAAGTAACACTTGTGCTTTGCTGCACGGAAAAGATGTTTATTTGGTTAGGAATTACATGGACGCTCCAAGCGCATTTGTGTGGTCGCCGTGATGTTGCGTATAAAGTCCAAGGGCGATAACACTGTTGGCGCGCGTCGTAAGCTGTATGTGCGAGTGAAAGCACCTAAGGTATTAAGAACGGCCAGCTGCAGTGCAAGTTTTGCCGACCAGTGACGTCATTGGCCGCAACTTTCCTGGAACGCCGCCGCCAACCTCTAGCCACGGCGTGACTAAGTCGACTTTGTGTCGGGAACAATACGCGCGTCCTCCACTCTCCGTCGCTTCAGCTAGGATGCTTTTGATGAAGCAGGCTTTATGCTGAAACCGCCACCGTTACGCTCTAGCCTCGCCGCCGTTGTGACAGAATGGGCTCGGCGGGCCAACTATGGTTACCGAACCTACAAAGGCGGACCTGATCTGCAATGCGTGGGGGAGTTGCCGCGGGAACGTCGTCGGAGACCTCTCCCCACGCGCCGACCAAGACGCAAGACAATGGCTACCCGGACGCACTGCGAGGGTCCGCTCCGAGTTCTACGAAATTCGTGTGATGTCGGTTTTGGACCGAGAACATGCGTGTGTGTGTGTGTGTGCGTGTGTGTGTGTAAGCCGTCCCGCGGAGAGACGGCGTGGTTACAATGACTGGACGAACGTTTCCGTCCCCTTAGAATCAAGGGGGGGACCGATTGGTTATAAGCCGCTGTTGTGCGGATGCTCGGTACACACTTTCTTAAGCAGTCATGTTAGACTGAGACACTCTCTCAAGCAGTCGTGTTAGACTGACGTACTTACTCTCGAAGTCATTCTATACTGATGAAGTGCATGTAATTACTGTAAATAAACCTATATTCCTCGTTCTCGATGAGAAGCAGTCCTTCCCTTCATCAACGTCCTCAGCGTGGATAAGTTGGACGACAGCATGGGCCAGCTACCTTCTAATTGATGCCGGACCCCAATCTTGACAACGGGTTACGAACTGCGGGATTGAGCCCCGAATCATGACAACTGGTGGCACTGGTGGGATGGACTTTGCGACGTGGTGCTGTGTCTGCGTTGAGTGCTTGGTTCTTCCTTTGACTCTCTAGGCTTCATCTTGTAGTTGTTCTGTTTAGAACTGTAGGGAATCTAGATTGTTGATTGTTAGCTAGGTTGTGTTTTCCTAGCTAGATTTAGCGAGTAGGACCAAGGCAGTAAAGCAGCAATCATGGAGTTAAGGACACTGCTGAGAGACGAATTGTTGATTGTTGGTGAGCAATTGGGCTTAGATGTACGCACGGAAATGCTAAAATCGGAATTACTGAAGCTCATTTCCGAACAGGCCAGTGAGGAAGAAATTGAAATGCGGTTGGAACTTCTGAAAAAAAGAGAAGAACGGGACAGAGAGAGAGAGGAATGCGAGTTAAGAAAAATGCAACTTGAGCTTGAAAGCAAACGTTTAGAGTTGTCTCAAGGAAGTCAAGGGGCTCTGGGACGATAAAGTCTGGCAGAATCGTACCGCATGGACGATTCTTCGGCCCGAGTACACGGCCACAGCGGTTGCTGTCTATGTTGCCGTATGAGGCGGCGGAAGTAATCGCCAGACTCAGTGCGGAAGATGCATATGATTAAGCGATAGTTAAGGCTAATCTTGTGAAAAAATATCGCCTTTCAGCCGAAGCTTTTCGGCAAAGGTTTAGAAGCACAGGCAAGAGAGATAGCGAGGGCTATCCGGAGTTTGCATACGGCTTAAAGGCCAACCTAATCGAGTGGCTGAAAAGCGCCAGGATCATTCAATGCATGTGTCTAGAGCAGTTTTACAAAAGCATGCCACCATCTGTGAAGCTGTGGGTGCAAGAAAGAGGGAATGTAAGCACTATGGAAGGGGCGGCTGAATTAGCTGAAGGGTACGTGACGCCTAGAAAGTTGAACGCCGAGGACGGAAATTGGGACGGTCGAAATGGACCGCGGAAACCCTTTCCGTTCAAAAAGGGTTCGCAGACTAGACGGTCAGAGCCTGTAGACGTGGCGGAAAAGCCCGCAGGAAAGAGCGAGGAGAAACTTAACGGAGAAACCGCACAGAAAGAAAAGAAAAGAAAATTCGAATCTTTTAGACCAATTCGCGGTTATAAATGCCACAAACTGGGACATATAGCTGTAACTGCGGGAAGCCTAGCGTAGTTTTCTCCTACGTGGAGGAAAAAGGCGAGAATATGGAACTTTTAAGTCCATATCTTCACGACCTGAAAGTTAATGGCAAACCATGCCGAGTGCTAAGAGACAGTGCCGCCACGATGGACATTGTCCATCCGTCTTACGTTACGGTAGATGACTTCACCGGAGAAGTAGCATGGATAAAACAGGCCGTAGAACACAGCTTGTGTCTGCTCATGGCCAATGTCAAAATCAGTGGACCATTCGCGGAGCTATTGACCGAGGCGGCAGTTTCTAAATTTTCGTCACTACAGTACCCTTACATTTTTTCAAATCGTTCGAATCAGTTACTGCGTGAGAAAGGGCTTAAACTGGGAGAGGGCGTAGTACTGGCATTAACGCGAGGCCAAGCTCGTAAAATCGCGTCGCTTTCGGCTGAAAATGCACCAGCCCCTCCAGCGGAAGCAGAAAAGGGGATAACTTCAATACCCGAATCCGAGCTATGCCCGAGGGACAACAAATCAGTTGAGGAGAGCCTGCCAGCTGACCAGCTCGCTGAAAGCGTAGCTCCAGAGTGTCAAAGTTCAAGCCTGCAGGAAGAGCAAGCTGAAGCAATCACAAGCGAGGCAGGGTGATTATTATCACCTGCCTCAAAGGGCTTTGATCAGCTCTTATGTGTGGATAGAGAGTCACTGGCAGCCGGGCAAAAGAATGATGAGAGCTTAGCTAAATTACATCACACAGCTAAAAAAGGAATTGCTTGGCGCAACGTGACGATACATGAGAGAGGAGGATTGTTGTATCGGCACTACAGAGATCGAAAGGGTAGGATTTTAGATCAGTTAGTCGTACCTACTAGGTACAGGGAGGACCTTTTGAGTCTGTGTCATGGAAATGGGTGGTCCGGCCACTTAGGTATAAACAAATCAAAGGAAAGCTTGCTTATGGAATACTACTGGCCTGGCTATTTCAAAGACGTAGAAAACTTTGTAAGATCATGCGACGCCAGCCAGTGCTCGGGTAAACCAGGAGAGACGTGGGAAGCTCAACTAAAGGTTGTGCCCTTAATAACAGAGCCTTTCAGACCACTTTTAATAGACACGGTAGGGCCTCTACAAAAACAAAATCAGGTTACAGGTACTTGTTTACCCTGCTCTGTACGGCTACAAAGTTTGCAGAAGCAATCCCTCTGAAAGAGCTCAGCTCCACCGAAGTAGTAGACGCGCTTTTACAGTGTTTGCACGAGTTGGCTTTCCTGCCGAAATTCAGGCAGATCAAGGGTCAGTCAGCATTCACCAGCTCATTGACTTCCACAGTCTTACAAAAGTGCGGGGTAAAGTTGATACACTATTCCGTCTATCACCCTCAGTGAAACAGTGTAGAGAGGTGGCATTCGGTGCTTAAGCGAGTTTTGCGTGCGCTCTGTTACGAACACAAGGTGGACTGGGAGAACTGTCTGCCGGCAACTTTGTTTGCTTTCGAGCGGTTCCACATGAAGCGATAGGGTTCTCGCCAGCAGAACTAGTCTATGGGAGGACACTCCGTTCTCCACTAAGAATGTTAAGAGAGATGTGGGAGGAAAGAGGAGAGATCCCAACAGTGGTTGGATACGTGCTAAATCTGCTGGAACGGCTAAGCGCAACCCAAGAACTAGCCGAAAAGAACATGGGAGTAGCGCAAAAGAACGCGAAATTCTATTACGTCAAGAATGCGAGGCTTCGTACGTTTAACGCCGGAGACCAGGTAATGATCCTCAAACCTTCAAGAAAGAACAAGCTTGAAGTTCACTGGGACGAGCCCGTTAAAGTGTTGCACACACTTTCACATACTAACTATGCTTTGAAAATGCCCGGTTGCAGGAACCAGGTGACGATATATCACTGCAATTTGATGAAACCGTATATTGGCGGCGAGGAGTTACGGAGTCTCCATCTATCGGAAGCGCCTCGATGACGTAGTATGAGGGATCACGCAGCGCGCTCCTCAGGTTTTGCTGTCAGCGCTCACTGAAAACACCACGCGCGAGCTCTCCCGTACATTTATGTAACTTCTTTCGAAACGAGAGAAGTATTTTATTGTCTAAATAATAATCTTAGGCAAACTGAAAGTACAGAATCGTTTACAGACGCTATCTCTTTACCGAATACGTACAGTGAACGCCACTGCGCGCGGTCGCCGCGATGGAGTCTCCCGAACCGGCTTCTTGCGTGAAAGGTAGGTGAACTCTGAGAGCAAACTATGTGAAATATGTTCTTGTAGTGTTTGTATAACTAAATGGCGCGTAATAGCATGAAGCCTCAATGCAGCGATTGCACAGATTCGCAGCAACCGACTGCGCGTCTGCATGCTTGTCCGCGCACTGTTTCGCTTTCGCCGCGTGCGCGTTTTCGCACCGTGCCATGAGCTCTAGACCGCAGAATATAAGCATTTGACAGTATACAAGCAACCATTGTTGCGTGAGCGCTATCAGAGCTGTTGAAAAATAATTTCATTGTAGAGACTTTGACACCTACTTCTTTTCTTCTAAATTCTTGGAATATTTCTGGAGTTGCGTCGTACTGTACATGTTTATCGGTGTTCTCAACGTGCGATTTGCCGCGGCTTCTTTTTTGTAATCCAGTGGATTAATTCATTACACAAACATGACCATGCCATATGCCATGCTTTTTTTAAATGCGCTTCTTACCGCTCCCTTTCCACTCCAGTGAACTTGCCAGTATCTGTATCATCGACAAGTTCATAGACCAAACCGTCATGACATTAGTCGGGCAGCGGACTCGGGCGAGCGTCTCAGTGCGCGTTTTCCAAACATCGCAGACCCGGCGCTGTAGCAGAAATCTTCCTCGCGTCACTGCTTGCTGCATACCCGAGTTGTAGCCGATGGCTGTTTGCCGGTTTTATGTTTCGCGAGCCAAGCTTCACGCAGCTTATTGTCCAGCGGCTACGTGTGAATAAGGCTGACACCGGGCTCCGTTGCGTACGCCCGGCAATGCGGCACCGAGCAGTAGCCTACCATATTGCGCGCCTTCAAAGGCAGGCACTACCTATTGTGGTGTTTTCAAGCGTTGTAAAGGAGACACTCGAAGCGGGAGAATCTCGCCACTTAATGAGGACCGCCGCGTACGAGAGAATTTAAACTCTTGTTTTCAGCTCGCTTCGGCGCTCCCGAAGCAGCCGACGCGGCCGCTATGCCCACGTGATCCCTAATAGCACGTGACGCCGACGGTGGCGCCAGTTTTTCCAGTGGTGGAGTTCGAGGCCAATAGAGTGGAGCGGAGTCGTTCACTATACCATCAAAGAGCAGGATGGCACTAGTATCAAGTTTAGGAGTATAGGGCGACCTCCAACTCTGAAATCGGCCTAGAAGAAGTAGTAAAACATTCGGTAAGCTCGCACGCTCTAAGACCCGAGCAGCTAGATGAGCTAAAAGAGGTGTTAGGGGAATACCTCGACAGATTCAGCGATCGGCTGAGTAGAACCGAACTAATGACGCATGAAATAGAGCTGACATCGACCGAACCAGTAAGATCAAAGCCTTACAGGGTATCTCCAAGACAGATAGAAATTATGGAGGCAGAGATACAGCGAATGCTAGAGGTGGGAGTTATTGAACCCGCTGAGAGTGACTGCACGTCACCGCTAATACTGATAGAAACCCCTAACAAGGACCTTCGTCCGTGTGTTTACTACAGGAAGCTAAATGCAATCACTAGGGATCAGCTGTACCCGATACCCAACATTGAGGAACGAATTGAAAGAGTTAGCGCTGCTAAATACATTTCCACTATAGATCTCGTGCGGGGGTATACTGGCAAGTTCCCCTCTCGGAAAGTGGCAGTCGCTATGCTCCATTCATCTCACCTGTAGGCACTTTTCACCCTCTCGCACTCAGCTTCGTGCTGAAGAACGCGCCATTTAGCTTCTCTAAGTAAATGGATATTGTCCTAAAAGACTTGCAGGAGTTCGCCTTGCCATATCTTGATGATGTAGCAATTTTTCACACAGCTGGGAACAACACGTATCGCACCTCAAACAGGTGTTCTCACGGTTGAGGGAAGCCGGCTTAACGATGAAAGCGGAAAAGTGTAGGTTTGGTTGTTCGCAGGTGACTTATCTGGGCCATGTTGTCGGCCAGGGCATGAGACGGCCGGCCGAGCTGAAAATAGGTACGATTGGAGAATTTTCTCATCTGCGCACGAAAACAGACCTTCGTTCATTTTTGGGACTTGTGGGGTACTATCAACGGTACATTCCGGACTACTCGCAAATGGCAAGTCCATTAACGGACGCCATCCGAAAGGGAGCACCAAGTAGCGTAAACTGATATACGGACAAAGAGAACGCTTTCCAAAGTTCGAAAACGCTATTGGTTTCTCGTCCTGTGCTTGGCGCGCCAGACTACACAAAGCGATTCATAGTTTAATGCGACGCAAGCGACAGAGGTATGGGCGTGGTACTTAGTCAGGTCTGCGACGATAACGAGGAGCATCCTATCCTCTATGCTATCCGTAAACTAAATGTAAGAGAGGAAGCCTACAGCGCTACAGAGAAGGAATGCGCTTGTTTAGTTTGGGCCACCCAGAAGTTGTCGTGTTACTTGTAAGGAGCGAAGTTCATCTTCGAGACCGACCACTGTCCTCTGACGTGGCTCAATCAAATGTCACACAAAAATGGCCGCTTGCTCCGATGGAGTCTCACTCTCCAAGAGTACAACTTCTCCGTTAGATATAAGAAGGCAAAGTTGCATAGCAATGCGGATGGTTTGAGCAAACTAATTTGAATTCTGCGTTTGAGGGTCCCGCCTAAATTTTAGGGTTATTATTGCTAATTTTGTTAAGCCAAGAAGTTCCCCTATCATTTAACAGGATTGCGTCGATGATTGCTGAATTTGTCAGCACGAAATTGCTTCAAAAATTGGCAGAGCAAAATTCAGTAGTTTTTGTTTCTGCACTTATGTTTTCTTTGAAGCCTAGCGGGTCTAAAGTGAGAGCCAATGTACGTCATCTCGGCGCAGAGCAGTGTTGCGGGGTTCATTTTTGCAGTTGCCTGTCCTTGTTGGATGTTTTGGGCGGTGACATCATTGCTCAAGTGGTTACTGCGAGCCAAGACATCACCCCCTGGCCACCAGCCGTTCTCTTCCTGCCCAGCGGTTATCTGCGCTAGACAGTCGAGATATTCCGGGCCATGGAGGCTCTGTTAAGAACAGACAGCTGCAGTGCATGTTTTGCCGGCCAGTGGCGTCAGTGACCGCAACTTACCTGGAACGCCACCGCCAGCCTCTAGCCACATCGTGACTAAGTCGACTTTGTGCCGGGAACAATACGCGCGTCCTCCACTCTCCGTCGCTTCAGCTAGGATGCGCTTGACGAAGCGGGCTTTGTGCTGAAACAGCCACCGTTATGCCCTAGCCTCGCCGCCATTGTGACAGAATAGGTTCCGCGGGCCAACTATGGTTACCGAACCCACCAACGCGGACCTGATCTGCTATGCGTGGGGGAGTTGCCGCGGGAACGTCGTCGGAGACCTCTCCCTACGCGCCGACCAAGACGCAAGACAATGGCTACCCGGACGCACTGCGAGGGTCCGCCCCGAGTTCTACGAAATTCGTGTGATGTCGGTTTTGGACCGAGAACGTGTGTGTGTGTGTGTGTGTGTGTGTGTGTGTGTGTGTGTGTGTGTGTGTGTGTGTGTGTGTGTGTGTGTGTGTGTGTGTGTGTGTGTGTGTGTGTGTGTGCGCGCGTGTGTGTAAGCCGTCCCGCGGAGAGACTACGTGTTTACAATGACTGGACGAATGTTCCCGTCCCCTTGGAATCAAGGGGGAGACCGAGTGGTTATAAGCCGCTGTTGTGCGGATGCTCGGTATACACTTTCTTAAGCAGTCATGTTAAACTGAGACACTCTCTCAAGCAGTCGTGTTAGGCTGACGTACTTTCTCTCGCAGTCATGCTATACTGATGAACTGCATGTAATTACTGTAAATAGACCCATATTCCTCGTTCTCGATGAGAAGCAGTCCTTCCCTTCATCAACGTCCTCAGCGGGGATAAGTTGGACCATGGCATGGGCCAGCTACCTTCTAATTCATACCGGACTCAAATATTGACAACGGGTTACGAACGGCGGGATTGAGCCCCCAATCATGACAAAGGGAAGCCGACGATCGCGGCTTAATCTGGCGCGCGCGAACGAAGAAATCGGAGAGCAAACTCGCCGTTTCGTGTCGCGCGAAAGGTTGTGACGGGATGGAGGGGAGCGAGGTTGTGCTCCAGTAGCAAGTGCGCATTTTACAGCCAGGCGCAAGGGCAACTGATGATCGAGGCTCTATCTCACGCGCCATATGTGGAGGCAAGCGGTGATCGAGGCGGCGCGGGATGGAGGAAGGGTGCACGGATTCTACTCCTCGGGGACCGCCAGGTGGCCGGCGGAGTGATGCGGACGCACCTCACCTTAGCTCCGTGGATTTTCACTCGAGATGGCAGATTTTGGACGTGAAATAGACTGATACCACCCATAATCGGTCAGTGAAGGTATTCAGCACCCGTTCCCACCATTTTCCGTGCAATTCCGATTGTTTTGGCCCGAAAAGGACTCTACCACCCCGAGCCAGGCGCGGAACGCTAGGCCTCACGTTGTACCTAGTACAACAAGCGCCCCCGCCGCCACGGCCGCCGGTTAGGCCTACGGCCACCAGTGCGTCTAGACTCGCATCGCCTGCGCATTGGCCTCGGCAACGATGGTTTACAGCGTAGAAGGCGACGAAATCAGCCCCGAAGACTTCGCTAACGACCCGCGCTGGTCGCGAGCAATCCAAGCCCGCAATGTGCTCTTCCCCACCCTAGCCACTTCGAATCCGGCTCTGAAGGCTTCCCAAGCTCACCCACCCGCAGGTCCGGCTACGTCTGCGCCGCCCAATCAAGGCAAGCCTATTTCTATAAAACTTAAACGTCATGCTCCACTACCAAAACTCCCGGCTACGGATCTGAAAGTAATTTTCCGACCTGGTGGCGGATTGGATCTTCGACAATGTAATGGCAGCGCGCTGCTGCCTATTGTGTGCTCAACTACCATGACGCTCGGCAGCACGACCGACTCAGAGTTACCCCGCACAATAACTCATTCACAATCAGCACCCCTGCCGAGGTGCGTGCCAAAAACTACGTGCAGCTGCAGACGCTCCAACTCAACGACAAGCAATTCCCGGTAAAGGCTTACATCGCCGCGCCCGACGATGACGTACGTGGAATTCTCTACAACGCAATCTACAACCAAACCCAAGAAGAGATATTCAACGACCTCGTCGCACTAAACCCTAGCCGATCCTACACAATAGCAGACGCGCGCCCTTAGGGCCCCAATAAATCAATCCTGATCACCTTCGTCAAAACAAAGGAGGTTCCCAAACAGCTCAACTTCTACGAAGCCGTCTATAACTGCCACCCCTTCAAAGCCAAGGTAGAGGCCTGTTTTAACTGCTGGAGACCGGGCCACCGATCGGACGTCTGCCCGCAAGCTGTCAGCAACCGATGTCACAGATGCGGCGATACCCATCCGGCAACTTCAACTCCCACGTGCGACTCCAAATGAATCCTGTGCGGTGGCTCCCACTTCACGGGGTCTAAAAATGCAAAGTCCGGTTCGACCGGGCTGGCAACCCGAAATCCAACACCAATGCTATAACCACCAATCCCGCCGGGTCTTCATCCACCGAGAGCACGGCTCACCAGTCCCGTTCATCACGCAGCCGGCTTCGGAACAACTCCAGAACCGGTTCCAGCTCCATCTCACGGAAAAGCCAGCACAGGAGCCGGTCCGGCTCCTTCCCGCCACTACCGAGACCAAAAGCGCAGCCCATGGATAAACAGGTGAGCTGGAAGCCGGGACCTCCCTCGCTCGCTAAAGAGAATGAAGAGCTCAGAGCACAACTCAGACAGCAGAGTTTAGAAATTGCAGAGCTCCACCAACAATTACAACTACCTCTCAGGAGAGAACAGCCTACAAAGAATTCTGTCCCCCCCAACCCAGTACAAAATATCACACCTAAGCAACTCACTCCTTCCCCTGCCTCCACCTCCTCCTCACGCGCTGCGTCACCTACTGGCAACGCCCCAGTTAGGCGCAAGGCGCAAGCTGAATATGACCCCCCCCCCAACTCAGTAGATACAGCTGCGCTCACTCAGCTAACCTCGATAATTCAAAGTCTCGAACAAAATATGAACGCCCTGCGCGCTGATACTGCAGAATGGATGACAAACATTGCAGGCCGGATGACTGCCCTCGAGCGACGTCAAGGCGCACATGCGGACTCTATGGCTCAAATTCAGCCCCACATACAAGGAACATTCATCACCCAGCCACACGGCCCAAATCTCATAGACCCGTCAGTTGCTCCCCAACATGGCTGTACAACGTTGCTGCATTCGAGTGTGGCAGTAGAATTGCAGGAGCTTCCGAGCGAAGCGCAACAACCTGCTACTTCACCTCCAAAACCTCTCAGCAGACGAGATACCTACCGTTATAGCATTGCAAGAAACTCTCTGTAATGTCAAGCTTCGAAACTACACAGTTCATGAGTCAACCAGCGGGCTGCCACGAACGCGAGCAGCGACACTGGTTCACCGTAACTTTGCCGCAATTGAGCACGCTTTAGAGCTTGATGACATAGACGGCCTCCTAGTAGAACTCTTACCCCGCACACGCAAGGGCAGCAGCCTTTTCATACTAAACATATATAGCCCGCCAAAAGGCCCTCCGGCACCTCTCATTGCAGCAATGCGCAAGGCACTCACGATAAGTGCGGACCACCCCATTCTGATAATAGGAGACTTTAACGCCAACCACACCAGTTGGGGCTACCGTAAAAACTGTCGTAAAGGCACCTCGCTTTGGACTTTCATCCAGAACGATGGCTTATCCCTGCTCAACGACATAGATCCACCCACAAGTATCGCAACAAGTATTCAACACAAGACCAGCCCGGACCTAACCCTCTTAAAACACCTCCCCAAAAGTCATTGGACCAACACGCAGCACTCGTTAGGTAGGGATCACTACATACTCAACCTCACAACCTTGGCCCAGGTTAGCAAACGACAAGTTACGTCAAATCCGAAGAGACGTCCCAGTCACCATCACAGATCTGGACACCTGGACACAAACCCTCAACAAGGACGTGGCTGGGGCCACATCCACAAAGCCTAACACCCCAAATGCAGAGACGGCAGATAGTGGCTTACTAAATCTTTGGGAAGCGCATGCCAGCCTTCAAAAAAGGTGGCTCGCTCACAAACACAATCGGCCACTTAAGCGGCGCATAGCCGCTCTCGTAAAGGAGATTGAAGCACATGCAAGCCAACTGGCACACGAACAATGGGGCCAGCTGTGCAATCGTATGAGCGGCAACCTCGGCCTCAGAGACACGTGGACATTTCTTCGTTGCTTGCTCGAACCAGGAGGCACAAAAGCAGCGCAAAGGAAGAATGTCAACTGCATTCTGCACAAGCTCCCTCTGCAGGATGACGTCTTGTTAGAAGCTCTTAAAGCACATTACCTTACAACTCCACCTATCCCGCTCCCTACTTACACCGGTGGCCCCAATCCTACACTAGATGAGGACATTTCCAAATGGGAAGTTACCCATACAGAAACTACGCACCACTTCGGCCCCAGGGGCAGACAAAATCAATAACAAGATGCTCAGGAATCTGGACGAGTGCTCTATACAGGCTATAACAGACCTCTTCAACAGGTACTGGCAAGATGGAGCGCTAGCAGCCCAATGGACGCACGCCCGCATAACCTTTATTCCGAAACCAGGCAAACCCCTAGATCTAAAGAACCTACGCCCAATCTCCTTCCCATCCTGTCTAGGCAAACTGTTCGAACATGTGGCCCTGGAACGCCTACAGCACCATATGGACGATCGCGACCTACTTCCCCACACGATGATTGGATGAATGCAAAACGCACGCGAGCAATACTACCTTTGGTCCTAACCAAAGCCTTTTTCAACGTCAACCACTCCGCCATCCTAGAAGCGCTCTCGGCACTAGGAACTGGCCCGCGCACCTTCAAATACATTTCAGCTTTCCTAAGACATCGCACAGCAGAAATCAGCTTCGGATCTCTCTCCTCCCAAACCTTCGCACTCGGCAGCAGAGGCACCTCGCAAGGGTCAGTCCTCTCGCCGCTGCTCTTCAACATAACACTCATTCCCATGGCCAAGGCGTTAAACGCAGTACCTAACCTCTCGCACTCCTATGCCGACGACATTACACTGTGGACAACCACAGGAAATGCCGAAGCCATTGAAGAAACATTGCAGTCCGGTGCAGACCTGGTGGCAGCGCATGCTGCAACCGTCGGCCTGGCATGCTCCCCTACCAAATCTGAGTTACTCATTCTTCGACCACCTAGATGTAGGACGGACCTAGGCCCCCCGCCTCCAATAAAATTCACGTTGGACGGCACCCCCCATCCCAGAAGTGGAAAAGGTCCGAATGCTAGGCATCCTACTCCAGAACAACGGCAAGAACACCGCCACGATAACCAAACTCACAAACACCGTCCCTCAGACAATGCGGCTCATACGACGAATTGCCAACCGACACAGGGGCATGAGAGAACATGACCTCCGTCGCCTAGTTCAAGCATTCGTCTTCAGCCGCATAGTTATACTCTTTACTATACCTCTTCCTCACGAGAGCAGAAGAAGAGAAAATCAACGCCCTGATTCGCCAGGCATACAAGACCGCCCTCAACCTCCTTCGACACACCTCCAACGAACGGCTTTTACTCATGGGCATACATAACACACTAGCCGAGCTTACCGAAGCTCACCGGACGGCACAACTTGAACGTCTCTCCTCCACCCCTACAGGCTGCAGCATTATTAAGAACCTAGGTCTTAAACCAACCAACACTCTCCGACCTACATACCCAACCCCCGGGGCCACCCAAAAGCTTCTAACAGTGCATCCACTCTCAAAAAACATGCACCCAGTCCACCACCAAGCTCGACGCGCAGCAAGAGCCCAGGCACTACACAAACGTTACAACCAGCACACGGAGGCTGTCTACGTAGATGCCGCGGCATACACCACTCAGGCAGCCTTTGCCATTTGCGCAATAGGTAACAATCTTTCATTGGTTCTAACGCACACCTCGCTAGAAGCCGAAGAAGCTGCAATTGCCTTTGCGATCTCCTTAACCACTGCCACACTCGCATTCAGTGACTCAAAAACCGCGATCAGAAACTTTGCAAAAGGACGGACGCATGCCGTCGCCTATAAAATTCTCAACTCCTCTCAGCCCCCCACTAGGCCCGTTCAACTCATATGGGTACCGACGCACGCGGGCCATCCAGGCAACGAAGCCGCCCATGACACCGCTCAAGCGTACGTCAACCGAGCAAGGCAAGCCGCCGAGCCAGGAAGCTCCCGTGACCGAATGGTCACATACCACGAAATTTCATTCCACTACAGAGAGCAACGACTCCACTATCCTCCGCCTCACAAATCACTCACTAAATGAGTGAAAGCAGGTGACGTGGCGCTAGCTACAATCACGGACTTTTCTTTCCTCCGCCCTTCTAGCACTAATGCACCCAGGGTTGTTCTCTCCATAGTGTACCTTATGTGGAGCCCCAAGAGCTGATTTCCATCACATACGGTACATATGCTCTGAGTTCCAGCCGCCATCAGAATGGCAACTCACTGACCTCGAGCGATGGGAGGTCGCGGTGTCCAGCTCCGACCCAGCTGTCCAAAAGCAGCTGGTGGCTGGGCTTTGGAAGTCGCCGGACGTCACCGACTGCTGGCCACTTCACGAGACCAAGGGCCAACGCAGGAATAGCTTATGATACGGCTCAATATTTATTAAAGTTTATCACCACCTCCACTCCGCGAACAAGTGCTGTTTGTACGGTCCCGCGCACCGTATCTTGACATAATCTACGGACGGCTCATATCTACGCGCACACTGTGTGCTCACCGCTCTTGCGTTGAAGCCGTAGACCGCACGAAGGTCACTTCGCTCGCTACTGCTGCTGCCGCGTTGCTCACATCAGCGTTTCCCCAGCGACTGCTCGTGCTCATCGAGCGTGATGTGTTCATGTTTGCTCGTGCACGCTGACACGATATGCTTGCTACTTGAGATAGTAAGCGAATGTTTCCAAGTTTAGACGGCCGATAAAGCTACTGTGCTTACTTCATATAGCTGCGCACTAACTTGCTATGCCAATCGATGCTTCGCCTTGAGGGCGAAACTGCGATTTTTTAAACGAGCTGCTACAATCACTGCATGTTGGCCAAGATGATGCGATTGTCGCTTCTATACACACTGCGGCCTGCGTACCTGCCTGCGTTCGATCTACCTGGTGTTCCGCGTAACCTGAACGAAGGATTTTAAAAAGTGGTTAACAGTTGCTGGGCGAGACGAACGACATATTTTTTGCCTTATGTGTTGCTCCTTAAAATGCTTATATTTCGCTTATTGTATATAAAAGAGATGAATGATTAAAACATTTTAACATTTACTTTAGTGCCAAGTGCATTTAGTCGCATTGTAGAAAGTGTTCCCATTTTTTGTGACAACGTGCATGTTGCGTGGCGATGTTTTTCCGGCGTTTAAGAAAGAGCCTGCAAAATAGCAAATAAAACCACGTCACTGCGCTCATGCGCTATCATATTGGAGCGTTCTCAATCGTGCTTCGAGCAAAAGAACCATGCGGGCGGTTCTATCGCTTATCAAGAAAGGCGATTAGTCATTTCCGCGTGCCGCCGCCGAAGGTACCAATGCCTAGAGCGTCGGCCGCTCACTCCGGCGAGCGTGAAACCAGACTACTGTGGCGAATCCAGAAATCCCGAGGATGAAGTTCTGGAAATCCAGGCTGGTTACGTACAGTCGCATTCATAAATTTGGAGACCATGCGAGCCCGTGGCCATGTGCATGCGCACGCCGTCTGGCGGCTCGGTGGCTGCTGTCGAGAGTATCGCAATGCGAATGCGCGTCCTTCCTATCTCGCTGGCCCGCTCGCTCGCTCACTCGCTGCCCACCCACGTGCGCGCCGTTCACAGTAATTTGCAGCCGCCGCCGCCGCCAGTAGTGCTGTTCGCGAAGCAGCGGCGCGGCATCTTCGGTCCCCTTGGACCGATCTCGGCGATGTTTTTCAACTACGGAAGCGCTTGCTCTCCCCGCTTCTGTCATGGCTGTGTGGCCGATACGACGGGGTAAGATATCTAATCTTTAGGTGCAACCGCGCGCATGGATGGCAGCGGATACCTATCAGCGGTACGACGCAACTTCAAGACAGAAGATGTTTCATTGGTTTTTTGTCCCGTTGGTATGGCAATGGCGCTTCGCGGAAAATCCGAAGTGATTCACGCGAATTATATATATATGTATATAAATATACATATGTATATATATAAATATATATATAGGTCACCATGGTGAGGAGAGATCGTGGGGAGAGGGCATCGCCGGGCTTTTGAGCCGATACGGCGACGCGTTGAAGTTGCGTCGTCGCTCCAGAATGTATCCGCTGCCGTCACCGGGCCGATGAAAGCGCGCCGTTGCAACTTTAGCTGGTCGATCGTGTCTCAGCAAGCCGAGCAGATTCCCCACCTAAGGAGTACATACATATCTTGCACCGTGGCCGATACGCACAACTCGCGCTTTCTGCGGAGCGCGGCGTTCCCTGCACGGAGTGCTATCGTCGGCAGAATGCCTCGTTTGAAGAGGCGCTACTCATTGTCAGGCTTTCACGCTGCTGTGCTCAGATGTTTCCACTGCGTTATCGCGCCTCTCTATTGGCGGACACAGGCGTTGTTTGAGAGGTCTTACACTGTGAAAGTGTATAAGCGCATTTTCTGTATTGCCGCTTAGTCTTCTGCAAACATGCCGCCAGCTGGAGAGAGTGCTGAACGAACAAAAATCTCCGATCGCACCCCTGGTGACAACGAACGCAAATTACGATAATCGGCCCGCGCGCTGGTGCGCAGCCAGCGAGCGGACTGCACACGGACGCGCATGCGCACTGCGATACTCTCGACAGCAGGCACCGAGCCGCCAGACAGCGAGCGCATGCACACGGCCACGGGCTTGCATGGTCTCCAAATTTATGAACGCGACTGTACATGCAGCTTTGCTCTAAATCTGGCCTGAACACAAACCTATTGTTATCTCGCTCACTGTCTCAAAGCAGCTAGAGCAGCTCGCGTGCAATGTTAAGCATTTTTACGGTTTTGTTACAGGAAGTCGCAAAAGTAGCACTTTGACCCACCCTGAACAGTTGTACCACCCTTGAGTGAAGGCGCTGAAAGGCTCGAAAAGCCTCTTGGCGCTTGCGAGATCCCTTTAGTATATTGGCGATGTCATGATCGCACAAGGTTTTATCCCTTTGTTTTTATCACAATCATGTAGTCCAATTTATTTCACCTAGCAGTGAGCGCACGTCATTATACGTATTGAAGCCAGCTTTGTTCACCAATAGCAGCCGTAACGTTTCGAGTTGGGGAGAAATGTACATTATATATATGCAACAAGATACAATGGCGTGACTGCTTTTCTGAGCGTCGTACAAATCGGAACACGGGTAGAGATTTGTTCTGGAAAAAGAAGAGCTAAAGTCACACTTTGGTTTATATTGCGGTCTTTAGCACACTGCTTTAGTATCTTAAACACGTCCGTTTTAAGTTATTAACTGCTTTTATGGAGGTATAATTATGGAGGATCCTGATGGATGGAGTATTGTTATGGATGCACGGGTAGATTTGCGCGAGGGTAGCCTTCTAGGTCGTAGCTCAGATTTTTTTTTCTTCAATTGCGCTATCGTGAACAAGGTTACGAAGCCATAGAGCGGGTAAGTTGCCCGCTGCCATATAGCGCTAATTATGTAGCATACGTTGTTATTGTACCCGCCGTGGTTGCTCAGTGGCTATGGTGTTGGGCTGCTGAGTACGAGGTCGCGGGATCGAATCCCGGCCACGGCGGCCGCATTTCGATGGGGGCGAAATGCGAAAAAACCCGTGTACTTAGATTTAGGTGCAAGTTAAAGAACCCCCGGTAGTCAAAGTTTCCGGAGTCCTCCACTACGGCGTGCCTCATAATCAGAAAGTGGTTTTGGCACGTAAAACCTCATAATTTTTTTTGTTGTTGTACTACACAGAGGGCGTAGCTTTGCCAGCACATGCTTTTTCTAGGTGCAGATATATTTTGCGAAGAGAAGCTCTTCATGACAAATATAAACGATTTTGACTTCTGAATACGCTTTGACTGCGAGTAGGGCGTTCGCTGTGTTGGCAGAATGCAGTTTGAAGTAATAGTTTAACGGAAACCTGCAAGGTGGAGACAAGTAATAAAAGGAAAATGAGACATGCTACCTAATAGTAGCAGTTGCTACAAATGAAACCCATACGGGTTCCTCGAAAGAAAAGCCTCCCAAATAAAGGGACCCTGAAACTATTTTGACGATATTCTACAAACGTACTCAGTCGTTAGAGTAAGTCCTTCTGATCATTAATTGACGTATCTAAGTGCTCTGCGTAAAGCGTGTAATTTATTATAAGGTTTTAAAAATGCACATCGCTGCCGATCGCAGCACACTGCACGACAGAATTTTAAGCCGCCCCTACCCATATGACGCAAATCACTCATATGACGTCAGTGGGGCGAGCTTTCAGATTGGCTGATCAGGGCACATGATCGATAATTTTTCCAACTTTATGGTAAACAAATTATGTTCGTAATAGTTGAAATGTTAGTTAATTTGTTTTCATAAAAAGGAAAGTAACATAAAGGGAATGCACAAAAAAAATTTTTTCAGTACACTTAAGCACTTCCGGCACACAGCAAGTGTCGTCTGCTTGTGTTACAACGTACTCCGTCTTTGACGAGAGCTCCGCAGTCAGTGTCGGTCTGTCTTTTCGCGACCGCTATGATTCGACTTTGTTGCTTTGTGGACTGCAAACGTAGCGACTGGCAATATGTCAAGCTGCGACATCGTGTACCTCTGCAAGGCAGCAGACGAGCGGACTGGCTGCAGCGCATCGGACTGCCGCTATCCGATCGGCGCCAGGATTTGCGCGTTTGTGGCCGTCGCTTTACACCGGAAGATTACTAACTCAATAGTGGTTCCCGAGTCCGGAATTAGCGTAAACGCAAGCTCAAAGAGGACAGGGCCTGGCCGTGTCCCCTTGCGTGTTGCTTCATGGGATGAACAGAAGCGCAAATATAAATGGTCTGCACGGTGCAGCCACCTGGTGGCATAGAGCTCAACCACACACAGTAGCAGTAACAAAATGTATTCTTTGCTGCTGGTGTAACTTTTTCGCAGGCGTGTAATCGTTAACACGTTGTTTTTGTAAATATTTGAAATGTTTTAAACTTCGTTAGAGCAATATTAGCTCTTTCTTTGGCTGGTTAAGCTCTGCGCCAATGGGTGGCTGGACCGTGGATACCGATCAGGCAGCTGACGTACGTCTACGCTAAAGTTCCTTCATCACCTTGAGTTTATGTTTCCACCGTTCAGTCGAAACCTTCCGCTAGTGTGTGGTTTACGGAATATCAGACACGTTCGGCGCTGCGACAGAATGCTCGCAAGGCACGCTGCTTCGATAGCTCTGCCATCGGCCATACCATGCTGAATACGCCATTTCTCTCTCTCTCGATGGCTCTCGCTTGCGACGGGCAAGCGGCTAGCGGAGAGGTTTCGCACGGGCAGGGGCGGGCTCCAAAACAACCGGAAGTGGACGATGTGACGTCGCATCGTGACGCAGTGAAGGCGGAGCTTAGCCCCGTTGACTCGGCGAACGAGTTGAGGAGGAAAAGCATGGCTAAGGAGGAGGGTAACTTGTAATCGCTTGTAGCTCCATTAACGCGTAACGCTTCACTTAAATTGTGGTGCGAATGTTCTACTTAAGTTGTATCCTACGCGTCTACAAAATTCGTCCGTACCGTTTCAGGGGCCCTATAAAGAATTCAAACCCCGGCCCTCAGTCCCCAGCAGCTGTGAAGCAACTGACCACGGCGGCGGTCAGACCTGCGACGCAGCAGAGGGTGCTAAGAATCACTCGCTCCGGACAGGCCGCCATTGGAATATGAACCTGGCAACGTTTAACGCTAGAACGTTATCTAGTGAGGCGAGTCTAGCAGTGCTATTGGAGGAATTAGAGGGCAGTAAATGGGATATAACATAGCTCAGTGAAGTTAGGAGGGCAAAAGAAGCATATACAGTGCTAAAAAGCGGGCACGTCCTGTGCTACCGGGGCTTAGCGGAGAGAAGAGGACTAGGCGTCGGATTCCTGATTAATAAGAATATAGCTGGTAACATAGAGGAATTCTACAGCATTAACGAGAGGGTCCCAGGTCTTGTCGTTAAACTTAATAAGAGGTACAAAATAAAGATTGTACAGGTGTACGCCCCTACATCCAGTCATGATGACCAGGAAGTCGAAAGCTTCTATAAAGACGTGGAATCGGCGATGGGTAGAGTGAAAACTAAATACACTATACTAATGGGTGACTTTAATGCCAAGGTAGGCAAGAAGCAGGCTGGAGACAAGGCAGTGGGGGAATATGGCATAGGCACTAGGAATATGAGGGGAGAGTTATTAGTAGAGTTTGCGGAACAGAATAATATGAGGATAATGAATACATTCTTCCGCAAGCGGGATAGCCGAAAGTGGACGTAGAGGAGCCCGAACGGCGAGACTAGAAATGAAATAAACTTCATACTCTGTGCTAACCCTGGCATCATACAAGATGTGGATGTGCTCAGCAAGGTGCGCTGCAGTGACCACAGGATCGTAAGAACTCGAATTAGCCTAGACCTGAGAAGGGAACGGGAGAAACTGGTACATAAGAAGAAGCCGATCAATGAGTTAGCGGTAAGAGGGAAAATAGAGGAATTCCAGGTCAAGCTACAGAACAGGTATTCGGCTTTAACTCAGAAAGAGGACCTTAGTGTTGGAGCAATGAACGACAATCTTGTGGGCATCATTAAGGAGTGTGCAATGGAAGTCGGTGGTAACTCCATTAGGCAGGATACCAGTAAACTATCGCAGGAGACGAAAGATCTGATCAAGAAACGCCAATGTATGAAAGCCTCTAACCCTACAGCTAAAATAGAACTGGCAGAACTATCGAAGTTAATCAACAAGCGTAAGACAGCTGACATAAGGAAGTATAATATAGATAGAATTGAACATGCTCTCAGGAACGGAGGAAGCCTAAAAACAGTGAAGAAGAAACTAGGAATTGGCAAGAATCAGATGTATGCGTTAAGAGACAAAGCCGGCAATATCATTACTAATATGGATGAGATAGTCCAAGTGGCTGAGGAGTTCTGTAGAGATTTATACAGTACCAATGGCACCCACGACGACAATGGAAGAGAAAATAGTCTAGAGGAATTCGAAAGCCCACAGGTAACGCCGGAAGAAGTAAAGAAAGCCTTGGGAGATATGCAAAGGGGGAAGGCAGCTGGGGAGGATCAGGTAACAGCAGATTTGTTGAAGGATGGCGGGC
Source organism: Dermacentor andersoni (assembly GCF_023375885.2). Lineage (NCBI taxonomy): Eukaryota > Metazoa > Arthropoda > Arachnida > Ixodida > Ixodidae > Dermacentor > Dermacentor andersoni. Next base: position 154,307,263 of record NC_092819.1, on the reverse strand, counting down.
AGATTGTTCTAGAGAAACTGGCCACCCTGTATACGCAATGCCTCATAGCGTCGAGCGTACCGGAATCTTGGAAAAACGCCAACATAATCCTAATCCATAAGAAAGGGGGCGCCAAAGACGAAAAATTATAGACCGATCAGCTTACTGACCGTTGCCTACAAACTATTTACTAAGGTAATCGCAAATAGAATCAGGAACACCTGTCAATCAGACTTCTGTCAAGCAAAGGACCAGGCAGGATTCCGTAAAGGCTACTCAACAATAGATCATATTCACACTATCAATCAGGTGATAGAGAAATGTGCGGAACATAACCAACCCTTATAAATAGCTTTCATTGATTACGAGAAAGCATTTGATTCTGTCGAAACCTCAGCAGTCATGGAGGCATTACGGAATCAGGGTGTAGACGAGCCGTATGTAAACATACTGAAAGATATCTATAGCGGCTCCAGAGCCACCATAGTCCTCCATAAAGAAAGCAACAAAATCCCAATAAAGAAAGGCGTCAGGCAGGGAGATACGATCTCTCCAATGCTATTCACAGCGTGTTTACAGGAGGTATTCAGAGACCTGGATTGGGAAGAAATGGGGATAAAAGTTAATGGAGAATACCTTAGTAACTTGCGATTCGCTGATGATATTGCCTTGCTTAGTAACTCAGGGGACCAACTGCAATGCATGCTCACTGACCTCGAGAGGCAAAGCAGAAGAGTGGGTCTAAAAATTAATCTACAGAAAACTAAATTAATGTTTAACAGTCTCGGAAGAGAACAGCAATTTACAATAGGCAGCGAGGCACTGGAAGTCGTAAGGGAATACATCTACTTAGGACAGGTAGTCACAGCGGAACCGGATCATGAGACGGAAATAATCAGAAGAATAAGAATGGGCTGGGGTGCGTTTGGCCGGCATTCTCAGATCATGAACAGCAGGTTGCCATTATGCCTCAAGAGAAGTGTATAATAGCTGTGTCTTACCAGTACTCACCTACGGGGCAGAAACCTGGAGGCTTACGAAAAGGGTTCTACTCAAATTGAGGACGACGCAACGAGCTATGGAAAGAAGAATGATAGGTGTAACGTTAAGGGATAAGAAAAGAGCAGATTGGGTGAGGGAACAAACCCGAGTTAATGACATCTTAGTTGAAATCAAGAAAAAGAAATGGGCATGGGCAGGACATGTAATGAGGAGGGAAGATAACCGATGGTCATTAAGGGTTACGGACTGGATTCCAAGGGAAGGGAAGCGTAGCAGGGGGCGGCAGAAAGTTAGGTGGGCGGATGAGTTAAAGAAGTTTGCAGGGAAGGCATGGCCACAATTAGTACATGACCGGGGTTGTTCGAGAAATATGGGAGAGGCCTTTGCCCTGCAGTGGGCGTAACCAGGCTGATGATGATAAAGAAATATTCGTCCTGGTCCGGCACTCAAACTTGGGAGCTCAGTTCCAAAGCATATTGACCAACAGCTGCTTTAAGCACCCAGCGGCAGCAATAAATGGCACAATCGCAAGAGAGAACGAAAGCTTTTTACACTCGCGTTGCATCGGACAAGGCCAACGCATTGTAAGGTGCACATTAATGGAAACCATTTCTATGCGTGACTTTCATCCTGGCATACGCTTCGTTTACAAATCAGGGTACAGCTTCTATTGGATGTTCGCGCTCGTGCCAACGGCACCAGGTTGTCATAAAAGCGTAGAATGAGTTTGACTGCATACAGAGATTCCAGCGCCACGACGACGAGAATAGTTGAGATTCTTCGCTTTGATCGCCTACTTTTCTTCATGACGCTCCGGTTATTCAAGCACTATGTCACGCGCCTTAAGTTCGGTCATCGCAGTATAAGGCGAATAAATATGAAGCTGCACAAGCTCGACACACGGCATTCGCTTCGGTACAGGCACGTACACGAGTAGCGGAAACACACCCAGTTGTTGAACAAGTAGGTGCTACACAGTGCTACACACAGGCAGGCGCATTGCCTCTCACGTGTACCGGGGAAACCTTGACATTATCGCAGCCCTTTCACGCTGGGCAGGTGTCTATAGACAGTCAAATAAAAAAAAAAGGAAACGCCGCTAGCGTCAACAGAATAGCTCTCAAAGCAACTTGATCTGTGCAAGCCAAGTCTCTGGTGGAGATAACGTATGAATCATTGGCGAGGCATTAAAGAGCTCCGATTTTTGTTCTAGAACTCGACACTAAAAGGAATTTGTCAACGAAACTAGCCTCAAGAGGCACCTAGCTGGAAGCAAACAGCCACACCAAAGCGGCAATGCAAGTGCGCAGTTACTCTCCTAGAAAAGCACAAAAATCTGCTTCTGCGATTTTCGTAGCGTTCCGTCATGGCTCCTAGCACAGCACACAATAGCGTCTAAAATACTGCGCCAGCAACCAAGAACAAATTTTAATGTCTCACTACCTGTGTCCCTGTAGGGCCTGGTTGAGGATCAGCTGTCTGGGCTGGTGCCTGCGAATATGAAAGCCAGCATTTCAGCTTGTATTCAGTCAGGATTTTTTAAGAATCTTAAAACTTATGATGCTCACTCCAACATGCTGTACCAAAACTCGGAAACATCAATATTGTCCCGTGGTGGTGACGTTGAAGAACACAGTAGCAATACTGTGAAAGACAAAACTAACTTTTATTGGGCGAACCTGTGCCCACAAAAACCGGCTACACTTATAGCACAACGATAGCGGCGAACGCGGTTGGCGATCGGCGAAAATCTGATCAACGGGTCAAGCGCGTCGGCTTATATACATCAATCGTCGAATGTTCCAGACTAATCGTTGGGACCCGCGTGCCTACCACAAAGTTCTGCACCATTCGCGTCAGGTGATGAAATCAGATAACATAAGGTTCGGTGACAACAGACAGCCGATAGAAGCATCGATAACTTTCCAGAAACTTCGGATACATACAGGCGTGTCCCGCGCTGTGCGATAACATTTGTTAGGGGGCGAAACGTGGTCGCCCGATAAAGATAAGCACACGTGTCATTACCCCGCACTTAAAAAGCATCGACCCCATGCTGCAAACAAACGAAAGTAATAAAGAAAAGCACTCGTAGCGAAGGAAACAACAAAATAAGGAAGTTCGTCAGCGTCAGTAAAAGGGTTTAAGGTGCACCACGTGGACCACTTCATATCGTGCGCGGCGCCGTTGCGAATGCGAAATGCCGTCTGGCACGACCTCATAGTCCAGTGCGCCAATACGTCGGATGACCTTGTAGGGTCCGAAATAGCGTCACAGTAGTTTATCACTGAGCCCTCGTCGGCGTATCGGGTTCCAAACCCAAACACGGTCGCCGGGCTGGTACTCGACGAAGCGTCGTCGGAGGTCGTAGTGTCGGCTGTCGGTCCTCTGCTGGTTCTTGATCCGCAGGCGGGCGAGCTGTCGGGCTTCTTCGGCGCGCTGGAGATAGGTGGCGACGTCGGGATTTTCCTCCTCAGTGACATGCGGCAGCATGGCGTCGAGCGTCGTCGTCGGGTTCCTGCCGTAAACCAACTTAAATGGCGTGATCTGTGTTGTTTCTTGCACTGCCGTGTTGTAAGCGAATGTTACGTACGGCAGGACCGCATCCCACGTCTTGTGCTCGACGTCGACGTACAGTGCTAGCATGTCGGCGAGGGTCTTGTTGAGGCGCTCCGTGATACCATTCGTCTGCGGATGGTAGGCAGTTGTCGTCCTGTGACTTGTCCGGACAGGCCGCCATTGGAACATGAAACTGGCAACGTTTAACGCTAGAACGTTTTCTAGTGAGGCGAGTCTAGCAGTGCTATTGGAGGAATTAGAGGGCAGTAAATGGGTTATAATAGGGCTCAGTGAAGTTAGGAGGCCAAAAGAAGCATATACAGTGCTAAAAAGCGGGCACGTCCTGTGCTACCTGGGCTTAGCGGAGAAACGAGAACTAGGAGTCGGATTCTTGATTAATAAGAACGTAGCTGGTAACATAGAGGAATTCTATAGCATTAACGAGAGGGTGGCAGGTCTTGTGAAACTTAATAAGAGGTACAAAATGAAGGTTGTACATGTCTACGCCCCTACATCTAGTCATGATGACCAGGAAGTCGAAAGCTTCTACGAAGACGTGGAATCGGCGATGGGTAAGGTCAAAACAATATAGAGTATACTGATGGGCGACTTCAATGCCAACGTAGGCAAGAAGCAGGCTGGAGACAAGGCAGTGGGGGGAATATGGCATAGGCTCTAGGAATAGCAGGGGAGAGTTATTAGTAGTTTGCGGAACAGAATAATATGCGAATAATGAATACCTCCTTCCGCAAGCGAGATAGCCGAAAGTGGACGTGGAGGAGCCCGAACGGCGAGGCTAGAAATGAAATAGACTTCATACTCTGCGCTAACCCTGGCATCATACAAGATGTGGACGTGCTCAGCAAGGTGCGCTGCAGTGACCATAGGATGGTAAGAACTCGAATTAGCCTAGACCTGAGGAGGGAACGGAAGCAACTGGTACATAAGAAGTCGATCAATTAGTTAGCGGTAAGAGGGAAAATAGAGGAATTTCAGATCAAGCTACACAACAGGTATTCGGGCTTGACTCAGGAAGAGGACCTTAGTGTTGAAGCAATGAACGACAATCTTGTGGGCATCATTAAGGAGTGTGCAATACAAGTCGGTGGTAACTCTGTTAGACAGGATACCAGTAAGCTATCGCAGGAGACGAAAGATCTGATCAAGAAACGCCAATGTATGAAAGCCTCTAACCCTACAGCTAGAATAGAACTGGCAGAACCTTCGAAGTTAATCAACAAGCGTAAGACAGCTGACATAAGAAAGTATAATATGGATAGAATTGAACATGCTCTCAGGAACGGATGATGCCTAAAAGCAGTGAAGAAGAAACTAGCGATTGGCAAGAATCAGATGTATGCGTTAAGAGACAACGCCGGCAATATCATTACTAATATGGATTAGATAGTTCAAGTGGCTGAGGAGTTCTATAGATATTTATGCAGTACCAGTGGCACCCACGACGATAATGGAAGAGAGAATAGTCTAGAAGAATTCGAAATCCCACAGGTAACACCGGAAGAAGTTAAGAAAGCCTTGGGAGCTATGCAAAGGGGCAAGGCAGCTGGGGAGGATCAGGTAACAGCAGATTTGTTGAAGTATGGTGGGCACATTGTTCTAGAGAAACTGGCCACCCTGTATACGCAATGCCTCATGACTTCGAGCGTACCGGAATCTTGGAAAAACGCTAACCTAATCCTAATCCATAAGAAATGGGACGCCGAAGACTTGAAAAATTATAGACCGATCAGTTTACTGTCCGTTGCCTATAAAGTATTTACTAAGGTAATTGCAAATAGAATCAGGAACACCTTAGACTTCCGTCAACCAAATGGCCAGTCAGGATTCCGTAAAGGCTACTCAACAATAGACCATATTCACACTATCAATCAGGTGATAGAAAAATGTTCGGAATATAACCAACCTTTATATATAGCTTTCATTGATTAAGAGAAAGCGTTTGATTCAGTCGAAACCTCAGCAGTCATGGAGGCATTGCGCAATCAGGGTGTAGACGAGCCGTATGTAAAAATACTGAAAGATATCTAAAGCGGCTCCACAGCCACCGTAGTCCTCCATAAAGAAAGCGACAAAATCCCAATAAAGAAAGGCGTCAGGCAGGGAGATACGACCTCTCCGATGCTATTCACAGCGTGTTTACACGAGGTATTCAGAGACCTGGATTGGGAAGAATTGGGGATAAGCGTTAATGGAGAATACCTTAGTAACTCGCGATTCACTGATAATATTGCCTTGCTTAGTAACTCAGGGGACCAACTGCAATGCATGCTCACTGACCTCGAGAGGCAAAGCCGAAGGGTGGGTCTAAAAATTAATCTCCAGAAAACTAAAGTAATGTTTAGCAGTCTTGGAAGGGAACAGCAGTTCACAATAGGTAGTGAGGAACTGGAAGTGGTAAGGGAATACATCTACTTAGGACAGTAGTGACTGCAGATCCGGATCATGAGACTGAAATATTCAGAAGAATAAGAATGGGCTGGGGTGCGTTTGGCAGGCATCCTCAGATCATGAACAGCAGGTTGCCATTATCCCTCAAGAGAAAAGTTTATAACAGCTGTGTCTTACCAGTACTCACGTACGGGGCAGAAACCTGGAGGCTTACGAAAAGGGTTCTACTTAAATTGAGGACGACGCAACGAGCTATGGAAAGAAGAATGGTAGGTGTAACGTTAAGCGATAAGAAAAGAGCAGATTGGGTGAGGCAACAAACGCGAGTTAATATCTTAGTTGAAATCAAGAAAAAGAAATGGGGCATGGGCAGGACACGTAAGGAGGAGGGAAGATAACCGATGGTCATTAAGAGTTACGGAATGGATTCCAAGGGAAGGAAAGCGCAGCAGAGGGCGGCAGAAAGTTAGGTGGGCGGATGAGATTATGTTTGCAGGGACAACATGGCCACAATTAGTACATGACCGGGGTAGTTGAAAAAGTATGGGAGAGGCCTTTGCCCTGCAGTGGGCATAACCAGCCTGATGATGATGATGAAGATGATGATGACTTGTCTTGCTGTATGGCAGAATGGCTTGCGTGAGCTCTGCTGTAAAAGCCGTTCCTCTGTCGGTGATGAGGACTTCTGGAGCACCATGTCGCAGCAGGATGTTCTCGACGAAAAATTTCGCCACTTCGGCTGCGCTGCCTTTCGGTAGAGAGTTAGTTTCCGCGAAGCGGGTGAGATAATCAGTCGCCACGACGATCTACTTATTTCCGGAAGTTGATGTCGGAAACGGTCCCAACAAGTCCATCCCGATCTGCTGAAAAGGTCGGTAAGGAGGCTTGATCGGCTGTAGTAATCCCGCTGGCCTTGTCGGTGGTGTCTTACATCGCTGACAGTCTTGGCATGTGTTGACGTAACGGGCGGCATCGGCGGTTAGGTGCGGCCAGTAATACCGTTGTTGTATCCTCGATAGCGTCCGGGAGAAACCGAGGTGGCAAGCGGTCGGATCATCATGTAGGGCGTGCAGTACATCTGGATGCAGCGCCGACGGAACAACAAGAAGGTAGTTGGCGCAAACTGGTGAGAAGTTCTTCTTCACGAGTAGGTTGTTTTGAAGCGTGAACGAAGACAATCCAAGCTTAAATGCCCTAGGGACAACGTCGGTATGCCCTTCCAAATATTCGACTAGGGCTTTTAGCTCCGGGTCTCCTCGTTGCTGTTCGGCGAAGTCTTCCGCGCTTATTATTCCAAGGAAGGCGTCGTCATCGTCGTCATCTTGAGGCGGCGGGTCAATGGGGGCGCGTGATAGGCAATCGGCATCCGAGTGTTTTCGTTCGGACTTGCATGTTACAGTGATGTCGTATTCTTGTACTCTGAGGCTCCACCGTGCCAGCCGTCGTGAAGGGTACATTGAGTTAGCTAGCCAACACAACGCGTGATGGTCGCTGACCACTATTAACGGCCTGCCATATAGGTAAGGGCGAAATTTCTCTGTAGCCCAAACGATGGCGAGGTATTCGTTTTCGGTTGTAGAATAATTGCCTTCCGCTTTTGACAACGACCGTCTAGCGTAAGCTATCACGTGTTCATGTCCATCTTTTCTCTGGACTAGGACGGCACCGAGGCCTAGGCTACTGGCGTCAGTGTGGATTTCGGTAGCGACGTGCTCGTCGAAATGCGCAAGTACGGGCGGCGACTGCATGCGTCGTTTGAGTTCTTCAAATGCGTCGGCCTGCGGCGTTTCCCACTTGAGCTCGACGTCACATTTAGTTAGCTGTGTCAGCGGCTCAGCGATGCGTGAAAAGTCATTGACAAATCGCCTGTAGTAGGCACACATGCCAAGAAATCTACGCACTGCCTTCTTGTCGATGGGCTGCAGGAACATTGCGATGGTAGCTGTGTTCTGCCGGTCGGGGCGGACTCCAGACTTGCTGACGACGTGGCCTAAGAACAGAAGCTCATGGTAAGCGAAGCGACACTTCTCTGGCTTCAGAGTGAGCCCTGATGACTTGACGACTTCTAGTACTATTGCAAGCCGCCTAAGGTGATCGTCGAAATTTCTGGCAAGGACAACGTCATCCAAGTAAACGAGATAGGTCTGCCACTTCAGCCCTGCCAAAACCCTGGCCATCACGCGCTGGAACGTTGCAGGCGCCGAGCGCAGTCCAAGAGGCATAACCTTGAACTCGTAGAGGCCGTCTGTGGTGATGAAGGTGGTCTTTTCGCGATCTCTTTCGTCGACTTCTATTTGCCAATAGCCAGACTTGAGGTCCATCAACGAGAAGTATTTAGCGTTGCAGAGCCGCTCCAATGCGTCGTCTATTCGTGGGAGGGGGCATACGTCCTTCTTCGTGATCTTGTTCAGACGACAATAATCGACGCAGAAACGTAGCGTTCCGTCCTTTTTCTTTGCCAGGACAACAGGGGATGCCCACGGGCCTTTCGTCGGCTGGATGATGACCTCGCGCAGCATTTAGTCGACTTGTTCTCTTATAGCTTCACGTTCTCGCGGCGAAACTCGGTAAGGGCTTTGGCGGAGTGGTCCAGCGCACTCCTCGGTGATTATGCGATGCTTGGCGACTGGTGTTTGTCGAATCCTCGATGACGTCGAAAAGCAGCCTTTGTATCGTCGGAGCAGACTTCTGAGCTGCTGTTGCTTAATCACGGGGAGACTTGGATAAATGTCGTAGTCTGGTTCGGGAACTGTGGTCGTCGGGGTAGATGCGGCGGAATCCGAGAGGACAAACGCATTACTGGTTTCCAGAATTTCCTAGATGTACGCGATTGTCGTGCCCTTGTTGTTGTGCTTGAATTCCTGGCTGAAGTTTGTCAGCAACAGTTCAGTTTTCCCTCCATGCAGTCGAGCGATCGCTCTTGCGACGCAAATTTCACGGTCTAGCAGTAGACGTTGGTCGCCTTCGATGATGCCTTCTACGTCGGCGGGTGTTTCGGTGCCGACCGAAATAAAAATGCTGGAGCGAGGCGGGATGCTCACTTGATCTTACAGCACACTCAAGGTGTGGTGACTACGAGGGCTCTCCGGCGGTATCGCTTTATCTTCCGACAGCGTTATTGACTTCGACTTCAGGTCGATGATTGCGCCGTGTTGGTTCAGGAAGTCCATACCGAGAATGACGTCTCGTGAACACTGTTGGAGGATAACGAAGGTGGCAGGGTAAGTCCGGTCATGAAAGGTTATTCTTGCCGCGCAGATTCCAGTCGGCGTGATGAGGTGCCCTCCAGCGGTCCGAATTTGAGGGCTTTCCCATGCGGTCTTAACTTTCTTCAGCTGGGCGGTGATGTGTCCATTCATTACGGAGTAATCAGCCCCTGTGTCCACTAAGGCGGTAAGTGCGTGGCTGTCGAGAAGCACGTCGAGGTCGGTGGTTCTTTGTCTGGCATTGCAGTTAGGTCTTGGCGTCGGATCACAGCTGCGTCATGTTGAACTGAAGTTGAAACGGCGCGTCATCAAGTCGTCTTTCGTAGGTGTAGTCTTGGCTTCCTGACTTCGTCGGCACGGCGGCGGGTCGTTATTATGTCGTCGAGATGGTCTCTTCGTCGTCTTTGTCGGCGGCGGCGGAGGATCTTCGTCAGTTCGACGAACAGCAACCGCACCTCCATCGGTTGGTGCTTTTAGTTTTCCGGATATGGGCTCGCAGAGCAGCCCCGGGCTGGGCCGGTGTATGGTCGGCGCTGCCACGACAAGTAGCGGCCTGGTGACGGCGAACGGGATGGTCGTCGAGGACTTCACTGAGTGGTGGCGAGGTAGTCGACGATATCGCGAGGTCGTTCGCCAATCTGTGGTCGCGGCGCGTTAACGGCGAACCCTCGGAGTCCCATCTCCCGGTATGGGCATCGACGGCAGATGTGACCCGCTTCTCCGTAATGGTAGCAGAGCGGGCGGTGGTCAGGAGCGCGCCAAACGTCTGTCTTCCTCGGGTAGCTGCGCTGGGCGACGGGTGCACTTCTGGCGGCGGCGGCAGTGGTCGACGGAAATGTCGTCACTGGGCCCTGCCGTGGGCGCGGAGGGGGAACGTGACGGCGGGCTACAGCGGCGTATGTCATGGCTTGCGGCTGAGGCTGCGGCGATTAAGGGGCCACTCCGAGTTGTTGGAGCTCCTCACGTACGGCTTCGGCAATCGAAGGTACTTGAGGCTGTGATGACGGGAACAGCTTCTGTACCTCCTCCCGCACGACCGCTCGGATAGCCTCGCGCTGGTCGTCGGTGGCCAGTGACTGAACTCCAGCGCAGCTTGTCAAATTCGTGCGGCGGTTGAATTGCCGGTTCCGTATTTCCAGTGTCTTCTAGATGCTGATGGCTTCCTGAAGAAACTCATCGACATTCTTCGGTGGGCTTCGTACCATTCCGGCGAAAAGTTCCTCCTGTACACCACGCATCAGTAGCCAGACTTTCTTTTCCTCGGACATTTCCGGGTCGGCGTGGCGGAATAGGCGGCTCATTTCCTCCGTGAAGATCGCTGTTGTCTCATTAGGTAATGTTAGATACGGGACGGTTTCCTGAGCCTACTTCGAATTCACCAGACCACATCAAATCGCGCCACTGCTAATTAAGAAGCGCAGAAGCACGGATACCACATTCCCGAGGCGCGGCACGTGCAAACAAGTTGGCGTCGCCCTCCTCGTGTGCCGCAGGTGGAGCTATTCACTGCTTGACTTTTCCCGAACGTGAAGAGAGAGCCTGGCACTGTTCCAGGTAACGTGGGTCCAGAGGTAAGACGGCTGTAAGGCACCGTGAAATTCCGCCTGCCTTGGTCCGCCATCGCCCCCATCCGCCTATTGTGACGGCGCATTGCAAGTGAGCAAGGCAAGACCGCAGGGAGAAGTAAAGCCTCGGACAATTGGGGACCAAGCGGCGACCTTCTCCGCCGGGTATGACCATCACACGGGTGCCTACCTTTGGCCGAAAATGGCGTCACCTGAGCGGGCTCTCCCATTGGCCGAACGTGACGGGTCTTCGAGACACCGAAGGGCTTAAAAAGACACGGACGGAGAGCATTCCTAGAGCATTCCTTGATTTATCTCTTTCGAGCTTTTTGCCACGGGCCGCAACGTCCGAGTTGCTGCCGGCCCGTAATGACTTTACGACTGTTGACTCTCACTGTAAATGATGTAAATAAACCTCCCAAGTTTTTCATCCCGAAGTCCTCCTCAATTCTTACAACTGGTGGCAGTGGTGGGATCGCCTCCAAATGCAACAACTGGTGGCAGCGCTACGGATCAACCTTCGTCGAGAGAAATCCGGAGGAACCCGGAACAGCGAAAAAGAGCCTTCGTCCAAAGGGGTCCCGAGCAACTTGGAACAGCGAAGATGAGAGAGCCTTCGTCCAAGTAGTCCTGAGGAACTGGGAGGAGCGAAGAAGAGCGAGCCTTCGACCCAAGGAGTCCTGAAGAACCGGGAACAGCGGACCAATGAACCAGATGGCAGGGTGCTGCAACCGTAAATGAGCGCGTGGTTTTTTTTTCCTTTTTGATTCGCCAGACTTCAAATGTTGTGTGTTCGTTTTGAAAGTTCTAGGAATCGGGAATTTGTTGCATTGTGTGTTTGCACAAATTAATTAAGGAAAACAGTTCTAACCACCAGTCGGGGCAGCTGCCATGGACCTTAGGAGGTTGACGAGGTTAGACTTGTTGTTGGTGTGCGACGACTTGGGAGTCGAGGCGGACGAACAGATGAAAACGCCAGCTATCATAAAGGCGATTAAACATAGTGGCAATGATGATAAAAGCATTGAGCTTGCTTGGGAGGTGATACAAGAACCACGGGAGCGTGAGCGTCGTGAACGTGAGCGTGAGCGTCGTGAACGTAAGCGTGAGCGTAAGCGTCAAGAACGTGAGAATGAACGCGAACGCGAGTGTCAAGAACGTAAGCGTGAGCAAAAGTACGAGAGAGAGAGATAGCAGCATTGGAAAAACAGATACAATATTTTCAGCACTTAAAGGAACAAAGGCAACGCCTGTCTGAAAATTCTGTAGGCAGTAGAGAGCACAAGAATGAGGAAGTGTCTAGCGGATTTTCGCCAAAATCCGACGAGAAGAGTAGTGCCTGTGAGATTGGCTGCACATTCATAGGTGAAGGGAAAACGCTAGCTGCTAACGATGCCTTAGTGGCAACAGAGGCGGTTAAATGCCGCAGTGAGAGCGACGAGGTGCTGTGCCAACAGATGACTGTAGAGACAGCTAGGCCAGCTGCGAACAAATTAGCACAGTTACCGCGCGTGTGCGCCGCTTGTAATGTTAGCGAGGTTGCTAGCGAAGTAGAGAGTACTGCTGACCTGACAGACGCGAGCACCCATGTCGAGTCAGACCTGCGTGCCGAAGTAATGTACCTGCTGGACGATGAAGTTGAGGGTAGTTCTCAGGATTGCGAGCTGCGTAGCTCAAGAGAATACAACTGCATTGTTCAGGGATCGGTGCAGCTCTCCGCCAGTCTAGGTAGCCCAGATAGGAATGATTCAGTTATTATTCATTCGGACTGTGCGCGTGAGACAGCGATCGATACCGACGGGCTGTGTGCCGATGCACAACGTGAGCTGGGCAATGCAGTAGAGGGCAGTTCGCAAGAGTGCGAGTTGCATAACTCGAGTTAAGCCTGCTGCATTGTTCAAGAGTCGGTTGAGCTGTCCGCCAGTCGAGGCAGAGAGAGTGTTGATTTAAATGAAAATCAATCAGACTGTGCGGGTAAGAGACCGATCCGGGCCGATGAGATGTGTAACGGCCAGCACGAGGCACGAGAAGGTGGCATAAGAGGGAATTCCAGGAGAAAGCGCCGCAGAAAGAAGCGCCCTAAAGATAGGAATGCGGTGACTAATATAGTGCTGCCAAAGACGGCGAGAGACCCAAAAGGGTAGGGCACGAGGAAAAAGCTACGGTCGTCATTGACGACGTGTGCACATCAAGAAAGTTCGAGCCATAGGTCAAAAGGAGACCGAGAAGCATGTTCTGCAAGGACGCGGACAAAGGCCACGGGGCAGTTAAATTCCTCGTCGTTCCGTCGTTCTTTTCGAAGCTCAGCGTGTAGTACAAAGAAGCGCAAGGTGGCAAGACGAGACCAGGTGGGGAGTAGTGACGCGGTCAATCGAGTTCGTGTTGAAAACAGGGCGCCAGGACGCAAATTGGCAGGAGACTGTAACGTCTTGGAGGAGCTGATAGTGAGTCAGCCCTTTTGTTGTTCTTTGGTAGCCAGAATAGCTTTCAAACCGCGACCACCTCGGGTACGGCTCAAAGTATGAGTCAGACGTAAACATTTGGAACGCGAGGCCAAGAGAGCTTCCGTGGAATTAAAGCATGTTGTTTTGTTTAATTTTTGAGCACACGGTTAATTTTCGCGATTTAAGTTTCTTTCAATATGTAAGGTATGAGCTCTGTTTATGTTTTGTTTGAGAAGCTCGAGATTTGAAAGATGCGTTTTTTTGTAAACATGTAGTATCGCGAGGTGTTCATTAATAAGTAGATAGGCTTTCTTTTTTGTGTGTAAGTAACCTGAGTGTCAAGGTTATCGGTGAGAGGCCTATCGTAACGCGCGTGTGTATTAGTTAACCTTCTTTTTTATGTATTTTTTAGTTTCTAAGGTTAACCGCGTAGGTTTTCACTGAGAAGCGTTCTTAGTTCCATTAGCGCGTGTCCTGTGTGAACGGAAGGAAGCAGCTTTATGACTGGGTTGCTCGTGTGTGTTGAGGGCAGCCGTATTCTGACTTCTTTAGTGAGCGTGCGTAGAACGGGTTATTAGCAGACGCATTTTTAAGGGTTCTGCGGAGTGCGTAAGTTACGCAAATTAAGTTCTCGTTTAAGGTGCTATAAGCAATGATTCAAAAAACACAAATCTGAACATTCGTATTTTGAATAAGGAGAACCGTTGCTTTTTTAATGTCGCCTAGTGGTAACCGCTGAATTTGATGTCGTTCTTTTTAAACAGTGGACAAGCGTAATTAAAGTGTGTGATACTCGTTAATCACGTTTTACTGTCTCTGGTTTGCTGCAACTACTACGCTCTCTCGTTTTCTAAGCTGTCGATTGTTTTTTTTTTCTCGTCACAATTCGAGAATGAAACGTCGAACTACCGTATTTTTGGGTGTACAAGCCTCCACCGCATATAACCTTCGCCCCCAATTGCAACTGCACGGCAGCAAAAAGGAAAAGAGATCAGCGCACATGAAAGAACCACCCACAGCGACGCTCAGTTCTTCGCAAAAACAGTCTACATTCGCAGAAAGCGTTGCTCATCCAAGTCATATCTCTGGCGAGCGGCTGTATTCCAGGAGAGCACGTTGTTGGGCGAGTCGGTCGTACATACTTAAAGAAGGGAATTGCGCTAAAAAAGTCACGCACGAGTAAGGACAGGGACGGGCGCAAACTCGCGACTGATTTTATTCAGAAAGAACATAAATATATATATACCTAGATTCTGTATTCCTCCATTCCTCGGCGGTGCTGACAAAACTGGATACGCACATCGGACTTAACCGCAGACGAATCAGTCACGTGACGTGCGACGTGAATCGGATCGCTTCTCAGCTAGCGTTCACACGACAGCGGATGAGAATGTGGACTTGGCAGCCTTGGCAAGGGCAGCGGCGATGGAGGAAACGCGACCGAACCGAAAATTGCAAGGCTGATTTGTCATACCGCCGTATCGTGAAGGGCTTCACGCAGAGCGAGATAGCACCGTGGAACGGGTCACGTGACTAAGTTTGCCGGAGCGGCGTTGGCGATTGGCCAAACACTGACAGAAAAATGGTGACCCACAAAGGGGAGGATAATTGGCGACCACGAAGGACGAAGGAAGACAACTTGAACACGCAGGAGTGCGGAGTGGGTGAATTCCCACTCCCATTCCCATTCCCAAGGAAAGTTCAAAATTTCGAAGAACCTTGCCTTCAGGCGCGGCTTCACGGTGGTCCCGCTGTGAAGCCACACTTCAAGGCAAAATTTGCATATTCAAATCTCTTATTTATTTTCTCCAGGGCTAAAAGCTGCGGTCAACAGCTTGACAGAGGCCAGGAGATAAAATAAAACGCAGGGTTTTGCTTAATGCGCACGTGGAGCCCCACCTCGATGTCCATGTAAAACCACAAACAGGTACATATATGTAGGTAACAGGGCATTAAAAATAACAAACCATCAGAAATACTATTAGTGTAATCATATCCAGTTTTTCTGGATACGTACCTACTAGCGCCTCGAGCGGGCCCGACACAAAGCTAGCGCGTTTTCAATGGAACGAGCGGGTTTTTCGCGAATAACAGATGCTGCAGGTCCATTATTCATAAAGGCAGGTGACAGACGTGTTCTTGAATCCAATCCACACTAACCAAATGCAGTGATCACGCTATGGCACGTAAGAATTTTGTTCCCACAGTGGTTAAAGATTCAGCAATGGAAGCCTATGGAAACGACGAAAATTTGGACTCATCTTTCGAGGCAAGAACGATGTCTGTGATAAAACTACGGAGTCTATCGTAATACTCAGTGCAGCGTATGTAATCCGCAGACAGCTTTCGATTGATGCCTATCTCGCCTCTCCACACATGGCGCAAGTGTGTTCCCAAAAGCGATGTTTCTAACACTGTCGAGAAAACTCGCGTGGTATCTATAAAAAGATGTGCGTACCCTTAGGCGAAACCTTGGAAGTCGTGGCCGAATGGTAAAATCGCGCGCACCTACATTCCCGCGTCACGCTGACCGCGGTTCGGTTCCCGCTTCGCACTTTCTTTTAAGCCGCATAAGACCTAGTTTTGTAGTCTCTCACCAGATGGCAGAAACACGAAACTCAAGATTTGCCTTCGGTTCTGGTTTTCCAGTGGTGCTCTTGAAATATGTTTTCTCTTTACTTCCTAAAAGGTAGCAGTGTCGTGTTCATTTGTTAAGTCACCACTTTTATAAGGATTTTATTCATTGGACGTCATAACTAGAAGCTAGCACATGGCTTTGTGTTATGCAAAAAAAAAAACTTTTGTGCTTTGTAGCGTGGAACCTGGGAGAACAAGATGGCTATTCTTATTGCGCTCTTCTGCAAGGGGCGCTTTCTTCGACTTTCGACTGTCCTTAATGGCACACACTCCAACCGAATCAGGTCCACCTGGGCCACAATGCCACCCGGTGGCTAGTGCCATTCCTATGCAACATTCGTGTGGAACAAAGGGTCTGCTAGGCCGAGTCGCGGCCGGAAGGTCAATTATTTCTAAAGATTCATCCACATAAGAAATGCACCAATAGGAGATGTACAGCGTGTGGATTAATTGCTACTGTTAACGTGTTCCATTCAGCCAAGTGGTATGAATCCGTAGGTGTGGCCGTAAAATACCATTTGAATAAATTTCCCGTGCTGTGTCTGCCCCGGTCGCTCTGCAGCGAAGCTAGCTTGGCTAGCCGTCAGCAATTAGGATCAACATATTGACACGTGTACTTATCTTTATCGGGCAACCACGTTTCGCCGCCTAACAAATGTAATCGCACAGCGTGGAACGCGCCTGCATGTATCCGAAGTTTCTGGAAAGTTATCGATGCTTCCATCCGCTGTCTGTTGTCGCCGAACCTTATGTTATCTGATTTCATCACCTGACGCGAATGGTGTAGAACTTTGTGGAAGGCACGCGGGTCCGAATGATTAGTCTGGAACATTCGACGACTGCTCTATAAAAGCCGACGCGCTTGACCCGCTGATCAGATTTTCGACGATCGCCGACTGTGTTCGCCGCTATCGTTGTGCTTTAAGTGTAGCCTGTTTTGTGGGCACAGGTTCGCCCAATAAATGCTAGTTTTGTCTTTCACAGTACTGCTACTGTGATCTTTAACGTCACTACCACGTGACAATATGGTGTCCTTCGTTCTGTGCACTTGCTTGTAATGCGCAGCATTATTTGGCGAGTACCCCAGCAATTTGGTAGCAAAATCGTGCAAAATCGTGTCTGATAGGCCCAAAAACTTGACACATTTCCCATATAAATACATAGGTCTTCAAAAAAAAAAAAGAGTTGGGGTGGCCAACTTGAAATTGGGAGGGGCATCAGCTAAATTTGGGCATGCAACAGGGATGGGCGAAGCTGAATTTGGTAGTGATGTGGGAATAGCCCAACCTAAATTTGGGGTGAAATGGTAGTGAGCCAAGCTGAATTTGAGGCTAATATGGGGGTGGCCCAACCTAAATTAAGGTGTATAGGGGTGGGTAATCCTAAGTTTGAAGGAATATGGGGGAGAGAGAGAATAGACATTTTTCTTGGGTGAATACAGCTTTGGAGAGGCGTCCTCATTCCAGAATGCCTTGAGCACGGGCTGCGTCCTGGGCCCTCGCAATCAGCTGTTGCTGATCATCGAGGTCGGAGCTGGCTAAGGCTCTCTCCCAAAGCTCGTTAGTGGGGTGAGGGTTCGGAGGATTTAATGGTGCCACTCTGCAATCCGCTACTAAATGCCTGAGGGACCCGGGCTCTGCGCAGAAGCGGCATTGTGGAGAAAATTGTGTAGGGACTATGAGGTGATTTCTGGTTGGGTGGGCGAATGAGTTAACCTGTAGAGCTCGGACGAATCGCTCCTGCTCACTAGGTAATGACTTGTGAGGGGTGCATATGTTCTGTGGGTTAGCTTGTAGTGTTGTGTGATGTCTTGGTGCGAGATTAAAGGGTACATGCGCTCGGGTTGAGAGAGAATATGGGGGATGGGCCAGACTAACGCTGGCCCACCCCTCGATCACCTCAAATTTAGGATGACCCACCGCAAATCATAACCCAATTTAGGTTAGTCCACCCATATATCAACCCCCCCCCCCCCAATTCAGCTTGGCCCAGCCGCACATCACCTCCATGGTTAGGTTAGCCCGTCCCCATGTCACGTCCGAATTTAGTTTGGCCCACCCACATATCAGCCCCAAATCCAGGTTGGCCCAGGCCAATATCAGCCCCAAACTTAGGGAATATGCGGGATGGGCCAGCCTAAGTTTCGGGCTGATATTGGTCTGGGCCATCCTGGATTTGGGGCTGATATGGGGGTGGGCCAAACTAAATTAGGACATGGCATGGGGACGGGCTAACCTAACCATGGGAGTGATTTGCGGCTGGGCCAAGCTGAATTGTGGGGGGGGGGGTGATATATGGGTGGACTAACCTAAATTGGCGGATGATTTGCGGGGGGCTATCCTAAATTTGAGGTGATCGAGGGGTGGGCCAGCGTTAGTTTGGGACTGATATGGGGGTGGGCCAACCTCGACTTGCAGGTGGTGTTGGAGTGGGCCAATCTAAATTTGGTGGTATTGTGTAGGCGGGCCAATCTGTATTTGGTGGTGATATGGGGTTGGTCATACCTAAATGTGGGGGCAATCTAGGGGTCGGCCAATGTGAATTTGGGGGCGATATGGGCGTAGGCCAACCTAAATTTTGGGGTGCGTCGACTCGAAATTTGAGGGACGATTTATGGAAATTCGTGGGTGGACCAACTTGAAAATTAGGGTTCGTCCAATTAAAATTAGGGATTGGGCCAACTTGAAGTTTAAGGCTGGGCGAGAGGAAAATCGGGCGTGGCCGACTTTAAACTTGGGGGTGGGCCAATTTAAATTTGAGGGTGTGCCAACTTGAAATTTGGGGGTTTGCCAATTGAAATTTGGGGGCCTGTTTACGAATAGTTAGACAACACCAGTGGTGTTTCTGAATCTTTTTCATCATCGCAAATTGCGTATATTAATAATTGTTACCCAATGCCCCTTAAGGTTCAATGTGGAGATCCACAAGAACAAATCGCAGACCGAGCTGACGATTTTCACACCAATGCCATCGCTAACACTAGTCGCTCGTGCTAAACGCAACACAAGCTTACAACGATCATAATTCAACTTTCAATCGCACGCTAGTCGACAGGCTGTCAGTGCACAATTTCGCCACTCATCTGGATTGGAACCTTGCCGGATGTTTTACTGTTATGTTGCGTCGTTTTTCATGAAGGCCGTCTCCCGAAGAGAGAATATATTTTTGAGATTGATGAGGCAAGCTAGTATATTATATAACTGATATGAAGCAAATGTATGAAGGTTATAGTGATTTTTCAAAAAAAAGTAAGTAAATGAGATTTCAGATAATATTGGTTCGACCGGGCATGATAACGATTTTTTCTCGCCTGTCACAGTGCTTTGACCGAAAACCTAATCATTTTGCTCAAACGGGTTGCCCCAATACTACATGTGCTAAATATACAGAAGTGTGGTGCGTGGTCACAGCTTAAAAGCCAGTCTATTTTGTTTACTGTTGTTGATATTGTCGTAATGTGGAGTTTTCCTCTTCAGAAGAGCGCGAAAAGAAAAAAAAAATATTACACATGGTAGCTAAGCGCAAAGTACATTGGAAGGTCTGAAATCAGCAATTATTTTTAATTTGCAGGTTGGTCTTCTCCGCTGGTAGATCGCTGTCCAATCACTTCAACGAATTTTGTGTGCAACTGCAGCAAAAACAAAGATAATATGATTTCATTGCCAGGACCTTTATTCCCTCCACACACACAAGAAGGACACTAGATAATTGGCAATATTAGTTTATAAACTGATATTGTTTTGCTAATTTCAGTGTAGCAAGGTGTCTGTGAACGGAGCATTTTCTTAGTATCAGTCCAGCGTTAGCAGTGAGAAGCAGTTTGGTCGGCCTTGAGGGCATACCAGCCATGGTAGCGCTTTACTGTAGAACAAGTGAAGTGCTAAAAACTTGGTGTGCCTTGTCCTTTCCGCAGGTCGTCCACCCATTATGTTATGGTGACGATCAACGTTGTGTCCGTCAGTCCTCCTCCTCATATTTAGCTTCACTATCGCGAGAGTGGACAAAGAAAGGAAGCTTCCTTCACAATCAGCACCAGCGAGATTCCACCACTCGTAACTGCTGCAATTTGCATTCAGTGTCTGGGCATACTAACCACATCCTTGGCCAGAGCACGCAGGAAAAGCAGAGCTTTGGTCGCCATCACTACCACGAACCCATGTCAATGGAGATATAAGTACGTGCAGGGGCTGGGTATGCTAACTTCTGCGCTAGCACCTGCCGCCGCGACCTTAGATTTTCCATGCATACTGCTTGTTTTCATCGCAGACGCATGCAGGACAAACGCGGATAAGTAAAAAATCTCAGTGCCCTTCCACTCTGTGAAGAAAGATGACTAGAGAAGCTGTGTATGTGGGCCCCTGAATGGCGAACTGCACCTCCGCCGTATGTCGGCCCCGCATTGGACAATCTTCGGGATCGGCCCACGCATGAGGAGTGCTTAACGCCTGCTTCACCTCCACCGCGGGTCCGCCCGGCATGGCTTTACATTCGGGATCTGCCCACGTATGGGGAGGGCTGAACGCCTGCTGCACCACCGCTGCTGGTCGGGCCGGTACTACGCTATCTTCGGGATTTTGCTCTACACGCGGACATGCTAGTGGGGAAAGTAGCCCTTAAAAGGAACCTTTAGCTCTGGTGGTCCTATCTAAGTACATGTAAAAGCAGAATTAGTTTTTCTCTACAACCACTGGGTCAAATTTTACAAAGTTTGTTGCACTTAAAAGAAAAACTTATTCTAGTGACCGTTGGTGTAGAGTTTTTGATTTAGGTCATCATTTGTTTATTCAAAATTGACAAAAATCGCAAATTTTCAGAAAGCGAAACCATCAAGTTTACAACTCTGTCTTTAGGCAATGAAAACTGATATCACAATTCTGTACATTGCATCTAACAGCATATCTAAAGCGGACAAAATTGATATATTACGCATGAATCTCAAAAAATTTAGTAATATGGAAATAAAGCTTTTTCACAACCCTTGTTCACAACGTAACGACTTCACGTAAGATATAAATCGGCATATTGGATTTGTCCGTTTTTAATTGTCTTATGGATGCTGTTTAGAGAACGGTGATATCAGTTCTTGATGCGGAGTTATTAATTTGTAAAATTTGCGCTTCTGTCTTTCTCGCACTTTCGAATTCTGAAATTTTTTTTACCAATATTCAGGCCCTAAATAGAAATTCCGCTTCCAGTGGTCACTAGAGTTTACCCTTCTCTCTCGAATTCAGCAAATTTCATTAAAATCGGTCCAGGGGTTATCTAAGGAAAGCGTTTCGGCGTTTTACATCTATTTGAATAGGCCGAGTCGGGAGTTGGGCCTGAGTTAAAGCTTCCTCTTGACGAATTCGCTGTAAAAAAAGAATAAAAGAATAAAAGAAATCGTCTCACCCCCATATTCACAAGCGCACCTCGACTTGACCCTCCACTCGAAATGCTCCTTAAGGGCGGTTTTTCATTTCACAAATCGCCCTACATTTGAAACTCGCCTTGAGTGAAGGAAAGCTTGAGCGCTTTACTCGAGAATCTCAAGGTAGCCTCGCAGCTACCTTGAATCGCTCCTCGAGTGAAGTTAGTGCGTAAACATGGGTGCCTTGCGATCTGTCGTTCGCCTCGTCAGCTTTTTCCAATGGACGCCACTTGCCTCAGTAGCATTTCTTTGCTTAATCATGCTGCGCATTTTCAAGGGCTTCGTTTTAGCGACCTGTGCAGTTCTTTGGAGCGCTTGGGTACCGGAATTTTTCCACTGTGGCACTGAGACAGATCGGCCGTCTTGTCAAGAAGACTGCTAGCTAGAGCAGTGACTGTCGTTTTACTCCATGCATGAGCCAGTTGATGACCTGCATACGGGCATTCTTCGTGCCAGTGCTCCAAAACTACTGTCGGCGTCAGTGCATTCACGTGTTTCTCGCGGCTGATCGTACAAATCCGCATCAGTTAAGCACGGCGCGATACATAACTGCGGCGTACTTCTAACCTATGAAAAGAATACAACGACGAAGATTCCTGTGATCAGTGCGTGTATTGCCTGTGTGCGTGTATTACATGTTCAAGCGCCGGCAGTCGCCCGCATTCGCGCAGCTTGCACTAGAGTAGAGTAGCAAGGCGATCATCTTTATTCCCAGAAGAAGATGATCAATTTTTTCAAATTTATTTAATTCTATGCAGCTAGTTGCGCTAGGCAAAACAAAAGAATGTACTGTAACTTGGCGTGGACCGTGTGCAGTTGGTGGCATTTAAAGCCGTAGTCAATAATTACGTGAGCCTTTCTTCAAAATATTCAGTTTAATTAGCTTATCATGCTTATGAACATCCGAGGCCTATGAGGAAGTAGCCAATTATGAAACGGCATTCAGAATTATACCTGCATGTACACACAGGTGAATGGAATGTTTTATTTGAGTAAAAACACAATAACATTACAACATCATATCCAGCTTTCCTGGACACGTACCAACTAGCGGCCCAAGCGGCCCCGGTACGAAGCTAGCGCGTTTTCAACGGAACGAACGGGTTTTTCGCGAATAACAAAAGCTGCTGGTCCATTATTGAAAAAGGCAGGTTACAGACGTGTTCTGGAAGACAATCCACACGAGCCAAATGCAGTGATCACGCTATGGCACGTAAGAATTTTGTTCCCACAGCAGTTAAATATTTAGCAATGGAAGCCTATGGAAACGACGAAAATGTGTACTCCATTTTCAAGGCGCGAACGGTGTCTGTGATAAAACTAACGCATCTATCGTAATACCCAGTGCGGCGTATGTAGTCCGGAGACTCAGCTTTCGATTGATGTCTATCTCGACTCTTCACGCATGGCATAACACCGTTCTCAAAAGCGTTTTTTGTAACACTGTTGTGAAAATTCACGTGGTTTCTATGAAAACATGAGCGTACCGCGTGGCGAAGCCTCTGAAGCCGTGGCCGAGTGGTAGAATCGCGCGCACCTTTCGTCTCGCGTCACGGTGGCCGCGGTTTGGTTCTGTCTTCGTACTTTCTTTTAAGCCGCATAAGACCTAGTTTTGTAGTCTCTCACCAGATTGCAGCAACACAAAACTCAAGATTTGCCTTCGGTTCTGGTTTTCCAGTGGTGCTCTTGAAATATGTTTTCTGTTTCCTTCCTAAAAGGTAGCAGTGTCGTGTTCATTTGTTAAGTCATCACTTTTATAAGGATTTTATTCATTGGACGTCATAACTAGAAGCTTCCACATGGCTTTGTGTTATGCAAAAAAAAAAACTTTTTTGCTTTGTAGCGTGGAACCTGGGAGAACAATATGGCTATTCTTATTGCGCTCTTCTGTAAGGTGCGCTTTCTTTGACTTTTGACTGTCCTTAATGGCACACTCCGAGCGAATCAGGTCCACCTGGGCCACAATGCCACCCGGTGGCCAGTGCCATTCCTATGCGGCATTTGTGAGGAACAAAGGGTCTGCTAGGCTGTGTCGCTGCCCGAACGTTATTTCTAAAGATTCATCCAAATAAGTGATGCACCAACTAGGAGATGTACAGCGCGTGGGTTAATAGCTACTGGTAATGTGTTCCCTACAGCCAAGTGGTATGAATCCGTAGGCGTGGCAGTAAAAAAACTGTTTGAATAAATGCCCCGTGCTGGGTCTGCCGCGGTCGCTCTACAGAGAAGCTAGCTTGGCTAGCCGTCAGTATTTAGGATCAACAAATGGCGTCGCTAGTTCGGTGCAGCTGCTTTTGATGCGCAGCATTCATTGGCGAGTACCCCAGCAATTCGGTAGATAAATCGTGCGAAATCGTGCCTGTAACGCCAAAAAACTTGACGCTTTTTCCATATGAATACATAGGTCTTTATAAAAAGGGTTGGGGTGGCCAACTTGAGATTGGAAGTGGCATCAGCATAAATTTGGGCGTGATACAGGGATGGGCATGTTGAATACGGTAGTGATATGAGAGTGGCCCAACCTAAACTTGGGGTGAAATGGTAATGAGCCAAGCTGAATTTGAGGCTGGTATGGGGGTGGCCCAACCTAAATTTGAGGTGATATAGGGGTGGGTAAACCTAAGTTTGGGGGAATATGGGGGGTGGGCCAGCCTGGATTTGGGGATGATACGGGGGGGGAGAACCTAAATTTGGGGGGGGGAATAGGGGGGGTGGGTCACCGAAACCATGGGGGTGATATGGGGCTGGGCGAAGCTGAATCGGGGGTGATAGAGGACGGACTAACCTAAATCTGGGAGTGGTTTGCGGTGGGCCATCCTAAATCTGAGGTGATAGAGGGGTGGGCTAACGTAACTATGGTGGGGTGATGTGCGGCAGGACCAAGCTCAATTGGGGGTGATATATGAGTTGACTCACCTTAATTGGTGGTTGATTTGCGGTGGGCCATCCTAAATTTGAGGGGATCGAGGGGTGGGCCAGCGTTAGTTTGGGGCGGATGTGGGGGCGGGCCAACCTCGATTTGCAGGTGGTATTGGAGTGAGCCAACCTAAATTTGGCGGTGTTGTGGAGACGGGCCAATCTGTATTTGGGGGTGATATATGAGTGGACTCGCCTTAATTGGTGGTTGATTTGCGGTGGGCCATCCTAAATTTGAGGGGATCGAGGGGTGGGCCAGGGTTAGTTTGGGGCGGATGTAGGGGCGGGCCAACCTCGATATTCAGGTGGTATTGGAGTGAGCCAACCTAAATTTGGTGGTGTTGTGGAGGCGGGCCAATCTGTATTTGGGGGTGATATGGGGTTGGTCCTACCTATATGTGAGGGCAATCTCGGGGTCGGCTAATCTGAATTCGGGGGCGATATGGGGGTGGGCCAACCTAAATTTTGGGGTGGGTCGACTCGGAATGTGGAGGACGATTTATGGAAATTGACTTCAAGACAGAGACGCGAACGTAAACATAAGAACGCTTTAGAAGACAGGGTCTTGGGCCTCGTGCCAAACATATCAAAGCCAACAATATGTTAACAATCATGCCATCGTTTCTATGCAAAGAGGTTATGTATTTAAACTTCTGCAGTGACAGTCCAATCCGCCACTTACGGGAGCGCGTGAAGCCGCCGGGGGCCACATTGTTAGAGGAAAAGGAGCGCGGCCACAGTACGCGTGGCTGCGGTATATGCGCGACGCAACCTGTGCTTGCGGTTCTGAGATGAAAAAATAAAATGAAACCCCTTTAGGAAGTATATCAGTCCGCCACTGTGTGTCGCTGTTGTCAAAAATAACATGTCATGGTGGTGGGTGCCTTGTGCTCTGTGTACAATATGTTGAGAGAACTGAAAAACAGTCGTTTCCTGTTTTCTTCATTCAGTAACCTGCCGCGTGCATCGGCACTGTGATGCCCTTTCGTCGATACGTGGTGCCGGCCCGTATTGACACAGCGACATGACCTCGAAATATAGTATCCTTATGCCATTCCTTAAAAAATCTCTATTTCTGTAAATGAGAGTTTTTGGTTTAAACCTACAAAACAAGAAAAAATATTGAACGGTAGGTCTCATTTTTGTCCGGCATTTCAGTTCTAACTGAAGAGAGTCGGTGAAAGCAAATTTACAATAAAGCTAAGGCGACCCACAATCTGCATGCAGCCGCAAGCCTACATGTGCTCCAATGAGAATAACCTGCCAAAGTTCAGGTCATGTGTCAGCTGGCGGCTCAAGCAATCTTTGCTTTTTTCGTTTCTGCATCCCTTCTGCTTGCGTGTGCGGCAAAAACGTGAAGTGGGAAGGCAGATAGACAGAAATTGGTGGAGGGAAGTGGTAGCGTAATGGTTAGCCTGCCCATCTCCCAAATGCAAGATGGTGCATTTAGGAGATGGGCCCGAATACAGGTGGTTTGTTTGTGAAGACAGCTTTCTGTGCTCTCTGGTGACTGCGAAGCTCAGAATGAGGAGGCAGCCTGACGAGAACGGTTGCCGTCAACGTAACAGAATAAGTGGGCGTGCAAGTTCACACCTAAAGCCGAAAGCACACTCAGAGGAAATACACTTTGCTCTTGTCGACAAAAAAATGTGATGAGTAACGAGCGGTGTTGTTGAGCGAGGTTGTAGACGGATAATGTCACCATATTCGGGACCCCGCTCCCATCCCGGTGCTAAGCGGAAATATACATTGACAGCGTGTCAACTAGCGTGTAATAGATACTTCATTCAGGTCGTTGCGTGTTTGTGTTGTATCTAGCAGGAGCAAGTAGTGTAAGAGATGACACTGGAGAGAAGGCGTTGAGCGAAGTCCGCGAAAAGTAATTGAGTATTGAGGAAACGTCAACGCCATTTTGAATAAAGCCTGCGACTTCAGTTGCTCAGCCGCCAGAAAGGCTTGAGTGGCAGCATACCGCTGAGCGCATTTGGTAACCACAGCGATAAACACACACTTTGCGGAAGTAAACAGAGGAAAGGGACGTAGTGAGTTGGCCGCAATTTTCGAGCTCTGACATAGCTTGAAAAATGAATGTGGCGAAGTATGACGCACAAAATAGTATATGCCAACCCAAATCAATCAGCGTGGTCCTACTTGCGCGACACGCCATGGTGACCTGCCACCACGACATCATGAAGTTGCAGCGATGAGAGTTTTCTTTGGGTACTTGAGAATAAAAACAAGCACATCAGAGACGTCCGAGGGACGTTTCTAGGGTACAAGAGCACATCGCCCCTCCCCGCCTCCAAAAAATAAAATAAATCACGAATATAATCTTACGAATAGGGACATCATAAGATCGAGCGCTACGGCGCTTGCTGATCTTGTTTAGGATGACGTCAGCATTTCATTCAGCGTTTATTTCTGAGAAAATGAGTTTAAGTTCCGTTTATTTACATCACAATGGCAAGTGTAATCAGGCAAACATTGACAGCATTTCATTAGAGAGTGCCTGTCAACTTTCTGGAGATTACGTATGACAATGACAACAAACACAGAAAGATTTGCTTACATCGATACGCACATACATGGGATCCGCATAATTTTTTGACTGTCAATATAAATGCTTAAGAATGGCGCTCATAAACGCAATATTTCCTTTCACAGTGAGCAAAAGCGGCTGTCGTATCCACAGTAGAATTGATTTAAATGGCTTTAATCCCATGGTCATTATATCGTTGCCTACTTCCGTGTGATTGGAGTCGTCAAAATGGGATACATTTGACAGGGAAATCAGGAGGTTGATGAACGGTAAGAAGAGCAGAAGCTTGCACAAGACCTCAGGGATATAAAATGACTTTTTGAGCGGCTTGGTCAGGGGGCCACTCAATGGTTTCCACGTCTATTAAAAATCCTCCAAGATATGAACAGAGACCGACAAAAATACGGGCATTTTGGGAAAGTTGAAACCACTGAAAATTTCAGGACAGCATTAGCCTAAATATAAAAGATGACTTAAAAATAAGAAACCATAACGTTGACAGGGCGGCCAAATTTTGGCGCAGATAAATTGCCTGTTGAAGCAGTTCAGCTGAAACGCAATGGTGCGAAATAAGGCGAGAATGTCGGCAAGTGTTGAACAAAGGTCAAGTAGGTCCTGTGGCCGACGCCAACGCTCGGCAGTTGTCAAGCGACTGCACGTAATAGCGAGATGCCTGGTCGTCAGTAGTTACAGTATGATTCGGGTATGAAATATTGGACGCGGACTGCATCACATTGAATACAGTGCATTCTACGGTGTCATTCTTCGACAGATGGTACCGATTCTCGCGCAATGCGGATGAGGACACATTGTCTCACGTGCCGGCTGTCACCTTCGTCCTACTGCACAAATTCCTTCGCCTCCGTAGTTGCTTAGCTTTTATTGGGTTCGGCTGCTAATCACGAGGTCTCAGGATCGAATCCCAACCACGGCAGCCGTACTTCAATGGGTGTGAAATGCGAAAGCACCTGTGTACTTAGGGTTAGGCGCCCGTTAAAAAATTCCAAGTGGCCTAAATTATTCCCGAACCCTCCACTACGGCGTGCCTAATAATGAAATCGTGGTTTTGGCAAGTAAAACCTCATAATGTGTTATGTAACATTCGTTAAGGATGTCCTGGGCAGTCGCACAACTGTTGAATACAACTAAGTGTCAGGAGTTGTGCGCGAGGTCTTTGAGTATGTGGATAGCCTTTATGCGTTCGATAGCTGCTAGTCTACATTGCGGCTGTATAATAAAGGCGCAACGGCAACATGGTAGAGAATGTGGAGAACATACAAATCCCGCATATATTACTGCACAATAATTTTAAATAGCATTCTTGCTTCACGCACGTGGATAACCGCCATAGGGGACTACTTTGGAAACTAACTGCAAGTACTGTATATGTCGTGCCCAAGGGTGTACTTGGCCTGGTGGCCAGTAAATGGTGACGTAATATTGCGAGCAGCTTCGGCCATAGCATGCTAACGGACGACGACACAGACTGAAGTGACTAGCACAAGAGTGGACAGGGGACACTAAAGACGCTACAACGACAAGCGCCCAGTTGGAAGTTTGCGCTTCTCCTTGTCGCCTCTTTAGTGTCCCTCGTCTAGCCCGGTCTCACACCCTGCGACGACATAGGGACAGTTTGCTCAACTCTTGTGTCGTGACTTGAGTGTCAAGGTGAAAAACCAACATATCCATGTATATGTCTTAATACTTAAGCACATCTAAATTTGCAGCTGCGGTGGTAGCCCATGAGTGCGCATTGCAGAGTCACTAGTGAAATAATTGTGTGCACCGTAACGAATTCGATAGGGGAAAATCAAAATCCGTCCACGACGGCGTCTCTAGTAGGCGCTGTGCGATGTTCGGACGTTAACAATGTGTGTCGACTGAAGAAAGGCTGCCCCGAAGTGCTTATGACGTTTAGGCTAGCTTCTTTACTCCGTATCGTGAAAAAAAAGAAAAAGAAAAGGAAAAGAAAAAAAGAGAAGAAAGAAAAAGTACCCCATCAAAGCCCAGAATCATCCATTGCTCGTCGCGACCAAAAGCTCTTAGGATGACGAGTAGTTTCCAGGCGACGAGCGAATACGCTTTATCAAGAACACTGATAACGCCGGCGGGACAAACATTGTGGCGAAGTTCAATGCGCTGGGATAGCTTTTATTTTCTTCTTTATTTTTTTGGTAGACGTCATCACGCGTCACCGCGGGAAGTTTGAAAAGTTTAAGGTCAGTACGCCACGTGGTGGCACTCACGCGAACTCCCTCGTGCCCAGAAAAGTTGGATACGAGTATACTTTTTGCACATCACATTATTTTTATTGTGATAAAAAAGGTGTAGCAGTGCAGTGACAGCTCCTAGTACAGACATTGCTAGCAAGCGGTAGCAGATATATCCCACATATCATTGTTGCGAACATTCCAGCTCTGTAGACGGTTCATTATGGAAGTGTTAGATCGCTGTATGTCGGTCTGGCTGCGCAAACGGCAAACCAGCTGAAAAATGTTTCTTTGCAAATATAAATAAATAGAGTCTGAGCTTATTACAGTAAAAAAATCGAGCTCTACAACATAAAAGTCAAAGAAATTTAACTGGTACGAAAAGTAAACTAAAGAAAACGAATATAGTACCTAAGCTTCTTTTCATGCGCCCTTAACATCATTGTATATTTATCACCAACCCCTTGTCTTATGCAGGAACCTGGCTGCCAACACAAGCACGCAGAGCAACTGCCTTTCCAAGTGTGCTGTGTGTGATGCGCTTGCATTGGTGTGCAAGTGAAGCGCTCCAGTTAATGTGTCCTGCTGCACTACAATAGTTGTCACAATATTCTGGCTAAGATGTATAACCTACCGCCTCCGACATTCTATCAGCTAAAACATAAGCACTAAAAGCAGTTTGACTGCATGCATTTGCCTTCATAGACACGTTGTAGCTCAACTGATTGTATGTTTATCCAGGTTTCTTTCTTCAGCCATATTTATTAAAATAGTATGTACCCCTTAGTAATTTCTGGTCAATCCAGGTGCAATTTTTTTTTCTCTAAAACAATTTAACTAATAATATGCTCGTCTTTTTGTACTTTGATAGTATGCAAATACAGTGTGAACTCTGATCTTGCAAACAGAAGCAGTAGTATTGCTTACAAATATATTCTAGAATAAAACTACATCTGTATTCTAGACAGTAGCATGTCGGTGTAGGCACCCGACGGCCTTTAATGGTAAATCCTTGCAGAATGTATGCTGTTTCTGCTCTGCTTTTAGCTTCAGCTTAAGATGAATTTTGAGGGTCGGAACAATAAATTTCTTCCATTAGATAGGGATGACAGCTGGCTTCCATAGGGCTTGCAGAACTTCAGTAATTGACCGAGGAACAAAATTCAGGGTAGCAGCATGTCTTGTAGGATCCCAAATTAGGCCTATTGATGTTGCAGACTGTCACAATGACGATCCTGAAAAATATGGTATTGAGTGCATCACTACCGTTACTTCAGACAAGCTGCGATTAACCATAAAATTATGGAATAGTTCTTAATGTACACTAGCTCGTGCTAAAGTAACTTCAGCATACTAAAGTGCTTGCTACAAATTGTGGGCAGTAAAAAGCTGACATCGCAATTGCAACACATCATGGGCAACTGATGACTTCGCACATCATAATCATGAATATATGCTCTCCAAAACAAGCTTATATGACAGTTGAACAGGAATAAAATATGCCTTTCATTTCATTATGGTATAGCTGTTTCATGTTTGCGGTTCGAAATAACACGGTGTCCATTTCGCCACTTTGTGAATGTTGGGAGACTTAACATTAACATTATTACAAATTTGATGAAAATAAGCAGACTAATTACCGGGTCGGTTAGTCCAGTACTTCATGAGCACCTAGGTTCTTTCAGGGAAGCGGGCTGGTGCAATTCCAGCAGGCAGGCACCGTATCTGTCGATGCTTTCAGGTCTGCCACAAGCCTTTCGGTGCAGCACCGACTGATTTTTTCATCAGCTGCTCCTTCCTAGTCGCCCATCCTGCATCAGAATGCCACAAAAATTTTATGTAGAGAGGGCGTTCGCGCGCTAAGTAAATTCAGCATACCCAAGCAACGGAAATAAGAGGTAGCACAACTAAAAAAAAATGTGGCCTTTACGTGAACTTAAAAGCGCAGTTTATGGAATCTGCATCAGTTGGTACCACATAGCACACTGAAAAAGTTAAGACGAAAAAACAAATGCGGGGATAAACTATTGAGAAGTGAATTTTCGGAAGATTAAAACATTGCGTAGCGTATATGTGAATTGAGGAAGCACTGGAAATGCAGGTAGCAGTGCTGGTTCGTTGACCATATGTGTTACAATTTGAGCAAACCGACTGACCATCACGGCTTTTAAAACAGAACGGGATTCAAAAAACGCTTGTTTTTTACAACATGTCCTAGCCATGCACTCAACCATATACGCATTCTGCCACATGTATACTATAACTGCTTCTCCGCTACTGAACGATTTCATACGCGATACTGGAATGATCGTTGGATGCAGGCGCCAATCCATACCTTCTACATTCTTGTTTAAAAAAGTGAAACCAACAACAGATTGTCGTGCCGAATCTGCCCAAACTTCCCATTAGCAAAAAAGAAAGAAAGTATTGGACAAGCTTATGCTGCCTCGAAGATGTTTCAGGTTCTAATGCCCGCAGCATGAGCAACTGGAGTCAATCATGCTTGTGCGCATCGGAAACGGCTTATCGACAGCGCCACAGCAACCTCGCAAAAACAGCATTAACATACTGTGCTTCCACGAGAAAATGGCTCACTCACCCACATTTTCTGTCCTGTTGTTGGTTTCAGCAAACTCTCAGCACCATTCGGTCTTGAAGGCAAACAAAGTGGCCCATCGGCCGTTACATCTGTGGCCTCCTTCGAAGTCAATCCGGCTCGGTCATCATACACACATGGACAAAATCATCCATAATAACCGCGATTAGCATCCGCAACGGGAACCACCACTGAAGTACTGGGGAACAAAGAGCAGCGGACAAATGCCGCGCAAATTTTCTTGGTTTTCAGCCATGCGCCACTCTCTCAGCTGTTGGGGTGCGATTGTTGCCAGACCTCAAACATAGCTCGCGCTTGATCTATCAGTCGAATTCTCACAGTGGCAGCGTTGCCGAGCTAAAGTTGTGGATTGCGCAATGTAGTCGCTTGATTAGGAAGACGAATTAACGGAAACACATATTTGTCTAAAATAATTGTATTTTTGTCAAGTACATTTAGAAATAATCTCGATATCAGACGCTTTTCTCGGTCGGTGCACTTCACTCGAGTCAAGGGCGCATTTTCAACGCGTTCCTTGGCGGAGGAAAGGTGGAGTAGTGTTCATTAAACGCAATGGCGCCTTGAGTGAAGGAAGTCCCGTCGCCTCGACTTGGCTGAGTCGAAGAGAAGCGTTGATTGAAGGTGTGTTTAAGAATACGGGGGTCAGTAGTCAACATCGCCACCTGAGATTTCGTCATGATGGCACCTCCACCATCGGCACGGCTCCGTGAGCAGCTACCAAGCTGTTCACTTTGGTTGTCTTCCTTCCCTCGGCGGCAGCGCATTGTCTTGATGCCAGCGACGCGCTAAATCTGCACCATCATTCCTTCATGCATCGCTTCTGCGACCAAGCAAGCTTTCGGCGGCACACGTTCACTGCCGTATCGACACTAACCCCCGTATTCTTTGTTCAGTTCACCGTGTGGCCACAATTTTTTAGTTGCGCTATGTCTTTTCATTTCCCTTGCTTAGGTACACTGACCTTACTTGGCGCGTGAGCGCCCAGTGTACATAAAATTTTTGGCATTCTGGTGCAGGATATGGAGTTTGGAAGGACCAGCTGATGAAAAAAATCAATGGCTGTGCTGCACAACAAGGTTTGTGGCAGACCCTGAAAGCATCGATAGATATGGTGTCTGCCCTGTTGGAATAGCACCAGCCCGCTTCCCTAAAACGACCTAGGTGCTCAAGAAGTACTCGACTAACATAGACGCTAATTAGTCTGAGCTTATTTTCATCAATTTTGTAATAATATTGATTTTACGACTCCCTACGTTCACAAAGTGGCGAAATGGACACTGTTATTTCGAACCATAAACATGAAACAGCCATACCATAATGAAATGATATGCATATTTTATGCCTGTTCAACTATCATATATACTTGCTTTGAAGACCATATATTCATGATTATGGTGTGTGAAGTCATCAGTTGCTCATGATGCGTTGTGGTTACGGTGTGAGCGTCTTACTGCGCACAATTTGTGATGCGGCAGTTTCGTAGAATTTGTAGCCAGCGCTTTAGTATGCTGAAGCTACTTTAGCATGGGCTAGTGTATATTAAGAAATATTTTATAACTTTATGGTTAATCGCAGCTTGTCTGAAGTAGCGGTAGTGATGCACTCTATACTGTATTTTTCAGGATCGTCATTGTGGCAGTCTGCATCATCATTTGGCCTAATTTGGGATCCTACAAGACATGCTGCTACCGTGCGTTTTGTCCCTCGGTCAATTGGTGAAGTTCTTCAAGCCCCATGGAAGCCAGCTGTCATCCCTATCCAATCGAAGAAATTCATTCTTGCGGCACTCATAATTCATGTTAAGCTGAAGCTAGAACCAGAGCAGAAACAGCATATATTCTGCAAGGGTTTACCATTACACGCGTTCGGGTGCCTACACCCGACAGGCTACTAGAGTATAGGTGGGGTTTTGTTCTAGAATATATTTGTAAGCAATACTACTGCTTCTGTTTGCAAGATCAGAGTTCACACTGCATTTGCATACTATCAAAGTACAAAAAGACGAGCATATAATTAGTTAAGTTGTTTTAGAGAAAGAAATTGCACTTGGATTGACCAAAAAAGACTAAGGGGTACATACTATTTTAATAAATATGGCTGAAGAAAGAAACCTGGATAAACATACAATCAGTTGAGCTACAACGTGTCTATGAAGGCAAATGAATGCAGTCAAACTGCTTTTAGTGCTTATGTTTTAGCTGATAGGATGTCAGATGCGGTAGGTTATACATCTTAGCCAGAATATTGTGACAACTATTGTAGTGCAGCAGGACACATTAACTGGAGCTCTTGACTTGCACACCAATGCAAGCGCATCACACACAGCACACTTGGAAAGGCAGTTGCTCTGCGTGCTTGTGTTGACAGCCTGGTTCCTGCATAAGACAAGCGGTTGGTGATAAATATGCAATGATGTTAAGGGCGCATGAAAAGAAACTTCGGTACTGTATTCGTTTTCTTTAGTTTACTTTTCGTACCAGTTAAATTTGTTTGACTTTTATATTTTAGAGCTGGATTTTTTTTTACTGTAATAAGCTCAGACTATTTATTTATATTTGCAAAGAAACATTTTTCAGCTGGTTTGCCGTTTGCGCAGCCAGACCGACATACAGCGATTTACCACTTCCATAATGAACCGCCTACAGAGCTGGAATGTTCGCAACAAGGATATGCGAGATATATCTGCTACCGCTGGCTAGCAATGTCTGTACTAGGAGCTGTCACTGCACTGCTACATCATTTCTTATCACAATTAAAAATAGTGTGATTTGCAACAGGTATACTCTGTTGCATTGTTATTGTGTTTTTTACTCAAATAAAACATTCCATTCGCCTGTGTATACATGGAGGTATAGTTCTGAATGCCGTTTCATAACTGGCCCCTTCCTTGTTGGGCTCGGGTGTTCGTAGGCATGGTAAGCTATACAGTTCAACTGAATATTTTGAAGCAAGGCTCACGTAATTATTGGTTACGGCTTTAAATTCCACCAACTACACACTGTCCATGTAAAATTACAGTACATTATTTGTTTTCCTTAGCGCAACAAGCTGCATGGAATTCAAGAAAAATTGAAAAAAACTGAAGTGAACGCACCTGCTCGTTTATAGAGATGATCGCTTTGCTGCGGTGTGCTTCGCCGTCCTTGAATTAGAGTAGCCAGTGACCATCTACCCGAGTACAAACCGTGCGAACGCGGGAGACTGCTGGCGCTTGCACATGCAATACACGCACACAGGCAATACACGCACTGATCACAGGAATCTTCGTTGTTGTTTTCTTTTCATAGGTTTGGAGTCCGCCGCAGTTATGTATAGTGCCGTGCTTGAACTGATGCGACCTTGAACGATCAACGGCGAGTAACACGTGTATGCTCTGGCGCCAATAGTAGTTTTGGAGCACTCACGCGAAGAATACCTGTATGCAGGTCAACAACCTGCTCATGCCAGGAGTAATACGACAGTCACTGCACTAGCTCGCAGTCTTCTTGACAGGACGGCCGATCTGTCTCGGCGCCGCAGTGGAATAGTTCTGTTGCCGAAGCGCTCCAGAAGATTGCACCGATTCAAAAAACGAAGCCTTCGAAAATGCGTAGCATCGTTAACTAAACAAAAGCTACGGAGGCAACTGGCGTCCATCCCAAAAAGCTGAGGAGGTGAGCGATAGATAACATGGCTGCCATGTTTACGCACTAACTTCACTCAAGGGGCGATTCAAGGTAGCTGTGAGGCTACCTTGACATTCTCGAGTAAAACGCTCGAGGTTTCCTTCACTCAAGGCGCGTCTCGAGTGGAGGGCGATTTGTGAAACGAAAAACCGCACTCAAGGAGCATTTCGAGTGGAGGGTCGAGTCGAGGTGCGTTTGTGAATACGGGGGTAAAGCTTTTAACTGGTTGCCTTCGAGAAAACAGCATGAATAAAAATGGAATGCGACTATACGGCCACGGGGAACATGTTCACGGGGCCATACTATTGATGACAGCATCACAAAAGGCTAGATATGGTCAGGTTGACTTTACAGGTTTGGAATGACTGATGGTCTAGTTCCTTCATTATCACCTAAAGAACAGCGCTTGAAGTTGTTAGCGCAGTGTGTGTGTGTGGTTCCTCCTTTGCGTGCCGTCGTGAAGTGCTGTTCTTTCTGTGGATTTACAGATGTTCTTTTTCTGCGTCAGTTACGCCTTCCAAGAGTGTTTACTTGCAAAATTTTAGTTCGCATGGCTCTTACAGAAGCTTGTTTAGCCGAAAGTTTTTCGCTTGGCTCCATAATCTGGAAAACGGGTTCCAAACTGCTCATTTTCTTTAGCTACGCAAGAACCATTACCGAAAATTTAATTAGTGTAGCTTTGTTAATTACGCAAACAACTTCTCAACTTACTCCGCATCTAGAGGTTACCAATCTGAACACTCGAATGATAAAATGATGTTAACGTTGTTTGTATCGTTTCAATAGTTTTGTTTCGTGCAGTTAAAAGCAGCCGGCACATTGATGGCGCTGTAGATTTCTTATAAAGTAAGTGTGAAAGCTTGGACAGGTTATCTTGGCACAAATCAACTTCATGAGATTAAGCACATGTGCCCAACCTTGCACGTCTGCCTTTACAACCGATTCTCATACATTATACAAGAAGCACTTCAGCGCTACGGTAAACCCCACAAGGTGTGCGAGAACATTGTGCGCGCTCCTGATTAGGTTTCTGAGCGTTGGTGGCATCAGGCTAGGTTTCCTGGCATCATGATGCATAAAAACGGCTGCCTGGAGGAAAGCATTGGGCACATTTTCAGCACATTCTAACATATGGATCAGCACGAATATGTACGTTAGAACAAAAAGTGCTGAAATATTAAGATCAGGGTTTCCCTGGACGTATTTTAGCTGTTTAACAATAAGAGCTAGAGAAAAAATACTCTGATTTTGTGACAATAATGCTGACATGAAATATGAGATCCGACACAGTACCCGTGGTGGAACTGGCCCCTAAACTACAGGGCTACATTGAGCCACGATATGTTGGTTTGATAAATACCAGTAATTGGAAAATGGCTCGCGCTTGAATTTCCTGTATGGTGGCGCCGCTGTGCAGTGTTGGGGGTCCGTTTTCAACAACAAGCACTATGTTTCAGTTAATATTGAAAGCAACTGTATTCTCTCTTTTTTTTTTTTCTTGGGGAGGGGTGTGTGCTTTTTTTAGCGTCTAACCACAGTTCCCAAGTTATCAGTTAGCTCAAGATGCGCTTGCATGCGTTTCGAAAATCCAGTGTGTTGTCACGGGCTCAATAGCGAAAGAGCGTTATCTTATCAGATTGCGCACGCGAAGCGAATACTAGCGTACATTCTCCATCACATTGGAGGACCCGAGATCGCGCTGCAATGTACGAGCATTGCAATCTGACGAACCGACGCGTTGATCCATAGATCGGAAACAAAGGAAGCACTTTGCGAGCAGCCATCGTTGCGCTTTGAGTGTTATTTCTTTTCCAGCGCAAGCTCACCTTAGAATGAGTTATATTCGTGACTCAAGCTTTTGGAAGCGTTTTGTTCTTGACATTACTACAACGTGAGATTATTGAGGTGCTCCATCTTCATTGAGTGAATACTGGGAAAAGGAACAGGCCTTTTCTTGTGTCTGCGTTTGCACATTTACTGCACCAATTTATTTTTGATACCTTACTTTGTATTTTAGGGGGCTGTAAAGCACAGCAACCTTTTATTAACAGGAGGCTTTAATAACACAGAAAATTTTAATGCTTATTAGTTGGCTTTCACCTCATGGTAAAGAAAGTCGATAAAGATATCCTTATGATAATTAAAAGGCTATCCGCTTGACAACTTTCCATCTGAGTTCCCCTTTGCAAGCTGATACAGACTTGCAGGTGGTTCGTATCGGGGGCCCTCGACATATGTTTAACAGTCAAATAGAGTTATTCCGAATGTTTCATTTCAGGAAGGCGTGTTAACCTGCTGTCTTTCATTCCCGTTCGCAAACACGCATAAGACGAAAGTGCTGCGTGAAGAGCGTCCTTAGTCAAAACTAACGAGCTACCGTAACTCACCTCGCCTATACGCTGTCATTAAGCTTAGATATGAAATATATATATTTTAAATCGACGCATCACGAATCCAAAAAGAGCTGCCCGCGACCAGGCAAGCTAGGTCTCTTTCATTTCGTACTTCGTAGTAGCGGCTAATAGTAGCTCAGGAATCAGAGCACTGATTGTGGATATGGCAGAGAAGGCATTCTATATAGTGCCTCGTCACGCATCGAAAATTGCCCGCCATGCTACTGACCATTCCTTGAAAATTGTGTATGTGAGGCCCAGCCATTTGCAACACAGCAGCTTTGTTTTGCGATGGGAGAGTCCAGGTAAGAGATAGGGTGGTTATGGAGATAAAGACACGCTATTTTCTGCAGTAAAAAATGGCTTCATTTATTGAGAAAAAGGAGGAGCCAGCATCAGTGGAAGCACATCTCAGCAGATTGGGGAAGAAGCGGGGGACGAAGAGGAAAAGCTGGAGCTCGGGTAGCAGGCAAAGTCGCAGTTTAGGGTCGAGAGAATATAAGCGAGAGTTGGTGAAACCAGTTGAATTCCAATGTAGATGTGTGATGTGCCGATTAAATGATTGGAGTCACCGCCCTGCATCCGCCCTTTGCGGTATAGTATAAGCACCCGCCGTTCTTGGTAACAAACGCTTACTGAAAAGCAATCTTCGCAATTAATTATTCATCAGCCATGCCTCACCACGTATTCCTTAGTGGCAGGGTCTGTGGATTACAACTACGGTGTCCCGACAAGTTACGACCATAACGTGACGCTTGCGGTTACGGTTGCCATACTCGTGTCTCTTACTATTGCGCTAATACTATAAACATGGGTTTACTGCACAAGTTAGTGAACAGATATTTTAGAACCGCGTTTCTCGCCTTACATACGCTCAACGCAAGCACCATTGTAGCATGATACGGTACGCGTCCCTTCAAGACAGAGACGCGAACGCAAACATAAGAACGCGTTAGAAGACAAGGTACAGTCTTGGGCCTCGTGCCAAACATATCCAAGCCAACAATATGTTAGCAATCATGCCATCGTTTCTACGCAAAACGGTTATGTATTTAAATTTCTGGAGTAACAGTGCAATGCGCCGCCTACGGGAGCGCGTGAAGCCGCCGGCGGCCATATTGTTAGAGGAAAAGGAGCGCGGCTACAGTACGTGGCTGCGGTATACGCGCCACGCAAACTGTGTTGGCGGTTCTGCGTTGAAAAATAACGTTAAACCCCTTTAGGAAGTATATCAGTCAGCCATTGTGTGTCGCTGTTGTAAAAAAAAAATGTCATGGTGGTGGGTGCCTTGTTTTCTGTGTACGATATGCTACCAGAAATGATAAACAGTCGTTTCCTGTTTTGCTTATTCAGTAACCTGCCGCGTGCATCGGCACTGTGATGCCCTTTCGTCGATGCGCGGTGCTGGCCCGTACTGACACGACATGACCTCGAAAATTTCTTTGAAATATCACTATTTGTGTAAATGAGCGTTTTTGGTTTAAACCTAGAAAAATATTCAACGGTAGCTCTAATTTTTGTCCGGCGTTTCAGTTCTAGCTGCAAAGAGTCGGTGAAAGCAAATTTACAATAAAACTAAGGCGACCCACAATCTGCACGCAGCCGCAAGCCTACAGGCGCTCCAATGAGAATAACCTGTCAAAGTTCAAGTCATGTGTCAGCTGGCGGCTTAAGCAATCTTTACTTTTTTTTCGTTTCTGCATCCGTTCTGTTTGCGTCTGCAGCAAAAACGAGAAGTGGGAAGGCAGACAAACAGAAATTGGTGGAGGGAAGTGGTAGCGTAATGGCTAGAGTACCCCTGCCCCCCCCCCCCCCCCCAGAAAAATAACTAAATCACGAATATAGGCTGACGAATAGGGGCATCATAAGATCGAGCACTACGGCGCGTGTTGATCTTGTTCAGGATGACGTCAGCGTTTCATTCAGCGTTTATTTCTGAGAAAATGAGTTGAAGTTACGTTTACTTGCATCACACTGGCGGGCGTAATTAGGCAAACATTGACAGCATTTCATTAGAGGGTACATGACTGCTCTGTGGAGATTACGTATGACAATGACAAAAAACACAGAAAGCTTTGCTTACATCGATTTGCACATAGGTTGGATCCGCATAATTTTTTTACTATCAATTTATATGCTTAAGAATGGCGCTCAATAACGCAATATTTCCATTCACAGTGAGAAAAAGCGGCTGTCGTATCCACAGTAGAATTTATTTAAATGGCTTTAATCCCATGTACATTATATCGTTGGCAATTTCCATGGGATTGGAGTCGTCAAAATTGGATACAGGTGACAGGGAAATCAGGAGGTTGATGAACGGCAAGACGATAGAAGCTTGCACAAGACCTCAGGGATATAAAATGATTTTTTGAGCAGCTTGGTCAGGGGGCCATGCAATGGTTTCCACGTCTAATAAAGATCCTCCAAAATATGAACAGAGGCCGACAAAAAGCGGGCATTTTTGGAAAGGTGAAACCGCTTGAAATTTCAGCACAGCATTAGCCAATATAAATGATGACTTAAAAATAAGAAACCATAACGTTTACAGGGTGGCCAAATTTTGGTACAAATAAATTAGCTGTTTAAGCAGTTCAGCTGAAACGCAATGGTGCGAAATAAGGCGAGAATGTCGGCAAGTATTGAACAAAGGTCAAGTAGGTCGTGTGGCCGGCGCCAGCGCTCGGCAGCTGTCAAGCGACTGCACGTATTAGCGATATGCATGGTCGTCAGTTACAGGGTGATTCGGGTCTGAATTATTAGACGCAGACTCCGTCACATTGAATACAGTGCATTCTACGGTTTCATTCTTCGACAGCTGGCACCGATTCTCGTGCCATGAGGATGGGAACAAATTGTCTCACGTGCTGGCTGTCACCTTCCTCAAACTGCTAACATTCCTTCCCCTCCGTAGTTGCTTAGCTTTTATTCGGTTCGGCTGCTAATCACGAGGTCTCGGGATGGAATCCCAACCACGCCAGCCGTATTTAAATGGGTGTGAAATGCGAAAACACCCGTGTACTTAGGGTCAGGCGCGCGTTAAAAAAATCCAAGTCGTCTAAATTATTCCCTAATCGTCAACTACGGCGTGCCTCACAATGAAATCGTGGTTTTGGCAAGTAAAACATTATGATGTGTTATGTAACATTCGTTAAGGATGTCCTGGGCAGTCGCACAACTGTTGAATACAACTAAGTGTCAGGAGTTATGCACGAGGTCTTTGAGTATGTGGATAGCCTTTATGGCGTTCGATAGCTGTTAGTTTACATTGCGGCGAAACGGCAACATGGTAGAGAATGTGGAGAACATAAAAATCCCGCATATATTACTGCACAGTAATTTTAAATAGCGTTCTTGCTTCAGGCAAGTGGATAACCGTCATAGGAGACTACTTTGGAAACTAACTGCAAGTACTGTATATGTCATACCCAAGGGTGTACCTGGCCTGGTGGCCGGTAAATGTGACCTAATATTGCGAGCAGCTTGGGCCATAGCACGCTAGCATAGCATGGACGACGACACAGACTGGAGTGACTAGCTCAAGAGTGGACAGGGAACACTAAAGATGCTACCAGGACAAGCGCCCAGTTGGAAGTTTGCACTTATCCTTGTCGCCTCTTTAGTGCCCCGTGTCCACTCATGAGTTAGACACTGCAGCATGGAATACCAACTAGCCCGGTCTCACAACCTGCGACGACACAGGGACAGTTTGCTCAATTCTTGGGTCGTGACATTTGTGTCAAGGTGAAAATACCAACATATCTATGTATATATAAAGCACGTCTAGATTTGCAGCTGCGGCGGTAGCCCATGAGTGCGCATTGCAGAGTCACTAGTGAAATAATTGTGAGCAACTTAACGAATTCGATAGGTGAAAATCGAAATCCGTCCACGACGGCGTCTCTAGTAGACGCTATAGGCACGTTTATAGTCCGACGTTATCGGCGCGCGGGCGAGCGTCGTTCGCGGTCGGTTGCGCTACGCCAGCCGAGATGCCATCCCGTCTATAGACCAGAACACGCTAGCCTCGCACCCAGGCTAATCGAACGCATACTCTCGCACCCGGATTGCCCGGTCGACCAGCGCCATTTTGTTCTGGGCTGCCAAAGCGTGTTCGCCGGCGACCAGCAGACATGGCTAGCGCTAGCTCTAGGACTCCAAAGTGCGGAAATGTGCCCGTTCACGCGAATCCAAAGTACAAGAAGTCATCTGGGCATCGTTGCGTCGTGTTTGGATGCCAAAATAACCAGCGGAAAAGGAGCAGGTTGCTTAGCGCTGTTTGCGAAGAGCACAATACGCGTAGGGAATCGTCCCGGTGCGGTGTTTTCAGCCTGCACCGATTTCCATCCGCAACGAAGAATGACAAGCTGCGCCACCGGTGGATAGCTGCAGTGAATAGGAAGAACTACCAACCCAGTGAAAATGCACGAGTGAGTATTCGATCTGTGTATATTTTGGTGCCACGTTCAACTTTGCGCCCTACGAACGTAATATGTGTAACACGCAGGTTTGCTCCGAGCACTTTCTGGACAAGCCCACAGAGCAGAATCCCGCGCCGGTGCTTCGCCTTGGCTATAACAAGAAGGCAAGCCTTTTCGTGTTTTCATTCAGGCAGAGCTCCCGACGGTTAAGCGGAACAGTTGTGTTTGCGGTTAGCGATACTTGCAGCTGCTGCACGGCATGACCATTAAGCGTGAACGACAAGTTGTAAACGATAGTATGTTGCCCTGCTGGTGAGCGTTATTGCTAATGAAAGTAAAACGAAGTCTGCTCGTCACGTAGCATGCGTCGACAAAAACGTAAACAACGACTGCTCGTCGCCGAAGGCGTTCTTGCAGCGCGCCTGTCTTTACGAGCTGGTGTTGCAGGTGTCATTCGTAACGAATTCATTTGAGCATCCTGAGCTCTAAACTGCGTGCGGGCTGTTATGCAGGGCAAAGCGCAAAATTTTTCCGTTCATAAGGCGAGGAAAATAAGGTGCTTAATTATTGTTGTATTTTGTAACAAAATTTTGCTCGTTCTCACCAGTTTCTTTTACTGTTTTCTAAGGGAGCGCTAACAATCCGATATGGCCTCGCACAAGCGAAACAGGTCTGATACCAGGTAGCTGCAGTTGGTGGGGCTAATTTTTTTGGAATGCAGGTGCGGTTGTTGTCTTGTACCAAAGGCTTCCCTGATGATGCAGCTTTAAGTAGGGATGGTAATTTTATGTGCCCTGTCATGGTTTGTGCAACTGTACAAAACCTGCATCCGTCATGCTCGCCCTGTTATATGGGCTTTGACTGCACATGTAGTTGAACATTATAACTACTGTAGTTCCTCATTTTCCAATGAGTGCAGGTTTAGCATCACATGCTGCTTGTTCGATTACTGTAGGCTTGTGTTCTTAATGTTGTACTCTTAAGGGGTTGCACGATACAATTGGCCTGGTGCATTTTCTATTTCATTTTGAGAGGACTTTATGTCTTCGCAACAGTGATGGCATGGGAAAGAACTACAGCCCTTCTTACTATTACATATATATTGTTTTCAATGTGCAGGTGGTGAAGGGCAGGCGTCTGCTAATCAGGCAGTCAAACGACCTCGCCAGTTGGTTGCCAAACGCGGCCAACCCAGTAGTGACCATGACAAACAAGACCAAACTGAAAGTGCAGAGGACAATGTTCTGCGTGCTTTAATAAAATGTGGCACCAACACAGTGCTGTAAAATCCTTCACAGGTTACGTGCTTACGTGGTTACCCGATGTATTCGCTTCTGCAGTCTGCACATCACTCAGTGTGGCCATTGCGGACTTGCATGAGGTCTTGAAGTTTGATTGAATCGAGACAGCGAAAATGACAGGCTAGAAAAAACGCGAAACACGCCTTCCGCCCAGCTAAAAAGCCCAAGTTTCGCTTTCGCGCCGGGTCGCATCTCCCGGCGTGGCAGCCCAGGCCTGCTACTTCGCGGCGCTTGGGATAGATGGCGCGACCGGCGCTCATCAATATGGCGGCGCGCTTTGAATTCACGGTGTTCTGGTGTATACTTCAACGCGCGCGCCGTCGGCTGCTATCTTTGGAGCATGCGCAGAACCTTCGCCAAGTCGCGCGCCGTCCACAAAAGCCGCCTGCGGAGTTGTGTTGGCGCCTTTTTTCTTCGCGCGCAATGCATTGTGGGTCGACGCAGTCGGCGGCGCCGGCGCGAGAATAGAGCAGGAGCCAAATTTGCGCCGGGCCCGTCGGGGCGCACTGGCAGCCGCCGGTTACGTCGGCGCTGCAGTGCGTCGGACTATGGACGACCGCACGCCAAGTTTCATCCATTTCATCCTAGTGTTCCTGTATATGCTCCCGCAGGGAGCAGAGTTGCGCATACCTTTTCCGGCGCCGCTCGCACCGCTATTGGCCGAGCGCGAAAAATGACGTCAAATGATCCGCGCCGCTGCGAAGCCAACTTTACGGGTGCATCGCCAACTCATGCGAATTTGTCGTTTCCGTCAGTGCCATCGCCATTGCAATCAGCGGACCGTCGATCGTGCGTTGAGAGGAGCAGCTGCGGGTTTCAGGTACGGTATTCGACGATGTGAAGTCAAGGACCTTGGTGAAGTGATACGAAACACATCGTACTGGCACTTGTATTCCAGTATGACGGGGTGCGGCGCACCACACTGCACAAACCGCACGGAAGTCAGCCATAGGAGTAAGTGCTTCAGCCAAGCAAACTAGCTGGAGACACACTGATACTATAGTGAGAGTGTTGTTGCTAACAAGTCTGGGCTTCTGGAGTTTGAATGCACCCTTCAGAGTTTAAAATTGAAATGAATAATATGTACCTCTCTCGTCAACCGCAATTTCTGAAGAGCTAGGACATCGTTGCAGAAAGCACACAAGGGAACAAGGATAAAACGGGTGCTAAGTTGGCATATGCATATTTAGCTCTCGAGCTGTGATAATTGTAATATATTCCCTCTCCGTGTGAAGTTTTGAGAACAGTAAAATTGATTGTAGTCAATTTATTCTCTTGAAGTGCACAGGCTTATTTATTTTGTTAACTAATTGCTGCCATAGAAGCTAAGCCGGAACTGTATGTGTGCTAGCTTGTGAGCATCATGTATCGGCCAGTGGAACAAAAACTTGTCGTTCATTTAAACACGCTAGAAATCTACGTTGTGCTTTGGTGAATGCTGTTTCCTGTGGGCGGGAGTGGAGGGAATGCACTGTTCAATGACGTAAAATTTCCTTGCCTCTGATGCGATAGGTCACAAAGCTTTGTAACCTGGCTTTTTGGCCAAAAGCTGC
Source organism: Dermacentor andersoni (assembly GCF_023375885.2). Lineage (NCBI taxonomy): Eukaryota > Metazoa > Arthropoda > Arachnida > Ixodida > Ixodidae > Dermacentor > Dermacentor andersoni. Next base: position 154,262,437 of record NC_092819.1, on the reverse strand, counting down.
TTCAGTGATTTCATTGTTTTGATACAGTGTCTTCAACTACTGGCTTTTTTCCGAGTGGTAAGAGATCAAGAAAAATGTGTTGTCAGATTACAGTCTGCACTGTGTGAATAATTACTCTGCAAGTTTGCCCATCTTGATGTGATTAGTGCAATAAAAATATCCTACTCTTAATAGCTTGTTGCCTTTCCAGTTTCTTTGAATTCTGCCCCCAAGGTTCCAAAAACCAGCACACTTGGCCTGCTGCCAGCAGCCGTTCATGCATTCCCTTGTATGAAATAAATTTGATCTAGAAGCTCTTGCATCTTGAATCTTTTTCTACTTGCAGATTTGCTGCTACTATATAGCTGATTAGTCTGCGGTATTAATGAATCATAAAAGCAAGCTTTGCTTAAAATGTGCGCATGTGAACATTTGAAATGCGCTTAAATCTGTGTCTGCACCGCATGTTTCGAAAACGTGCAGCTGTTGTGAACGATGGTTAGTGATAAATGACGCTCTGTTAACGGTCACTGACATAACTGCAGGCACGATAGCTCTCTTGGCGACGGTCATTAATCGGCTGGTTTCGGCAGCCAAAATGCGCTAAGTGTCCACCTTACGTGTGTGAAGTTTTGCACTCTTTAAAAGATTTCTTGCTTTCTGACAGTGATAAGACAACTTCATATGCATGCTGAAAATCATTGCACCGCGTTTTGTGGCAACGTACTGCGCGTTTGCGAGCGAACTTTGGAGCTGTTCGAGCCACGGGAGTATGTTATTTTGGGGAATGGAAGGCGGTCCTACCCCCTATTTGTGCGTTCATGTGTGTGTTTGTATATGCGTGTTTACATAGGTACATACAAAGTTTCGGTTGGTTGGAAGCCCACCCCCTACGACTGCACGAATGACTCGTTCGAGCGTAGCCTGTATTAAGAAGTACCCTTTGCTAAGCGCCTACGAACAATTGGCGCTTGTAGCTCGCGACCACTACACTCTTAGGCAAAGTTACACCCTTTGGCTTGCCCCTTCTGCCACACAACAATAATCGTTATCTCCCTTGATGCGTTTCCTTTCTTTAACGCTGCGAGCCCGGAACTTTCCAGCAACGAACGGCACGCGCGTTATCAGCATAGAACAGTTTACACCCTTTGGAGTGCCCCTTCTGATAACGCGCGTGCCGTTCGTTACTGGAAAGTTCCGGGCTCGCAGCGTTAAAGAAAGGAAACGCACCAACGCAGATGACGATTATCGTTGTGTGGCAGAAGGGGCAAGCCAAAGGGTGTAACTTTGCCTAAGAGTGTAGAGAAAAAAATTACCGACGATTACGTTACTTTCTAATGCGAAATTTGAGCGCAGCAAATAAGTCTCGACGGCGGCGATGAGCCTCCGCTTCGGCGGCGCGAACTGCAGGGTCTTCTCGGCGGCGGCGATGAGCTTCTGCTTCAGCCTCGCTTACTGCTGGTTGCTCTCGACGGCGGCGATGAGCCTCCGCTTCGGCGGCGAGAACGGCAGGGTCCTCTCGGCGGCGGCGCTTAGCCTCTGCTTCGGCGACACGTACTCCTGGATCATCTCGACGGCGGCGACGGTAAGCTTCTGCTTCGGCGGCACGCACCTCTGGATTCTGACGGCGACGGCACTGGGCCTCTGCTCTGGCAGCTCGTTTAGCAGCAGCAGCAGCAGCAGCAGCAGCAGCAGACGGAGGACTTCCATCGGTCATCTCGCTCATGGCTCAGAAAGAACTGGCAGATAATTTCGCAGTGGCGAACGGCAGCGGCAATTTCGGCTCGGGCGGTGCACATATACAGATCCGCCGCCACCGATCTGGCTCTCTGATTGCCACCGCACAGGACGAACGGCAGCGGCAATTTCGGCTCGGGCGGTGCACATATACAGATCCGCCGCCACCGATCTGGCTCTCTGATTGCCACCGCACAGGGGTTGCATTGGAGGAGGAGCGAAGAAAGGAATTAAGTTCGAGCCGGCGCTTTGACAACCGGAGACTCGCAGGAAGAGGGGGGGGGGGGCGGCGTGTACACCCAGCGGCAAACGATGGGGGCAGAAGCGCGCGCAGCAAGCGGACAACACGATAAAGGGAGGAGGGAAGAGATAGCAGCGCCTGACTGATGCCGCTGACGCCGATAGTGAGTCAACCCCAGCTGCGGAGTTGGTTTCAGGGACAACGCTGCCGATGCCGACACAAACAATATGATACCCTCGCTTCCGCAGCGCTAAGAACCAGGTCTAGCCGTGGGAAGGTGGTCACGTATTCGTCGACGTGCCGGGGCCTACGTGAAATAACCGGCGCGTCGGCAACTGAAGAGCACCCTATCCGCCACACAAGAACAGGGGGGGGGGGACCCTTTCCTCCTCTTTCTGCATGGCGGCGACGGTGTTCTATGCAGTCACGTTATCTTGACTCTCTAGCGGCGTCAGCGGCATCCAGCGGTATCAGTCGGTCGCTGCTAGCGCTGGGGGGATGAAAGGGGGGCGGAGCTAGTTACGAGGCCGACGACAACGCCGACGACGACGCGAAACCCAGGAACGGACGCCAAAGAGCTGCGCTCTAAAAGGCGGAACACCGCGCGGCATTTGGCTCCTGCGCGCACGAGGAGTGGCTTCGCTGCAGAGCTGGATCACGACGGCGGACCTATGCGCAACTCTGCTCCCTGCGGGAGCAGAGTTGGAACACTAGGAATACAGAATACAGGAACACTATTTCATCCTAGACGCCAGCGTTCGTTTCTCCCCTGGCGGAACGATTTCATCTTCAACGGGTGTAGGTTTCCGCCGCCGCTTCGCTTAGCGGTCGCGCCCGCTTTCAGTTCGCGCTGCGCGCAAAACGTCTCTTGTTTGCGACGGCGCCTCTTCGGATGACCGGAAATTATTATGGTGTTGTTAACTGTCACGACAGCAATGTAAACACGAAAGGGTTGATGCCACCAGTGAAATTCTGCCGATTCACAAGAAAATGGTACGAAAAAAGCAGACGACACAGATGGATTACTGCGGTGCGCCGAGCGAAGTAAACAACTGGCAAACGAAGCGAGCTCGTTCATTGATCACTCTTATGACGGTTTTTATATCTAACCCACATGAATTTAATAATTACTCGGTACATAATCCTTTCATTCATATAAAAACTAAGTTGTTCGACGAGCGCTTGTCCTGTCTTTCTCGTGTTTCGTTTATGTGTGCGCTGCCCAAGAATGGAAACCACTTCTGTTGTATGCGCTAGCAGTGGCCAAAGTTCACGCGTGCCGAGAAATTGAATATGTGCGCGATGCATTGAACATGACCGGAGTTCATTCGCGCTTCACCACTGCACCGATCGATCGAGTTACTGGACGATGCACGCCCGCTCTTGGTCGCGCCGGCATTGCTGAAGCAGGAATGATTACTAATACTTTCAACTTCCGTCTCTTGAGCACTGTTAAAAAATCGCCAAGCTGTCTACATTGCTGCTTCTATTCCATATTGTAGGGGACGCACTAGTTAAAGTTGTGTGCGCATGTCGTACATGTGATATATGCAGCGATATATTTTGTTTATTTCCGCACAGTGTCGATGGAAGTCTGTTGTCGCCATCAGAGACAACACGGATTTGTAGAAAACATATTGTGAGAAACTGCAAAAATGACTTTAGCTCGTATGTGCCGTATGTATGTACCGCATCGTATGTGCTGACGATTTTTCCGGCGGTACATACGATGTCGTTTCCAATCACCTGCTCAGCGTCACTTACATGGTTAAGCAGACGCTGCCCTTTCGCCGCATTGCAGCCATAAAAATAATCGTCGAGCGTACCGAACTTCTGAAAGGCAAATAGAAGCGTGTACAGTCTGTTTCACACTTAGGGGAAAACTCGGAACGTATTGCATCGCGATGCGGCAAGCAATGGAGTCGTGCGGTGGCAGCAGCTCGAGCAGGCGCAGACGCTCGAGGGGCGGAGTCGTGATCTGCGTCGTTTTAAATGATGTTGGCGCCCGGGGATTGAGGCGGCCACTCCAAGAGAGTGGCTGCGCGCTCTTCTAGCAGTTGTTGCACAACACGAGCAGTGTGGATCGGCGACCTATCGCGTTAGAATATATAGTCGCCTTCCAGAAACGGGCCGTCAAGAATGTACGGAATCAGTACGTCGTCTATGACTGCCCTGCAGCGATGAACTTACCTTCGAGGCGTATCAGTTGGCGTCGCACAACGCTTATTAAAGAATACCGGCTCATTTCACGCCGTAACGATGAGATCGGCGCCCTGCAACTGACCGTAGAACGTTTCCCGACAATGCGGCCAGCGCGCGCCGCCGTAGCAGACGACGCCGTTCAAGATTTCGCCCCTCGAGCACCTGCGCGAGCTGCTGCCGCCGCCTGACTCAAGCGCTCGCCGCATCGCGATGCAATGCGCTCCGAGTTTTCCCCTAAATGTGAAGCAGACTGTGTACCGCCCTTCGAAGGAAATCTCCACGCGCACACACGTGGCACACACCGCGCGCGGCGCGAAACGTGCCCAAACACGCGCAGTGCAGGAGGCAGTCAAGGCGGTGCGAACGAGAAGTGGGAGAGGGGTAGCACCCGCTAATAGAATTTTGCTTCTCATGCGGCGCTCTTAACGCCGGCGCAGCAGCGCCGCTCTCGGTGCCGTTCTTGTCTATGGAAGGAGTTGTTTTCGCCAACGTAACGTAGCGTGCGCGACCGCGCCCGTTACGTCGGACTATAACAGCACTTTATGCGATGTTCGGACGTTAACAATGTGTGCCGACTGAAGAAAAGCTGCCAGGGAGTGCTTCTGACGGTTATCCTAGCTTGTTTACTCCGGAGCATAAAAAATGAAAAAGAACAAGAAAAAAAAAGAACCGTATCAAAAGCCCAGAATCAACCATTACTCGTCGCGATTAAACGCTCTTAGGATGACGAGTGATTTCCAGGCGACGAGCGGCTACGCTTTATCGAGAATACTGATAACGCCGGGGGGGGGGGGGGGGGGGGGGGGCAAGCATTCCGGCGAAGTTGAATGCACAGGAATGGCTTTTAATTCTTTTATTTTTGTTTTGTTTACGCCATCACGCGTCACCGCGGGAAGTTTGAAAACTTTAAGGTCGGTACGCCACGTCGTGGCACTCACGCGAACTAAACCCTTGTGTCCAGTAAAGGTGGATACGATGTCGTACATAATGCTAAGAATAACACAAAGAATACAGTAAACGTGTTAGAGTACTAAATAATGCAATGCTGTATATCTATGTAAGTGTATTGTAAAGAAAATACTAGCATATATGGTAACATAGATAAATACAAGAAACTTATCAGTATGTAACACAGGATTTAAATAATAAATCAAGGATAATTCATTACATATGCAATAAGACTAAACAATTCAATTTGAAATTATTCTTTGTATAAAAGACTACAAAGTGACAGACAAATAATAGCAGGATAAGTAGCAGGAAAGTAGCTGAAGAAGAGCATTAATTTAGGCCCGCCCAAATAAATAAATTAAAGATAGTTAATGCGGTCTTCGCTATATCTTTGTTTACTATTAACGATTACCGGAAGGTTATGTTTCAAGGACTGCAACTGATAGAAAGTATGGAAACTTCGTATTAGTCAGTGCTGCGTGTGCGGATATCACTAGGTTGTGGAACCAGTGCAACTGAAGTAATGCAATGCTTCAAAAGCGATGAAGATACTAGAATGAGCGCAGAACACGAAATTCATACATGCACAATCTCAGAACGTTGTATGACTGAAAATAAAGTTCTGTCTAAAATAACTAATCAACATTTGCGATGTTGCGAATAACTTTCTTTTCTAATAAATGAATCTGAGTCATATTTCTTGGTGTTGTAGTAAACCATGCCAAACTGCAATAATTATTATGCGAAGCAAATGGCGCGGAATAAATTTGACGTTTTGATTACACTGGAATAATGGCATGACAACGCCACAGCGCTCCCGTACTCATTGAAAGTGAGTTGCACAAACTGTCAGCGTGGGAATCCCAACTGAGACACGACCTAAATGTAACGCCAAGGATTTTACGCTCATTGACAATATCAATTTTCTGTCCGTCACACTATATATACTGTTCCAAGTTAATTACTTTCTTTTCGGCAGGGAAAAAAAGTACCTTAGTTTTAATTGGGTTAGTATTACGACAGTTACAAGGGGAGAAAATCGCTAGTTTATCAAGGCGGTGATTACGACTTGACGCTAGGTTTTTTTCATCATGACCAGAGGGCAAGATAGTGCTGTGATCCACATACATAATAAATTTTGAGCTTGCACTGATACCGAGAATATTGTTATTGTACACGTTAAAGAAAAGTGGACCTAAAATGCTGCCTTGGGGCCCGCCATATTTGATATTTGGCCTGTCAGTGGGCATGCGAACAGTCAGTGGGCATGCGAACAACGCTACAATGCGGCTGACAAATACCTTCCGCTTCTGCCTGTTCCAGCTCGTGACAGCATTCAGCCCAAGCACCGCTGCGGCGCCTTATCGGTGCTGCAACGGCGCTTTGCCACACGTGCTGCGCACTGAAAACCCAGCGCCAAGTGACGCATCCTCCGCCGACCCACGGGTTGCCACGCCAGCGCCAGTTCCTGTTACTCTCCCTGGATGGTCTACTGCATCACCATCGACATCAACGCCCCCGCTCTACTTAAACTACTGGCACCGTCCGCAGCAGTTCAGTGGGCATGGGAACAGCGCTACAATGCGGCTGACAAATATCTTCCGCTTCTGCCTGTTCCAGGTTTGTTACACATCTTCTAAACGCTCAGATAACGCGTTCCTTGTCGTGTTCACATGCCCACAGCTGCTTTTGAACCATGTGCATGAGTGTTTCTGCGTGATGAAAATGTTGCTGTCCGGGGATGTCGAGCTGAATCCCGGGCCGAATTCTAATAAATCCGCGAAAGCTTCAGGTGATGACAGTCCAGTTTTAACGCTGCTTCATGATCTTCGGGACCGTTCCGCCAACATAGAACAAGGACAGGCACGCATAATTGATTCCCTGCAAAGCCTTACAGCAAATCAGAAGGAACAGAGTAAAAACATTACAGAAATCTCGGGCCGCCTTAACGCTCTTGAACATAAATTGAAGTTGCTCGACGCAGTTCGCGAGGACATGACCACAGTGAGCGAAAATGCTGAAAGAGCACTAGCTCAAAATGTGATACTAAAAATCCGTTTAAATGACCTTGAGGATAGGTCTCGCAGAAACAATATTGTGTTTTATAACCTTCCAGATGGACCCAATGAAACAAGGGCAGAATCCGAGGAAAAATAAGAGGTATTGTTCAAAAGAACATGTCCTTAACCTTAGCCGAACTGGACATTGAACGCGCGCACAGGATCGGTAAGGCTGTAACGGGGAAAAAGCGACCAATAATTGTGAAATTCACGCTCTACAAAACTAAAGAACAGGTCACGGGCGCAAAAAGCAAGCTAAAAGAGTCCGATTTCTCGATTAATGAAGATTTGCTCCGGACACCAGACATGCACGGAAGAAGCTTGCTGAATTCACGAATCAGACTGAGCTCGGTGAACCGTTTAGTCTTCGTTTTAACAAGCTCATTCTGAAGAAAAAATACTATACCTACTGTCCTATACCTGATAGCGTTCAGGAAAAAGATGAAAAACGTGTTGTAACCAACTCTGGCCCTTTGTCTCCTAGATAGCTCAACGAACATGAGCACCGACCTGCGCAGGCACCACATAACGTCTCAGTTCTTTTTACTAATATACGCAGTGTCATTGGCAATCGTGATAGTTTATCTTGCACGGCCGATACTACAGCAGCTGACATCATTGTACTAACACAAACTTGGCTCAATGAAACTGTGCATAATAATGAAAAATTTTCAACGGAAAAGTGTTACCGTGTATTTCGCTGTGACCGTTCTTTTGGTCGCGGCGGTGGTGTATTAATCGCTGTGTCCGACAATCTAGAATGCTTTGAAGTTAGTGGTGATACTACACTGGAGTTCAAATGTGTACAGGTAACAATTAACCATAAAGCTGTATTATTTTGTACATGCTACCGCGCACCATCTACGCCCGTCGGCTTTTCTAACGACCTTCATGATATTCTGAACATAATTCAAACAAAGTTTCTTGCTCGTCCTATTTTTATTTTTGGTGATTTCAACTTCCCGAACAATAACTGGTCTAGCCCTGCAGTGGACGGTGACGTATCTTCCGAGTCGGCAAGTTTTTCAGCCCTCTGCTCCTTCTTCTCGCTAACACAAATGGTTACCCAGCCGACAAGGACGACAGCTACCAGTTCTAACGTATTAGACCTTTTGCTAACGAGCACCCCAGATTTTGTTTCTGAGGCAAAATACTTGCCAGGCCTAAGTGATCATTGTTTACTGCACATCACGTTGAATTTACCGTCGAATAAAACGCCAAATAAAACGAAAACCATTTACAATTATGCTAAAGCAAATTTTTCTTCAATTAATGATGGCCTCCGGTTTTTTCTCGGCGATTTCGTCCTGGCATTCGCCGAACGATCTGTTAACGACAACTGGTGCATGTTTAAAGAAAAACTGCATGAATTAATCGAATTGCACGTCCCTCGTAAAATTATCACGACTAATCCTAGATCCCCGTGGTTCACTCGCTCCTTAAAACGCCTCGGGAACAGAAAAAGGGGATTATATGTCAGGGCGAGGTCGTCCGGAAGATCGGAGCGTTAGTCAGCTCTAAGAGCCGCAGTTGGCACTTATAAAAAATCGTTAAAAGATACTAAACATCATTTCTTTGATGTCACACTGCCATCATTTCTTTTAACTGATACTAAAAAATTCTGGAACGTTGTTAATGGGTCAGATCAGCCATCAATCTCTCTCCTGGATTCTCAATCAAATCCCATCCCTAACAGTGATAGAGCTAATGTACTTAACGAGACTTTTGCTAATGCATTTTCTGTCCCTTTTAGCGCATCCCCACCAGACTATACTCCCGCTATCATATTTCCTATGGATCCCATTCGTTTTGACTTTGAAGGCATTATAAGTATCATAGATCGTTTAAAGTTATCCTCTTCATGTGGTCCCGATAATATCAGCACTAAAATCCCGAAAAACACTAAAGTATATTCTTCCATCATACTATCGAAAATATTTAAGCAATCCCTTCAAACTTGTGACCTTCCAGACGACTGGAAATTGGCTAAGGTGGTTCCACTCCATAACTCAGGCGACAAGCACCTATCACTCAACTATCGGCCAGTATCTTTAACCAGCATTCCTTGCAAGGTAATGGAACATTACATCTTGTCATCCCTAGCAAACTTTCTTGAGTCATCATCCTTTTTTACTCATGCGCAGCATGGTTTTAGAAAACACTTTTCTTCTGAAACACAGCTAATAAATTTTACAAATGATGTTAACTTCATACTTGATCGTGGCAGTGAGGTTGACTGCATCTATTCAGACTTTTCCAAAGCATTCGACAAAGTCTCTCACAGCTTGCTTCTTCACGAACTAAGTAAACTTAACATCGACCAAAATGTACTACGATGGATTGAATGCTTTTTGTCTAACAGGTTCCAGTACGTGCACGCTAACGGCATTAACTCATCACCGATATCTGTGACCTCAGGCGTCCCACAAGGTTCTGTTATCGGTCCCTTGCTCTTTCTGGTATATATTAATGACTTGCCAAACAAGGTAACATCCACAGTGCGACTTTTTGCGGATGACTGTGTGGTTTACCGGGAAATAAAAAAATACTAATGACACCGTACTACTCCAGGAAGACTTAGCTACTATATCTAACTGGTGTTCACAATGGAATATGACACTTAACGATACTAAATGCAAAGTAATGCGTTTTTCGCGTCGCGTCAATCCGTGCCCCGCTCCCTACACTATTTGTTCTTCCCTGCTAACACCGGTAACATCTTACAAATACCTCGGTGTCATTATAACGTCAAACCTAGCTTGGAAGGCACATATCATTTCTATCATCGCGTCCGCTAACCGCATGCTTGGATATCTGAAACGGAATTTTTCCTTAGCCCCGACACCTGTTAAACTTCTTCTGTACAAATCGCTTGTCCGCTCCAAATTAGAATATGCTAACTCAGTATGGGACCCTTTCACTAACTCTCTTATTGACGCCCTCGAAGCCGTACAGAACAGAGCAGCACGTTTCATCTTCCGTAACTATGATCGTTTGTCCAGCGTCACAGAAATGAAAAACACATTGTCACTAACCCCTCTCTCAACGCGCAGAAAAATATCACGCCTGTGTCTCTTTTTTAAAATTTACCACATGAATTCCACCCTTAAAGATACATTACTCACGCCGCCAACATATGTTTCATCCCGCTTAGATCATCCATGCAAAGTTGGTGTTTCACAGTGCCGTACAACATCCTGCAGGAATTCTTTCATTCCAAAAACATCGTTGGACGGGAACCAGCTACCATGGGATAGTGCACTTTCGAAAGATTTTGATATATTTAAGAATAAATTATCAACACATTATTGCTTGCCATAGCTTTGGTTCCATTTCCATTTTCCTCGTTATCATGCGCATCCTTCTGTATTTTCCCCCCAGATTTGCTTTGTTGATGTTTGTGCTAATGGTGGCGCTTTGCAATTTTCAAATTTTTGTGCGTGATTTAGCGTTTCTTGGAAATTGTATAATTTTGAACTCGCTTCATGTTCCGGGTTGTGAATTATGTATTTGTTCCGGTATATATATGTTTTATATATATGCGTTGTCTCCTTTTGTACAAATTTATTGCAATGTGTGTACCACTCCCCTCAATAATGCCCTGTGGGCCATGAGGGTATCTGAAATAAATAAATAAGGAGGGGAGATGAATGGTAATTACCGATACACACAAAGCGAATATGGACTAATTCGAGCTGCCTACCAGGAATCCCGTAATGTGAGAATATTTGTATAAGTATACTATGATTTAGTGAACCATAGGAATTAGCATACTCGATGAAATGACCTCGATTTATAAGTTTATTTTCAATGGTCTGTAGCATGCTCCCTTTTAAGGTACCAAAGCCGTTTCAGTTGAATCCGCTTTCCTAAAACAAAACTGGGCGTCGGAAAGTAGAGTAATTTTTTAGAAGAAGTTGGTTAATCGAGGAAGCACTATCTTTTCTAAGTCTTTTGAAAAATTTGTATCACAGGTATCACCCATAATTTGTCAGCCTCGTTTTTATTGCCCCCCTTTGCAAGTAAAAGACACCTTGGGTCTTTTCATTGGATCAGTAAACTGAGCTAATTGGACAGCAAGATTAAATATGTAAGAGAACACAGGCACAGGTATTCAATAACATAATCAAAAGCCTAGCTGTTCTATGAACCCATAAATGTTCGACAGATTTCAGCTTCACTTATATCATGTACAGCAAAGCTTTAACCAGGGCAACTGAATGACGGTCTGATAACCGCTAGGTTGCTATCTGGCAAGGCACGTTCAAGAAACACTGGGTTAACAACTTCTGCGCATCATGACGCAGAAGCGGCGCTGCAGACAGTGTAACGGTTCAGCTGCGCGCAACGTACTGTATTTACACGATTGTAAATCGACCTATTCTTTTTATTAGGAAATCTGAAGCGGGGCGGGGCGGGGTGGGGGGAGGGTCGACTTACAATCGGAACCAAAACATGGCTCGCCAAAAAAAGGGAATCGAAAGAGATATCAGGAGAACTTTTCGTACCTTTTCGCTATCCCGCGCATTTGTTTGCTTTTCGGAAGGAGTTTTCAACATTTTTAATGTTTTACAGTGCATGCAACACCCATGGGGGGGGATTCCATAGTTGATGGAAGTGCCGCGGTTCCATTTGTAGCGACACCTTCAGAACTGCGGTGCTTGCGGGGAGTATCGATAGTTCATGGAAGAGCAGACACCACTCACGTGTTTCTCCTTCCTGTAGCTCTTAGTTTGACGCGTTCTACGTAAGTGCTGGCAACGTGCTACTTCCATGCCTCCTCAGTCGTCATGAGTGCTTCAGGCCCATTGAACATTCCGCGCTCGTTCACAGCAGTGTTCAAGAGGGCTGCCTTCTTTTACGCGGAAGAAACAAGTCACTGCGCAGGTCGCCACAAGTTCGATGTTTCAGAGTGGCGGCTGCAGCGAAGCAAAATTTTCACCAGGGACGGCAAGTGAAGAATTTCTCTCGGGCCGAAGTCTGGACGCTTTCCGGAGCTGTAGGCCAAGCCTGCGCTGCATGTTGCTGAAATGCGTGATCGGTCCCTGCCAGTGAAGTGCGACATTATCCCTAAACAAGCACGGATCTTCGCCTTTTAAAGACCTGCGCCGCCGTGAGTACGAGTGGCTTCATCATCATCCTCATCATTTATTATCCCTTAAGGGCCCTGGATTGGGCATTACATAAGGGGGGGGGGGGGGGGTTAACAAGAGAAGTATTCACATGGTCATATAATTATAAAGCGAAATAAAAAGGCAGACCGGCAAAGTAACGTTATACATTGTTATGGAACCGTGGTTGAAGGCAGAGACGGAAAAAAAAGACGAAAATAACACCCATGCAGTTGATCTCCGCATATGTTTGCAATTGAATAAAAAGGTTACAATACAATTCAATATAAAATTCGATTCAATACTACATTCAATTCAATACAAAAATACAATTCAATACACATATATATACACACAAGTCAAAGCAGAAAGTGTTACATATATGTTATGTTCCACCTTAGGGAAGAGCCACAAAGTGAAATACGCGTTCGATATATGAGAAAAGCAGGAAATGTTTACCGATTACGAGATTATTTGGCAAAGTGAGCTGATATTTGATGCCTGAATTTTGAGCTGTCACGTTCATTGATTAATGGTTCTGGAATCGAGTTCCATTCTTCAATCGCCAATGGTAAGAAAGACTTATTAAATGTGTTTGTCGAACCAGTTATGCGTTGTACAATCATAGAATTTAAAAGACGACGTGATGTCCGTACAGGTGGCACTAAAAGGGAGGTTTTCAGGTCAGGGTGATTATAGTATAGATTTTCAAGCAGGAATAGCCGTGAAATCTTCCTTCGATGAGCTAACGATTCAAGATTAATGGATGATTTAATGGCACTAATGCTAACCCGTCTATTATATTCGGAAACGATGAAGCGAGCCGCCCGATTCTGAATGCTTTCAAGTGCATAAATTAGATATTGCTGGTGAGGACTCCATATTGCGCTGGCATATTCAAGTTTCGGCCTAACGTACGCTTCATTCGAGTTTTCTGATATAACTGGAGGATAAAGAAAGGGCACGCTTAATGAAACAAAGTGTTTTGGATGTCTCTGCCACTAATTTCGTGGTGTGTTCAGACCAGTTGAGTTTGTCGGTGATAACAACACCTAAGTATCGGTACGATTCAATTCAACACGACCGCGAACTTACGCCCACCGGACAGGTCAAAAGAGCCTACCTGACGGCTGCCTGTGGTTGGGTGCATTCGGCGTGGGCTGCTGTTCGACAATATGTCTTGGTGCTGTCGTTTGCCAAATGTGGAATTTCGCTGGACGACGACGCGCTGGGGGACCGTAGCAGCGATGACGATGGCAACACTAGTGAGGACGATGGCACGAGTGAAGACGAGTAGTCCAGTGACCATGTCAGCTACCAATAAAATTACGTTATCGAATGCGCCCTCGGGTATCCTTTTACTTTTTTCCCTCTGTTACACGCGATAGGGGGGAGGGGGTCAGCTTACAGTCATGTAAATACGGTAGGCTGCGCTGTGCAGACGACCAGCGTGATTGATGGTATCGCTGTATCCGATTTTTCGCTTTGTTGTATACGTTATTATACCGTTCTGAGCGGTGAAGGCAAAGCGAGGGCGGTGAATCTGTTACTGTCATTTAGTCAGAAAACAAGAAATGCTGAAGAAATTTTCTAGCTTGACGACTGGTCACTATCAGTGGTATAAACGCGGCGTTCCATCCTATTGCATTTAACACGCAGATGCATTTTTTCCATGCATAAAATCATACTGCAATGGCCTTATGCGGCGTATGGAAACCTGTTTATGCGATATTTAACGAGTTCTGATGTTATAACTTCGAGAAACCCAGCTATTGTGTTTTATCCCTACATCAGCTGAGGTATTTAACTTCTTACGAGAAGAACTGTGTTGGCAAGTGCGTATGGCTCACTGTTTCATTGCAATAAAATAAAGGAATACGCCTTGGACTAGATTCATGAATATATTTAAAATACAAGAAAACGTCTCGAAACTTTAGCCAGCATACACTCCAACATAAAGAGCCTAGCGCCAGCAAGGCCGCAAGGTTTGTCCACGACATTATTCACAGCACATGCCTCAGCTGCAAGTGCTTGCTCTTGTCCCCGTTGCTTTCGCACGCCAGGTTAGTGCCCTTGACAAAAAATTAAGTCATGTAATAGAACAGAAGTTCACAAAAGTTGTTTGCGAGGTGCTTCTCGTGTCGCTCACAGCCGGTCAACTAAGGAGGATTCATCTGAGGAAACGATGTAAAGTCGGCGATACTGTTTCTTCGCAACTTGTTTAGACACGAGCAGGGTGTGCAAGCGTCTTCTAGCGCTGCTACCAGTTTCTTCAGTGCTTCCGAAGGGAACGACGGCCCTGACCTACTCGTGTGCAGCGTAAGTGACGAGTCGGGACGAGAAGCTGACCCTGATTCAGTGATGTACCTAAGCAAACGGAGCGCTTGGTTTTTTGTGGGAACTTCCTTGCTATGTTGCGTACCATAAAGAACATCAACCTACAGTCACTTTTCCCTCTTGCAGCACGGAGCAACTGGCAGAATTTCGTGATAGCATTCCCATCGTTGGTAAGTCGTAGAAACTCTCCTCGAATCAAAGCAACCTCTCTGTTGATAACATGGTTGAAATCGCGCTGAATGAATGTTCTTTAAAGTGTCGCTAACGCGCAACTGATGTCGGCTGCAGTTGGATGTCGGCTCGACGAAGGGCCAGTTCCCATTTCATAAAAAAGACGAGAGTCTTTCGGCACCGAAAAAAAAAATGCTATTTTAGGCCCATTTCTCACATATTTAAAACCCGACTTGCAGATCAGAGCGAAGCCGAAAGTGTCCTTGGCGGTCTTTATTGGTGGATCAATGCCGCCGCTAATCTCCTAGGTCATTTTTCCTGACTCGAAACATTTCACATCTCTCACAAACTTTCAACCTCTAACAGAGACCGGGAACTCTTCGCCTTTCAGAGTGACACAAACATACAACATGCGAATATTCCAGTAGGGGATTTATGTTTTGTGCGCAGTTTGCCACCTGTAGCAGGCGACGCGCACAGCAGAACTGTTATACTTACCTCAGCGCCAATATTGCGTCATGATGCAGAGAAGCGGTGAACTGCGCCAGCGACGCGCCGGTCGGCATACTTACACCTCTAGCTACGATAGCCGAATTTACCCGAAATCCGACAAAATGCCACAGCAGTACATCACTTTTCCTAGTGAATCACGAGTAATGTCGTGCGCCAGCGTTTACGCGCGTTAGTTCTGGTGCGATGGTTGAGGTATACGGTGTCGCACATCGAAGGCAAAAGAGCCCTTGCGGCGTCGATATTTTCTCTTCGATCTTGCTGTACTAGAGATCGTCCAACGAAGTATGTTCAGTAAGTACACAGTAATCTCATATACCACATTACAAAGAAGTACCATGATTTCACCACCAGGCCTCGCCACTTAATGGGGTTTGAGACTTTCCTTGCCAGTTTAAAATTATGCCTACCTTAATCCCGGGTAGCGTACTGGATTCTGTCAATATAAATCATGATCATTTTGTTTCAATCAACGTCTCGCAACATATTCTGGTCACTTGTCAGTCCCTTTATGTTTAAAGCGTAATGATATTTTTTCACTTCATTTTGCTGCACTGCGTCGGCCGCTGCTCGAGTCCCACCAGGACAGTTGGCCGTGGAGTTGCTGCGGTGAGGCATTCGCAAGGCATTTGACATGTATTGGCCAAGTTTTGTGGCTACCCGCCCTATTGAAGTAGTTTTGTTTTATGTTATGGATGGGGGGGGGGGGGTGTCTTTGATGGAGGCATGGATTAGTATGGAGGATTGTTATGGATGCAGGGGTAAGCTTGTGCATGGGTAAATTTGCGCGACGGTAGCCTTCTCGATTCTCGTTCAGTCTTTTTTTTTTTCAATTGCGCTATCGTGAACCAGGGTATGAAGCCATGGAGTGAGTAGGGAGTCCACTGTCATATCGAACTAAATATGTAGCATGCAAAGCTACTGACAAACTACACAGAGTGCGTAGCTTTGCCAGTCCATGCTTTTGTTAGGCGCTGCAAATATAACGCAGATATATTTTGCGAGGACAAGCTGTTCATGAGAAGTATAAATCATTTTGACTTCTCAGTAGGCTTTCAATCTGAGTAGGCCATTCGTCGTGTCGGCAGAATAAAGTTGTGCAGAACAAATGATATTAAAGCTAGTTTGCTGCCTCATATTTATTTAGAAACTGAACATAAAGTAAGAGGGAAGTAGGTAGGCAGCCCCAAGCGCAAGTTATCAACAGGGGTATAACTCGAATACGCACTTTATATATAACCTAACTCTAGTATCGGGGAAAACGATAAGCCGAGACCCATAGCACATGTTCGGATGAATGAAAAAGTGATCATTCAAAACATATGCTGCGTGCTTCGTTTCTTTTTTGCGACGCGAAGGGAATTGCTCGGGTTTCTGCACTCTGCGTCCATATATGTATATTTATATATTCATGCGTCTTGCAGTCATGTACCTGCTAAAAGTCTGCGCTCGTGTCTGCCTAGTCGTGTTCCAGTTTATTCTTTCTTTTCCCGCAGATTCTAAGAAGACAATCAATGTAATGGAAATGTTCGCGAAGTGTAGTTCATAGGTTCTTGAAATATATTGGCCAACAGCTGATTTAATCATCCAGCAGCAGCAATAAATAAATGGCAGATTCGCAAGAGAGAACCAAAGCGTTTTACACTCGCGTTGCAGCAGACAAGGCCCACGTAAGTATGGTGCTCATTGATGGAGACCATTTCTATGTGTGACTTTCGTGCTTGCATATGTTTCGTTTAAAAATAGGGTACAGCTTTCATCGTGATGCTGGCGTTCGAGAGGCAGCGGCACCAGGTTGTCATAAAAGCGTAGAATGAGTTTGACTGCATACAGAGATTCCAGCGCCACGACGACGAGAATAGTTGAGATGCTTCGCGTTGATGACCCACTTTTTTTCATGACGCTCCGGTTATTCAATCACTATGTCACGCGCCTTACGTTCGGTCGTCGCAGCATAAGGCGAATGAATATGAAGCTGCACAAGCTCGACACACGGCATTCGCTTCGGTACAGCCACGTACACGAGTAGCGGAAACACACCCAGTTGTTGAACAAGTAGGTGCTACACAGTGCTACATACAGGCAGACGCATTGCCTCTCACGTGTACCGGGGAAACCTTGACATTATCGCAGCCCTTTCACGCTGGGCAGGTGTCTATAGACAGTCAAATAAAAAAAAAGAAACGCCGCTAGCGTCAACAGAATAGCTCTCAAAGCAACTTGATCTGTGCAAGCCAAGTCTCTGGTGGAGATAACGTATGAATCATTGGCGAGGCATTAAAGAGCTCCGATTTTTGTTCTAGAACTCGACACTAAAAGGAATTTGTCAACGAAACTAGCCTCAAGAGGCACCTAGCTGGAAGCAGACAGCCATACCAAAGCGGCAATGCAAGTGCGCAGTTACTCTCCTAGAAAAGCACAAAAATCTGCTTCTGCGATTTTCGTAGCGTTCCGTCATGGCTCCTAGCACAGCACACAATAGCGTCTAAAGTACTGCGCCAGCAACCAATAATAATATTTGGGGTTTTACGTGCCAAAACCACTTTCTGATTATGAGGCACGCCGTAGTGGAGGACTCCGGAAATTTCGACCACCTGGGGTTCTTTAACGTGCACCTAAATCTAAGCACACGGGTGTTTTCGCATTTCGCCCCCATCGAAATGCGGCCGCCGTGGCCGGGATTCGATCCCGCGACCTCGTGCTCAGCAGCCCAACACCATAGCCACTGAGCAACCACGGCGGGTGCCAGCAACCAAGAACAAATTTTAATGTCTCACTACCTGTGTGGTCGATGGGCCTGGTTGTGGATCGTCTGTTGGGGCATCTGCCTGCGAATAAGAAAGCCAGCATTTCAGCTTGTATTCAGTCAGGATTTTTTAAGAATCTTAAAACTTATGATGCTCACTCCAACTTGCTGTACCAAAACTCGGAAACATAAATATTGTCACGTGGTGGTGACGTTGAAGAACACAGTAGCAATACTGTGAAAGACAAAACTAACTTTTATTGGGCGAACCTGTGCCCACGAAAACCGGCTACACTTATAGCACAACGATAGCGGCGAACACAGTCGGCGATCGTCGAAAATCTGATCAACGGGTCAAGCGCGTCGGCTTATATACATCAATCGTCGAATGTTCCAGACTCGTTGGGATCCGCGTGCCTTCCATAAAGTTCTACACCAGTCGCGTCAGGTGATGAAATCAGATAACATAAGGTTCGGCGACAACAGACAGCGAATAGAAGCATCGATAACTTTCCAGAAACCTCGGATACATACAGGCGTGTCCTGCGCTGTGTGATAACATTTGTTAGGCGGCCAAACGTGGTCACCCGATAAAGATAAGTACACGTGTCAATATGAGTGCGGTACTCAGTCTGTCCCGCGAAAAAGCACAAGGTGCTGCGAGATCCAACATATGGCAAAAATTGTTATTCGCCGGACGACAGCGTGACACTGCATAAATAGTTGCAGGCTGTATCAGAAAGTTTCGTAGTCAGATTCAATAGGAATTGGGTTTATTAGCTTCATAATAGAAAATAAATTTGCAGGATGAGGTCCTAGAACACAGGGCGATAGAAAAACTTCCTGTCCAACGTTAGAGTAATTGCTAAAACTAAAGTTATAAGACGGTTGTAAATTCTGTTGTGCTAGAAAAAAAGTAAATACAGTGGATATACGAAAACTATAAGCAGTTCTTCTAAAAACACAAATCTGAACATCCGTATTTTGAACAAGCAGAACCGTTGCTTTTTTAATGTCGCCTAGTGGTAACCGCTGAATTGGATGTCGTTCTTTTTAAACAGTGGACAAGCGTAATTAAAGTGTGTGCTACTCGTTAATCACGTTTTACTATCTCAGGTTTGCTGCAACTACTACGCTCTGTCGTTTTCTAAGCTCTCGATTAGCTTTTTATTTTTTCGTCACAATTCGAGAATGAAACGTCGAACTACCGTATTTTTGGGTGTACAAGCCTCCACCGCACATAACCTTCGCCCCCAATTACAACTGCACGGCAGTAAAAAAGAAAAGAGATCAGCGCACATGAAAGAACCACCCACCGCGACGCTCAGTTCTTCGCAAAAACAGTCTACATTCGCAGAAAGCGCTGCTTATCCACGTCGTATGTCTGGCGAGCGGCTGTATTCCTCCATTCCTCGGCGGTGCCGACAAAACTGGATACCCACATCGGACTTAACCGCAGACGAATCAGTCACGTGACGTGCGACGTGAATCGGATCGCTTCTCAGCTAGCGTTCACGCGACAGCGGATGACAGTGCGGACTTGGCAGCCTTGGCAAGGGCAACGGCGATGGAGGAAACGCGACCGAATCGAAAATCCCAAGGCTGATTTGTCATACCGCCGTATCGTGAAGGGCTTCACGCAGAGCGAGATAGCGCCGTGGAACGGGTCACGTGACTAAGTTTGCCGGCGCGGCGTTGGCGATTGGCCAAACACTGACAGCAAAATGGTGACCCACAAAGGGGAGGAGAATTGGTGACCACGAAGGAGGGGAGAAGAGAGCTTGAACACGCAGGAGTGCGGAGTGGGTGAATTCCCGAGGGTACAAGGAAAGTTTAAAATTTCGAAGAACCTTGCCTTCAGGCGCGGCTTCACGGTGGCCCCGCTGTGAAGCCACACTTCAAGGCAAAATTTGTATATTCAAATTTCTTATTTATTTTCTCCAGAGCTAATGACCGCAGCTCTGTCAAGCTGCGGTCATCAGCTTGACAGAGTCCAGGAGATAAAATACAACGCAGGGTTTTGCTTAATGCGCACGTGGAGCCCCACCTCGATGTCCATGCCAAACCATGAACAGGTACATATATGTAGGTAACAGGGCATTAAAAATAACAAACCATCAGAAATAACAATAGTGCAATACGTCGTACATATTGCTAAGAAGAAATGATAACACAATGAATGCAGTAAACTTGTCAGAGTACTAAAGTATGCATTGCTAGATATCTAAGTAAGTGTATCGTAAAAAAATACTAGCATAAATGGCAACATAGATAAGTACATGAGCCTTATCAGTATGTAGCAAAGCAATTAAATAACAAATCAAGGATAATTCATTAGATATACAATAAGCACTAAACAATTCAATGTGAAATTATTCCCTGTATAAAAGACTGCAATGTGACGGACAAATAATAGCAGGATAAGTAGCAGGAACGTAGCTCGAGAAGAACATTATTTATGCACCCCAAATAATTTTAAAAAATATATTTACTGTGGTCATCGCTATATCTTTGTTATCTATTAAAGATTAACGGAAGGCTAGGTTTCAAGGACGGAAACGTCATATTAGTCAAAGCTGCGTGTGCGGATCGTCGCCTTGGTTGTGGAAGCAGTGCGATTGAAGTAATGCAATGCTTCAAAGTGGATGAAGATACATAGAATGAAATTCACGAAATTCATACATACGCGCTGTTTTCAGGACGTTGTATGACTGGAAATAATGTTCTGTCTAAGATAACTAATCAACATTTGCGATCTTGCAAATAACTTTCTTTTCTAATAAATAAATCTTTGTCATATTTCTTGGTGTTGTAGTAAGCCATGCGGAACTGCAATAATTAATATGTGAAGCAAATAGTGCGGAATATGTCATTTTGCTTACACTGGAATAATGGCATGAGAACGCCACAGCGCCCCCGTACTCATTGAAAGCGAGTTACACAAATTGTCAACGTCGGAATCCCAACTGAGACACGACCCAAATGTAACGCCAAGGATTTTACGCTCATTGACTATTCCAATTTTGTGTCCGTCACACTATATATGCTGTTCCAAGTTGCTTTCTTTTGGACAGGGAAAAAGGTACCTTAGTTTTATTTGGTTTATTATTACGACAGTTAGAATGGGACAAAATCGCTAGTTTATCAAGGAGGTGATTACGACGTGACGCTAGATCGTTTTCATCATCACCAGAGGGCAAGATGGTGCTGTCATCCACATATAACAAACTTTGAGCTTGTACCAATGCCGGGAATATCGCTCTTGTATACGTTAAACAAAAGTGGACCTAAAATGCTGCCTTGGGGCACGCCACATTTTATAAGGAGAGGAGATGAATGGTAATTGCTGATACATACAACAGCGAATATGAACTAAATCGAGCTGCCTACCACGAATTGCATAATGTGAGAATTTTTGTATAAGTATACTATTTTTTTGTTCCTTCCTAGTGGCCGTCACTGTTGGCGCTTCATCTTTTGAACGCTATGCACCAACTAGCCCCACGCCCCACAGTGTGTTTTACTGCTATATACACCATGTTCCCGCTGATGAGCCCTGGCCGCATCCCTGTTCCTTCCGACTGCCGCAGGGACGTGCAAACCGCAGTGACTCCCCCATTACCTAGCGCAGCCTCACACTGCAACCGACACGACGGCGCTCTCCGTCATCTCGTCGTCGCTCGTTGTCACCGCCGCCGCTGGGCAACTAGCTGGTGCTCCCGACGGAGGCGAGGCCGCAATATATTGATCTTCATCAAGACCCCCTTGTGGAATAATGTTTAAAAATAAGGTGTGCGTTTCAGTTGACAATGTGAGTGATCTTGCTTTAGTTGAAATTGGGGCTGCAGTTTGTTATGAGCCTGTCTTTCAAAAATCGTCTTGGACAAAAATTTATGTTTTCTAGAGATCGGAACGCTACCGTTCGCGGAGTTGGCGGGGAAATGTTACGTCCCCTTAGGGTCTGTTCTGTTTCAGTTATGCTGGGAGACCAGACATTTCGAAGTTAATTTAATGTACTTGCACGTACAAAGCACGACATCATTTTAGGAATTTATTTTTTGCGTAGGTGCGGGCAACTCTGGATTGTGGCACTGGCGCGATTTTTCTTCGCAGCGGCGCGCGAACTCCAATGGCAGATAACACCAGTGATGCCGCCGCTGTTCTCTCCGTGCCGCAAGCTGTGTGACTGCCCCCTCAGACTGTAATTCTTGCATCTGTCAACACTTCTCGCCCTCATACGGTTTGTTGTTGTGGTTTAGCCGAGTCCGATTATAACAACGCGCTCAAGAAAAATCTGATAGTCCCTCGCCCCTTCGTTGTCACCACCAATGGTTGTACTATTTTGTTGGACAGTGAATGCTTCAACCCAATACATAACATTGCTGCTAGAACTTAAACTGGCAAGTTTTGACGAACAAGCCATTGTCAGCGTCAGAACGGTCGAGACGTCAACTGCAGGAAAATCCCAACCCCGATGGACGCCATGAGAATTCTGCTGACTTTAAGCGCATGATTCCCTATCTTCTAGTGAGAAGTGCCTGCTTCAAGGAGTGCTCGCTCGCTACGCCAAAGTGTTATATTAACGCGACAGCGTTAAGGACCTATTGTCGCAGAAAAGCCGGTATGGGTGGCGTTGGCCATGAGTGGAAAATACGGGGAGCCAATTAATAAATAAAAACAACTTGCAAGATGGGCTGCGTGGGAATCAAACCAGGGTCACCGGAGTTTGACACGGATACGCCACCACTCAGCCATAAGTTTGGTGGTTCAAAGCGAGACAAAAGCGCCTTAGAAACGTGCCGTACAATGTTATACTGCGGTGTATATCGGTAATTATGAGCATGTAAATGACAGAAGTCGCAGTTAAACGAGTAGCGAAATGTCTCCGCTACATTTATTCTGCGCTTGGCGCACACGTGGAGCCATCTTGCGGCAAACACAGAAGACCCCCTCCTCGCAATGTACGGTGCTGCCCCGACAGGTAGCGGGCCACTCGCCCGCTTTTCCCCTTCGTCTTGTTTCAGCGCAGTGGGGCCGTGCGGGGACCGGTGCGAGGACGCCCCAATACCTTTGCGTTTAATAATGGGCGGTGCGAACGGGGTGCGATAACGCTATCGCGTTCCACTCTTGAAGGCGAAGCTTAAGCGTCCTCCAATTTTTTTGGTCAAGACCAACCAGCGTCCCACACACCACTGGCGTCTCGTATGCAACACGCCATCCATACAGGGTAAGCGACGCCAGTTCATCAGAAGCCTTATCGCGTTTCCCCTTCAGAGAGAAAAGTCATCGCCCAGCACATCGAAGAAATGTTACGGGAAGGAGTGATTCAGGAATCATGGAGCCCCTGGGCTGCTCCTGTGATCCTCGTCAAGAGGAAAAGACAACTCATGGAGATTATGTGTGGACTATCGCCACCTCAACACCATCACAGAGAGGTGTACCCTCTACCACGAATAGACGACGCCGTCGACTGCTTTCATTCCGCGTCGTATTTCTCTTCTGTTGATTTACGCTCAGGACATTGGCAAATTCCAATGCACCCCACAGACAAGAAGACAGTCTTCGTGACACCTGACGGTTTCCGAGTTCGTTATGATCTTTGGCTTATGCAACGCTCCAGCGTCATTCGAGCGATTTATAGATACCGTGCTCAGCGGACTCAAATGGGAAATTTGCATATGCTATTTATACGACGTCATTATCTACGGCTGGGCGTTTCACGAGCACACTTAGCGCCTGTAGGTCGTTCTTGACTGCATCCAGCAGGCTGTCCTTGTAATAAACTCGAAGAAATTTCATTTCGGTGAGCGTCAAGCACTAGTACTAGGTCTTCTAGTCGACAAAGACGGCACACGACCAGACCCTGAAAATATAGCAGTGGTTCGCGACTTCCAAAAGCCACACAGGGTAAAAGATCTGCAAAGTTTTCTGGGCCTTTGCCCATATTTCCGGCACGTTATCATGAATTTCGCACAGCTTGCCTCACCCCTTACGTCTCCCCTTCACGAAGACGCCCCCCATACTTGTGGACTGCTGACTGCGAGTCTGCGTTTGAACAGCTGAAATTTTTGTTGAATTCTGGAGCGGTTCTGTGGCATTTTGATCCGGAGGCGTCAACTGCGCCGCATACTGGCGCCAGCGATGTGGGTATTGGCGCTGTGCTTGTTCAGATCTGCGGTGGCCATCAGCATGTAATTGCCTACGCTAGTCGGACACCCCTTAAAGGACGGAACAACGACACCGTTACCGAACTCGAGTGCCTAGCAGTCATGTTCGCCATGCAGGAGTTCCGTCCGTATCCACACGGCCGCACATTCACTAGAGTGACTGACCATCATTCACTCGGTTGGCTCGTTGGGCTTGCGCGACCCATATGGCCAGTTGGCCCGGTGGGCTTTGCGCCTTCAAGAATTCAGCTTTTCCGTCAACTACAAGAGCGGACGATGTCACACGGATGCTGATTGCCTATCCCGTCTCCCTTTGCCGCACAATAAAGGTGACGATGATGTCTTGGATGACTACCTAGTTTCCATCTCGTCCAAGTTTCCAGACCTGAGTACCTTCAAGAGCGGTCAACGTTGCGACCCTACCTTGATATCCCTACGGGCAGCAGCTGCACGTGAGCCAGAAGGAACAACACCGTTTATATTAGTAATGGTTTGCTGTACAAAAAAGTGATTCGGCTGGTGGTCCTCTATTGCTTCTAGTTGTACCCGACAACGTGCGCCCTGCTGTACTTCGTTCCATGCATGACGATATCACGTCCGGGCACCTTGGCTTTGCACGCATACTACGCCGACTTCGCCAGATATTTTTCTGGCCCAAGCACTGGAAAACAACGAAACAGTGTGTCGCTAGCTGTACTGCTTGCCAGCTCCTCAAGCAAACGACGACTGCTCCAGCAGGCTATTTGCAACCAGTTAGGCCACCGACATTGCCCTTTAAAAAAGTCGGCATCCAATTGCTAGGCCCGCTTCCAAGAACGTCAGCTGGCTATCGCTGGATTATAGTATGCGTTGATTACCTTACTCGCTAAACGGAAACGGCGGCACTTTCATCTGCCACTGCAGCAGATGTCTCTTCCTTTTTGTTGCAACACGTCATACACAGTCACGGCGCTCCACGGGTTGTCATCGGAGACTGTGGACGGAAATTCACCGCCGACGTCGCTGGAAAAATATTGCGGCTCTGTGATTCTGCATATCGTCATTCCACTCATTACCACCCACAAATCAATGGCCTCACGGAGTGGACAAATCGAACCCTTACCAACATGCTGTCAATGTATGTCGCTGCTGACTACGAAAATTGGGACGCCGTCTTATATTTGTAGCGTACGCGTACAATAATAGTGCCAGGCATGAAGTTACTGGATATGCGCCGCTCTTTTTGCTGTGCGCACGCGCTCCCCAGTGCTTTCTCGATACTACTCGACCTTTATCGCGTCAAAAAGATCCTTCAATTGCCCAAACTATGTATCGTGCTGAAGAAGCACGTCGACTGGCGCATCTTATGACGTTGTCTTCACAAGGCAACAGCAAGATTCTCTACGATGCGCGGCAAATCCTTGTCAGCTTTGCTCCCGCTGACTGTTTTCTTGTGGACAACTGTTGGCAAAAAGAAATTGCACCACAAGTTTCTCACCACTTAAACTGAACCATTCTTTATACTCAGTCGCTTGAGTGATGTGAACTATGTCATCGCCAAATTGACTGCAAGTAATCGGCGTTCACGTGCGACGCAAATTGTTCACGTGGATAGACTCCAGCAATATCATCACAGGTTCCTTTAACTCGCTCAGCGAGCTTCATCTGCCCCCAGAGAAAATGTAGCAGCACTGCACGACTGAGGCCGAGAAAGAGGAAGTAGGGAATGCGCGCGTTGGCGCGGGGTAACCTGCGCCGGCTGGGCCTTGCCTGTGGCTGCCTGCTGGACCTCGTTTAACCATGTAAATAAGCATCTTTCGTAACAATATTCCGGGGTTGTACGTGCCAGAACCAGGATATGAATGCGAGGAACGCCGTAGTGGAGAGACCCATCAATTATTTTGACCACCTGGTGATCTTTAATGTGTACCCAATACACAGCGTGCACATGCGTTTTTTTTTCTTTTCGCCCCCGTGGATATCGGGCCGCCGGGGCCGGGATTTGATCCCACGACCTTGTGCTTAGCAGTGCAACGCCACAGCCGCTGAGCCACCACGATGGGTGGCAATAAATGCAATTTAATAATTATATTGATTACTTATCGTTGCATGCGCGATGACAGGCTTCTAAAGCTGGAACGCTCGTCAAATCTCTCGCCGTGCACAAAAACAATATGTCTTTGCGGAGCCTTGTGATAGATACATTAGGGAAAATTGTGCTTTCCCACGGCTTCATCACGGCTCCCAGTTGTCATGTGATGCGGGATGAAAACGCAGAGCTTGCTTCCGTACCTGCCCGCATTAACGTATGTGCTAGCCTTACAAAAAAAAAAGAGAATGCTGTTCCATGTGCCCCTGACCGTAAGAGCATAAATGTGCTCGATATATGCTATATAATATGCGGGGCGTTTCAGAGAACACTCTCAAAAATGAAAAAAAAGATAGAATGCATGTGGCAAATAGTACAGTTCTAGCCCACACACACACACACATATATATATATATAAGCGAGAAGAGAGGGGGTTAACCGAGGGTCCCGATATTTATTAGTCATATCATAAGAAGCCAACAAAGACTGACACCAAGAACAACATAGGGGAAATTACTTATGCTTAATAAATGAAATAAAGAAACGATAAATTAATGGTAATTAAGGTGGATGAAAAAACAACTTGTCGCAGGTGGGAACCGAACACACAACCTTCGCATTTCGCGTGCGATGCTCTACCAATTGAGCTACCGCGGCGCTGTTTCCCCATCCACTTTCTTGGGTATTTATGTGTACTAGTAGAACCCTGGGAGTGCTAGCCAGCGCCACCACTCTACTAGTACCCTCTCTTCTCGTTTATTCCATAACGAGGGTCTCGAATCCGGCAACATTGATGCCGTCTGATAGCATGTGTGGGTTTATTGACCAGTTGCCTTCACCCAAAAAGATCACGTTCTCGTGACGCCTGCGGCAAAAAGGACGTTCCACGTCCACCGCTAAGGTCTGTGAGTGGTGATATGATATGACTATATATATATATATACATATATATATATATATATATATATATATATATATATATATATATATATATATATATATATATAATGTATATATATATATTTAAATGGATAATCGAATAATGAGCAGAAATTCACTAAGTATTTACCTAATTACCTTAGGCACATATTGCAATAATACTCTCTTGCGGGCTAGTTGGTTCATACTTGAATTATAAAGGTTCTGCGAATGTTACACAAGAAAGAAAATGTGGACAGTACAGAAAGCCTTCGTATAGGCATTCTAATAACATGCGCCACCCGGATGTGTAAAACCTGGACAATGAAATTGCCACTATCAACACAAGCTCTGCACACTATCTTTCACTGGCGAAAATAATTTTTAATACAGCAAGAAAAACTTCATTCTCAAGGCAATTTTAAAAGAGATCAACAGCAAAACCGAAATAAACCAAAAAAGAAGGACAACCGAGTACGCAGTAAAAACGAAAAGAAGGAAACAAACAAAACCACATCATGAAAAGCATATGCAAAGTCAACAGTAACTGACACTAGTAACAGTAGAGCAGATATTGGTGAAAACTACATCACCAAAGTAATGAAAACGAATAAAACTGATATGTGGCTATCGAAAACAGCGACCTTCCTGTCTGAGTGTAAAATCGAAGGCTTGCCTGCCCACTTGTCCCTCTGTTGCTTGATGAAGAAAGCTTCAATAATTTCCCTTTCCGTCTCATAGCGTGCTTTTGCCATGACCCCGATTTGGTGGAAATGCGGTGCGCTGCCTCAACTCGCGTTATGGACATCTAAATGGCAACCATCGTTACTCCTTGCAGCCAGACGGTGCTCTCGCGTGTCATCATTGACGCAGCGCCTCGTTTGCCCAACGTGCACACCCCCACAAGATAAAGAAATACCGTAAACAACAGCGCATGCACAATTCGTGAAAAATGTTTCTTCGCGCACTCACATTTTTATATGTTTCGACATCAGCGAGAAAATCTGCCCTAACTGGCAAGGCGCTGAAAGCACCACGTTCACACCGTACCTGCTAGCCACTTTCTTCACATCGCGGGAGATATTGTGGACGTACGTGATAACTTACACTGACTTCTTGTTCATTTCCTTCGCCTTAGGGCTCCATTCTTTGTATACCTTTAAGGCAGACTCTCATATGCGCTGGACACTGAATGCATGCGATTAGGTTGCCCATATAACTGCTTTCCGTCGTATCTTGAAAACAAAGTTGGTATTCTGGGCTCTGTCCTGTCCTCTTTTCTCTTTTTCTTGTGCATCTTGCGTAGCACGTTTATAAGTCATATAACGCAATTTACAATCATAGCCGGGGAGTTCGCAAAGCGGATCCGCTTGGAACGAGTTCGCAGGATGGCATCAGTTTCGAGATGTTAATTCCCTAACCTTGCGGATAAGTGCATTGGCTTTGCAATTACATTTGTGCTTCAGCGCGTAAAAGGCCGTTTCGTTAAGAAAGTAAGTGGAACTACAGTGTAGAACGACAGAAAGCTGAGCTACTTGGTAAGGATTCATTGTGCAAAAAAGAGGTGAGGCGTGCAGACAGGACGCAAGAATAGAGAAGTGGACAACACGTGTTGTCCACCCGTGTTGTCCACTTCTCTAGTCTTGTGTCCTGTCTGCACGCCTCACCTCTTTTTTGCATAATGAAATACTGTGCATTTTTGCCGCAAGTTTGACGGCGCATATCTCGTAAATAGTGCCATCCACACAATTCTTTCTTCAAGTGGATATGTCTTGCAGTCTCACGCGCTAACATTTGTTAATTGCAATATGTGCCATATGTTAATTAGTTCGAAATTTAATTGAAAATTTGTGGTAATTAGATTACTATGAATGTCAATTTTTCGTGCAAGTAATATCCGGCTATGTGAGTAGACCAGGTAACGGACTAAAATTGTGCCATCTGACACAGGCAATTTTTGAAATTTCTTGAACGTGCCCGCGGGAATGTCTTACACACACACACGCACACACACACACGCATATATATATGTCATATCATGACAAGCCAACAAACACTGACACCATGTTATGAAGCACAAGTCATTTATTTATTAAGCACAAGTAATTTCCCCTATGTTGTCCTTGGTGTCAGTGTTTGTTGGCTTCTCATGATATGACTTATAAAAAATCGGGCCCCCCGGTTAACCCCCTTTGTTCTCGTTTACGTATATATATATATATATATATATATATATATATTGCCACGGCTCACTGGAGACGAGAGCGGAGAGCGGTATTTAATTGAGAGAATTAGGGCAAGCGCTCAGTCCAGGCTTCTTCTTCTGTAGTGCCTCGCTTGCAGCCACGAGGTCGTCGTCTTCATCGTCAGCGTGGTTGAGCACAGATGGCGTCGTGGCATTTGCCCCCTTCCAAAAGGAGCATCGTCCCGATGCTCGGCGGGTAGCATTCGGTGTCCAGCAAACCAGAGTGTGTCCATGTCAATCAGAAAAATAAGGCTTCATGCGCACCACGTGCACAGTCTCAGGCAGGTCCTGACGGCGCCTCGAGCAGGATGGGCTGTCAGGAACGACTTCATAGTTGACGTCGCTAAGGCGTCGTAGAACCTTGTACGGTCCGAAGTATCGGCGCATAAGTTTCTCCGCGAAGCCTCGGCGGCGTACTGCAGCCCAAACCCAGACACTTTGGCCGGGCTGGTAGACGACGCATCGATGGCGCTGATTATAACGTCGGGCGTCACGGTCTTGCTGGCTAGCTATGCGAACGCGCGCTAGCTGTCTTGCTTCTTCGGCGCGCTCTGTAAAATCAGCGGCGTCATTCTCGGGATCGCGGGAATCATGAGGAAGCATAGCATCCAGCATTGTAGTCACTTCGCGACCGTGGAGGAGACTGAATGGCGTCATTCTTGTTGTTTCTTGCCGAGCCGTATTATAAGCAAACGTTACGTAGGGTAATATTTGGTCCCAGTTCTTGTGTTCCACATCGACATACATGCACAGCATGTCTGCGAGAGTCTTGTTGAGGCGCTCCGTAAGTCCACTGATTTGCGGGTGATAGGCCGTCATCCTTCTGTGTGCCGTGCCACTGAGGGTGAGTACAGTTCGCCAAAGTTCAGCCGTGAACGCGGTTCCCCTGTCGGTTACGATGACCGCTGGAGCACCGTGCCTCAGGACGACGTTTTCGATGAAGAACTGTGCGGCCTCGGCTGCTGTGCTGCTAGGAAGGGCCTTGGTTTCAGCATATCGCGTGAGGTAATCTGTACCGTCTATAATCCACTTATTTCCGGCAGCAGATATTGGGAATGGGCCCAAAAGGTCAATCCCAATTTGTGCAAATGGTGTTTCCGGCACTGGAACGGAATGCAATAGTCCAGCAGGTTTCGTAGGTGGCACTTGTCGTTGCTGACAGTCAAGGCACGTTCGAATGTAGTGCTTCACCTTTGCTGCGAGCCGTGGCCAGTAATACTTCTCTTTGATCCGTGATAATGTTCTTGTGTAGCCTAAGTGACCTGAGGTAGCTTCATCGTGACAAGCCTGCAAAATTTCATTGCGCAGAGTTTTAGGGACGACTAGTAGATATATTTTCCCTGTTGAAGAGAAGTTCCTCCTAAAAAGAACACTGTTGCGCAGGCAGAATGATGAGAGGTGCCTTGAGAACAATCTGAGCTTGTTTGTGGTGCGGCCTTCTAAGAAATCAATTAGTGACGCGAGCTCCTGGTCCTCTTGCTGTTGTTGAGAGATGGTGGCCGCATCAACAACTCCTAAAAAGCCTGCGGATTCGTCATCATCTCCGCCTCACGACTCGATCGGCGATCTGGAAAGGCAGTCAGCGTCTAAGTGCTTCCTTCCTGATTTATAGACCACTGTCATGTCGTACTCTTGAAGCCGTAGGCTCCAGCGTGCCAAACGTGCAGATGGATCTTTCATGTTGGTCAACCAACAAAGAGAATGGTGCTCACTTATAACTTGAAATGGACGGCCGTATATGTACGGGCGGAACTTGGTAACTGCCCATACTACAGCCAAGCATTCCTTCTCAGTGGTTCGACTCGGCACGTGACAATGTTGTACTCGCGTAAGCGGTGACTCGCTCAGCGCCGTCTAGCCGCTGAACAAGGACGGCGCCAAGACCTACGTTGCTCGCATCGGTGTGGATCATTGTCGGCGCATCCACGTCAAAGTGGGCAAGAACAGGCGGAGTTTGTAGGCGGTGCTGCAACTCGTTAAATGCCGCCTCCTGCTCCTCGTCTCACACAAACGGGACATCTTCTCTGGTTAAGCAGGTGAGCGGTGGGGCCGATGCGTGCAAAACCCGCAATAAATCGCCGGTAATATGCGCATAGCCTCAGGAAGCGTCTGACTGCCTTTTTGTCTGTAGGCCTTGAAAGCTTTGCGACGGCTTCGATTTTCTCAGGATCAGGTCAGACACCCGTGTAACTTACTACGTGGCCCAAAAACTGTAGTTCTTCGTAGCCAAAGTGGCACTTTTCAGGTTTTAAGGTAAGCCCAGCGGACCGTATGGCTTGAAGAACCGACCGTAGCCGTCTGAGATGTTCATAAAATGTGGCAGAATAAACAATGGCATCGTCTAGGTAGACTAAGCAAGTCTTCCACTTAAGGTCTGAGAGAACAGTATCCATTAGTCTTTGGAACGTGGCTGGGGCGGCACACAAACCAAGAGGCAGAATTTGGAATTCCCAGAGCCCATCAGGCGTTATATATATATACATATATATATATATATATATATATATATATATATATATATATATATATATATATATATGTATATATATATATATATATATATATATATATATATATAACGTCACCGCTAAGTTCCTCGATACCTGAAGGTAGGTTCGAGGTAAGGGGACATCGCTTACTACTGACACCACAATT
Source organism: Dermacentor andersoni (assembly GCF_023375885.2). Classification (NCBI taxonomy): domain Eukaryota; kingdom Metazoa; phylum Arthropoda; class Arachnida; order Ixodida; family Ixodidae; genus Dermacentor; species Dermacentor andersoni. The sequence goes on along the minus strand of NC_092819.1, from coordinate 154,230,339 downwards.
GTCTCGTTCAAGCCAGATATCTGTCTATTGCGACCCACGTCTTGTTTAATGGCATTATATTCCTGCACATCACGACGCTGTTACGGCACTCCCATGGAGCTCTCGGATCGCTCATATATATATATATATATATATATATATATATATATATATATATATATATATATATATATATATACACTTCGAGAAACTCAGCGGCGACGTTTTCACTGAACGTCATCGAAACGAACGCCACAAACAGCTCGAAATCTGTTCGTTCAACTGCTGCTTTTACTGCCCGCGTAGTCCGATGGCCACATTTTAGCGGTACCGCCAGGTTTCGAAGCCCTCAACACTTCCAAGAGGGTTAAGAAAAGTAGATGGCCAAAACCGTGCACGGGCATCGGCACATGCATACATAATATGGCGCTACACTTGTCCCAGTTCGTCATAAAAATAAAGTATAATGGTACTGTATGCGTCCTTGAACGTAGGAGCACCAATGTGGTATGCAAATACACATTTTGGTGCCTGTTGGGCATTAAAACGCGTACGAATCATGCAAACGATGACTCCCTGTGTATTATGGAGAAGTCATAAGAACGCCCACTGTCCTAATATATGAAAGAACGCGAAGCAAATTAAAGCCCTAAAACTAGAAAAGTTTATACTAAAACCTAGCTTTCCTATCTTTCACCAGTGTGAAGCAAAGTAGTGTAGCTAATTAACGTCATAATAAAAGAAAGCTAGCGCCGCTGGTTTAGACCGATGCTTCCGACAAGAGGCTAAGCTAGTCCATAGCCTATAAGAGCTACGTGTGCAAAATTATTGCGGCCGAACTCAACAACAGGATGTCGTGAAACTCCTTTGGATTGACAAGTACCGCTAGATTTACGCAAGCTCAAAGTTAACGCTGCAGGAACGGTGTCTTTGTTCTTGCAACTAGGCCAACAACATATACCATGCGTAACGGAAAAGACCGCTCTCGATGTCGACAAATTTTTTCTCAGTATGTAAACTTTAGGAGCAGTTTACGAACCGTTTCCTTTGAATTTCAACCGTTTAAATCTAGTGTAAACAACCGTAGAATATCAACTGAAAAGGCCCCCCAGGACGCGCCTTCCGGAATTCACCCTCACCCATCAATGCTCTAATCCACTCACAAACTCGGGCATACTAACGTATGGCAACTGGTCGTTACAAAAACATATATAAAAAAGAAATGGTATCTCTGCAATTGCCGCGTTCCTACAAGAACACCATCGGAAAAGGGGATACCAGCCGATCAATGTGCCTTTAGAGGAAATGCAAATACAGGTGTTTCATACGGCGCGCATATGCGTGGTGGGACTGCCCTGACCAAACAGAGAAAAATGCATGTGGCTCACCTGGTCTGTAGCCTCCGACGGCTCCATTTCTTCGGTGCCTCTTAACGGCTGAGCTGGTACGAACCTGCACGGATTTGTCAAGAATGTCAAAGTCCTTCAGTGAGAAAAAAAGTGATGGACGAGACGTGTGCCTTGCGAAAACGTTCGCGGATGCTCTCGTCTCGCGTTAGCGCGAGACGCGAGAGAAGGCGCCCGTGCGACGCGTTTCTTGTCTTGTGTCCCAGACAGTGGCGCGCACCCACGATGGGAATTGGCCAAGAAACAGGCGGTTTTCCGGAAGGTTAGAAATATAGAGAGGCTAGATTTGAACAGTGGAGCGTGGGACGATATAAATGCAATTTAGACTTGCAATGAAAATATTGTTAAGAATTTTGTTAAAATAATTTAACGTAAAGAAATGAAATAATAGAAACTATGGACAATTGCAGAAAACCAGCAAGGTACTCTTTTTGTCTCTCTAACAAAATTCTAAACTGCAAGAAAAGCATCCCTGTGGCTTGATCCCAGTGAAGTCGCCCCAAAAGAAAGAATGCTTGGCGAGGTTAGCGATATTGCAAGTTTGGTAAATGAGTATTCTAATATGTTTCTTTGTCTTAGAAAGCGGCGGCATGAGAGAAAATAATGTTCGATAGTTTCAGGTGCACTGCAAAAAGAACATAGAGGGGTCATAGCGAGACCAGACCTGTGTAAGTAAAGATTTAGACGACGTATACATCTCAATTTTGTAAGAGATACTTCCAATTGCCTTGAAGGACACCAATTAATATTCCACGGGAAGCCAAGATGGTGGAATTCAGAACACGGTGTTAGCATGGATATTGCAGAATATTGAGATACAGCGAAATTTCTGTACCTAGCCGCGGTGACATAAGCTGATGTCGGCGAAACAGATATGATAGGGCCGTTCAGGGATGCTCGTGCGAGTGAATCGGCCATTTCATTCATGTGCAACCCATGATGTCCCGGTACCCAAAGCAAACATACTTTTCGTAAGTACGGAGGTACCATCGAACGAAATGTTCTTTGAATTGCTGAATTTAAAGATGCAGTTAGTGCTGTGCATACAGATAGCGAGTCGGTCACGATAACAGCTAATGGGTCTTTTTGGGAGAGTTTTCGCAATGCTAATATAATCGCTCATAATTCTGCCTGAAATATAGGTGTGAAGTCGGGAAGGCGAAGGGAGTACGACCATTCAAGAGATTCAGAGAAGATCCCCACTCCTGCTTTCTCATTGCAAACAGAAGCGTCAGTAGCTATTACGTTGTCAGTGGTTAGCTGATGTAGGTGGCTGTGTAAGATATTAACTAAATCTCGCCTTGGTGATAGTTTAGCATGACTAGGAAATATGTCCACGAACTCAATTTTGAGCTCTTTAAAGGCATCATTTGAATGGTAACCTTGGCGTATGGATACATCCAATTTTTTTAACTGTGCTTGTACGAATACTATCTGCGGATTGTGGGATCTCAACCACGATGCTTGGAAAAACTCAGCAGCTTCAGTGATAAAAGCATACTGCGTACGTCTTTTTAAATAGTCATAAATTTCCAGCGCCGAAGACAGGCCGAATTCTAAAGAAACCGAAGGCAGGACACAATAGCCATCGGAGTTGCAGTGCCGTTTCCATGTCCACTAAAGCAGCCCCCGCTGGCCGTACTGTGTATATCTTGCTTAAGTAGTTGTCTTTCTCGATGTGGCTGCATTGCAGTGAAGGATTGATATGTTGTTGTTGACGAAAATCCCGCGGCTGATTTTCGACGCGCACCGCTCGTATTCTACCGGTAGCCTACTACCGGTAGAAGCATGTGGTACGCGTTTCAGGTAGGTGGATTGCTTCTTGAAGCTGCAGCACAGAAGACATGCCAAGTTCTGAAGAAACCGAAGACAGGACACAATAGCCATCGGAGTTGCAGCGCCATTCCCATGTCGACTAAAGTAGCCCCCGCTGCCCGTACTGTTTATATCTTTCGTAACTATTTCTGTCTTTCTCGATGTGGCTGCATTGCAGTACATGACTGAAGATAAAATTATCTTACGGATGGTACACGCTGTTTCTGGCTGCTCGCTGCATTATTTGCATAGAGTAGCTCTATTCATACGTTGCGCATTCACAATGTATTTAGCCGCAGTTTGTCGAGATTCCGCAGTTTGTTTAGAAGTCGCGTGGAGAGTTGTAGGGCTTGTGTCGGGCGACGTTGACAATGTCACTGGTTGTCACAGCGGAGGACGTAGTGGGCGTGGCTAGAACAATTTCATAGGTGACATCGTCATTTGGCGGAGCACGCCATGTGGGCCTGTGTAACAGGAAAGCAGCTTCTCACAAAGGCCAACTTTACGCGATGGTGACCAAAGCAACACGAGGGTGCACGGTGACGGATGGCGTAGCGTCGCTTCTGTTTGTCTTGAGAGACTTGTAGATGAACGCGCGCAAGTTGACGAGCGTGGTCAGCACGGGCGACTGCATCACGGGCATAAGCGCTAGATGAAGCTGTGGTGGACGGAAGCACAGTCTCTAGTAGTAGCGTCAGTTCGCGGCCATACAAGAGGTAAAACGGAGAAAAGCCAGCAGTTTCGAAGCGTTGTATGCCAAGGTAATGTAAGGTAGAGTCAGGTCCCAGTCACGGTGATCGTTTAAAACGTATTTGGATAGCATGTCTGTAAGGTTGCGGTTCAAACGCTCAGTGAGGCCGTTCGTTTGGGGGTGGTAGGAGGTGGTAAACTTATGCTGTATTGAGCAGGCACGCATGATGTCGTCAATGACTTTGGCCAAAAAGGGGCGGCCGCGGTCTGTAAGCAATTGACGCGGAGCACCATGCATGAAAATGATATCATGTAGGAGGAAGTCCGCAACATCAGTTGCGCAACTGGTCGGAAGAGCACGAGTTACGGCGTAGCGCGTCGCGTAGTCCACCGCGACTGCAACCCACTTGTTTCCTGATGTGGATTCCGGAAATGGGCCGAGAAGGTCCAAGCCGACACGATGGAAGGGCTCGGCAGCGATGTCGAGCGGCTGCAGGCAACCAGCGGGGAGCTGGGAAGGCTTCTTGCGTCGTTGGCAAAGTTCACAAGCGGCGACGTAACGTCGTACGGAACGGGCCAGGCCAGAAAAAACGGCGACGTACACGGTCATAGGTTCGAGATATGCCGAGGTGTCCTGCCGTTGGTGCGTCGTGAAGCTTTCTAGAGCGGTGGAGCGGAGGCGTTTAGGTATTACAAGCAGGAGCTCAGAGCCGTCCGGATGAAGGTTACGACGGTACTGAGTACCGTCGCGGAAGACGAAGGGGCGTAGAGCAGCATCGGCCGGAGGGTGCTCAGAGCAGTCGATGAGTGCTCTGATGTAGACGTCACGCCGTTGCTCGTAGGCGAAATGAAGCAGCTGGGATACAGAGAATACGCAAGAAGCACTGGCAGTATTGGAGGAGTCAGAGTCGTCAACAGGGTAACGTCGCAAACTGTCAGCGTCTTGTTGCAGGCGGCCAGACTTGTAGACCACGGAATATAAAAATTCTTGTAGCCTCAAAGCCTATCGACCGAGCCGGCCTCTAGGATCTTTTAGCTATGAGAGCCAGGAGACAGCATGATGGTCAGTGACTACGAAAAAAGGGCAACCTTAAAGGTAAGGACGGAACTTCGCAACCGCCCAGACAACAGCAAGGCATTCTCGTTCCGTAATGGAATAGTTGCGCTCCGATGATGTGAGGAGGCGGCTTGCATAAGCAATAACGCGATCCTGGCTACGCTGACGCTGGGCTACGCCATGACCGCTGGCATCTACGCAATTCTGTAGGAGCATCAGGGTCGAAGTGGGCGAGTATGGGTGGCGAGGTTAGAAGAGCGGCGAGACGAGAGAAGACGGCGGCTTCTGAAGTACTCCACGAGAATTGTACGCTTTTCTTCAAAACATTAGTGAGGGCTATAGCAATTGTTGCAAAATCCGGAACAAGACGACGAAAGTGCGAGCATAGTAGTCCTACAAAACTTGGGACGTTTGCGGCTGTCTTCGGAACCGGAAAGTCTCGGACGGCGCGAGTTTTGTCCGGATTAGGCTGTACTCCGGAGGCGTCAACGAGATGGCCCAGAAGAGTAATTTGACGGTGGCCAAAACGACATTTGAACGAGTTAGGTTGGAGCTTTGCCTTTCGAAATACATCAAGTATAGTTGTTAGATGTCAAGGTGAGGCGTCGAACATTGGCGAGAAGACGATGACGCCGTCGAGGTAGCAGAGGCACGTCAACCATTTGAAACCTTGGAGCAAGGAGTCCATCATGCGCTCAAAGGTGGCACGGGCGTTGCATAATCCAAACGGCATTACTTTAATTTGGTATAGGCCATCAGGTGTGATGAACGCGGCTTTTTCTCTGTCCATATCGTCAACAGCAATCTGCCACTATCCAGAACGAAGATCAATAGAACAGAAATAGCTGGAACCGTGGAGGCCGTCAAGGCTATAGAATATACGTGGGAGCGGGTAGAAATCCTTCTCAATAATGTTGTACAGATGACGGTAGTCTACACAGAAGCGCCATGTGCCGTCCTTCTTAAACAACACCACAGGTGACGCCTAGGGAGTCGAAGAAGGCTCAGTGATGTTTTTATCTAGCATTTTGTTCACTTCACTTTGTATTACTCGGCATTCCGACGCAGAAACTCGATACGGTCGTCCGTGAAAAGGCGTAGCATCGCCAGTAAGAATGCGATGCTTGACCGCGAGCGTCCTGCCTAAAGGGCGATCGTCGAACTCGAAAATATCTCGGTAGGACGATAATACTTCGCAAAGGTATTCCGCCTGCGCGGAGGACAGGTCCGTCGCAACCATTTTCTTTATGTTGGGATCAGCGCCCGAGGCTGGCGCGAGGGGCCTGCGAAGCTCGCAAGAACCATCGGTTGTTAACGCTGCCACATCATGGTCGCCGAGACAAAGTTGGCCATGAAAATACCATGCGGTAGAATTTGCTTTGCCAATCCAAAGTCAAAGATAGGTGTGCGAGTGCGGTTCGCAGTAATGGTAAGTATACTGTGAGGCACGGTAACGTCATAATGTAGTGGAATGTCGGGCAGAGGAGAGACGAGGTACTCGCCTTCAGGAACTGATGGGGAAGACACCAGTTCAATAAATGCTATTGGCTTTGGCGACAGGCGAAGGAAGTCGGTGGGGCGTAAGCGGCACTGCGGTGTGTCAGAAGGTTCGGCGAGAATCGGCAGCTCAAGGCGAAGGGTACTGGCAGAGCAGTGAATGAGGGCAGAATGCGCGGAGAGAAATTCGAGGCCGAGAATTAGGTCGTGGGGGCAATGAGCAATCACGGTGAAGAGGAGATGAGGAGTGTGGCGGCCGGCGATGCTGACACTTGCCGCACACATGCCGACGGTAGGCACAGTACCGCCTTCTGCAACGCGGACGACGGGTGCCGACGCTGGGATGAGGAGCTTTTTCAGTCTTCGTCGGAAGGCAGCACTCATAATAGAAAGATGAGCGCCTGTATCGATGAGTACAGTGGCAGGATAGCCGTCTTGACGTCAACGTCAAGAAGGTTTTGGTTCGTAGGTAACGTGAGCAGAGGATTTGAGGGCAGGGTCGACAACGCAGCTTCACCTCCAGAAGCTGCAGTACCTAGTTTTGCGGCTGGGTCCGGGAGGTGATAGGCGGCGAAGAGAAGCGAAGGGGTTGGAGCGAACGAGACTGATGGCGTCGAGGTGAGGGCGAGCGGCTGTAGCGAAGGTTCGGAGCAGGGGCATCTGCAGCAGTGGGTTCATGGCGGGTGGTATAGGGTACAGAAGGGCCAAAGGTGCGGGATTAAGGGGTGGCTTATATCCGAGGAGGTGGTGGCCATCGGTTGTGGCAGTGACGGGTGACGTGGCCGATGCAACAGCAGTGGAAGCAGATAGGCCTGGCATCCGGGGTACGCCATTCGGACGGGTTGCGGCGAGATATAGCAGAAAAAGACTGCCGGTGACAAGGAGGGCCGGTAGAGAACTGGGGAACGCTCGGTTGAGATGTTGAACACATGGTGTGTAGACCCATGTTCTCAAATTCCTGACTACGGCCTGAATCATAGCAATCGTGGTTGTTGGCGGATAGGGAGGCGTCCCGGAGAAAGCTGGTGAACAGGTGGCCTCGAGCTCGCGGCGAACAATACGGGTGACCTCGTCACAGGTGGTGGCCTGACGCGGTCGGCCCTCACATGTCGACGTAGCAGCAGTGTTGGGTAGCCGCGTGATGTGATGTGTGATACGGCGGCTCTTAGCCTGTTCAAGGCGACGGCATTCTTTAATGATGGCGTCGATTGGCGAGACGTTGCCGAACACAAGCAAATTGAAAGCGTCTTCGGCGATGCCTTTTAGAACACGTGACACTTTATCAGCTTCAGACATAGCACCGGCAGCTTTGCGGCATAGAGCCAAGACGTTGAGGATGTATCAAACGTACGGCTCTGTATATGTCTGAACACGGGACGCAAGAGCCTTTCTCGCGGCAACCGTGCGGCCAATGGGGTCGCCGAACAGTCCCGGTAGCTTTTCTTTGAAACTGTCCCAACTGGTTACCTAGTCGTCATGCGTTTGGTGCCACACGCGCGGGGTGTCGCCGAGATAAAAGATGACATTGGCGAGCGTAATCGTTGGGTCCCACCTGTTATTAGCACTGGCGGGTTCATAGAGCTTGATCCATTCGTCAACGTCCTGTCCCTCCAGGCCAGAGGACACACCAGGGTCGCGATGCTGTGCAACCGTGACGATTGGAGCAGTCGGACAAGCCGAAGCCGTTGCGTTGCAGTGGCGGTCTCGTCACCGGGAGTCATCGTGACAAGCTAGATGTACCAACCACTCCGGAGTTCCGTGGCGAGGACGGGAATCGCTCACCTCCTCCAGAATGGTAAGTGTAGAAAGACACAGACGGAAGAGGCTATTTACAGGCTATTTACACTAATTTAAACTGGACTGGAGCCAGAGCGCCGGGCCGACAATCGCTTGCGCCAAGGGCACAGACTCACTTCGTCGTCGTTTTCGCGGCGGCTCGTCTATTCAGTATAGTAATATCGTCATAATATATATTTACAATAAGTCAAAGCCTTGAAATGCGTTTGTTAGTTATGCTTATTTTTACCAGACATCCATATATCTACAATCACAAATTGTGAGCTATGCCGTCCCGAAAAGTTATTTGAATTTACATTTTTTTCTGCAGCTATATCTAATCTCATTAGGGCATCATTAAGGAGTCTTCAATAGACGTCGGTGGCAACTCCGTTAGGCAGGATACCAGTAAGCTATCACTGGGGACGAAAGATCAAAACAAGAAACGCCAATGTATGAAAGCCTTTAACCCTACAATTAGAATAGAACTGGCAGAACTTTCCAAGTTAATCAACAAGCGTAAGACAGCTCACATAAGGAAGTATCATATGGATAGAATTGAACATGCTCTTAGGAAAGGTGGAAGCCTAAAAACAGTGAAGAAGAAACTAGAAGTAGGCAAGAACCAGATGTATGCGTTAAGAGAGAAAGCCAGCAATATCATTATTATTATGGATGAGATCGTTCAAGTGGCTGAGGAGTTCTATAGAGATTTATACAGTACCAGTGGCACCCATGACGATAATGGAAGAATAGTCTAGAGGAAGTTGAAATCCCACAAGTAACGCCGGAAGAAGTAAAGAAAGCCTTGGGAGATATGAAAAGGGGGAAGGCAGCTGGGGAGGATCAGGTAACAGCAGATTTGTTGAAGGAAGGTGGGCAGATTGTTCTAGAAAAACTGGCCACTCTGTATACCCAATGCCTCATGACTTCGAGCGTACCGTAATCTTGGAAAAACGCTAACATAATCCTAATCCACAAGAAAGGGGACGACAAAGACTTGAAAAATTATAGACCGATCAGCTTACTGTCCGTTGCCTACAAAGTATTTACTAAGGTAATTGCAAATAGAATCAGGAACCCCTTAGACTTCCGTCAAGGACCAGGCAGGATTCCGTAAAGGCGAGTCAACAATAGACCATATTCACACTATCAATCAGGTGATAGAGAAATGTGCGGAATATAACCAAGCTTTCTATATCGCCTTCATTGATTACGAGAAAGCGTTTGATTCAGTCGAAACCTCAGCAGTCATGGAGGCATTGCGGAATCAGGGTGTAGACGAGCCGTATGTAAAAATACTGAAAGGTATATATAGCGGCTCCACAGCAACCATAGTCCTCCATAAAGAAAGCAACAAAATCCCAATAAAGAAAGGCATCAGGCAGGGAGATACGATCTCTCCAATCGCTCTCTACGATCTTCCCAATCCAGGTCTCTAATCAGAGACCTGGATTGGGAAGAATTGGGGATAAGAGTTAATGGAGAATATCTTAGCAACTTGCGATTCGCTGATGACATTGCCTTGCTTAGTAACTCAGGGGACCAACTGCAATGCATGCTCTCTGGCCTGGAGAGGCAATGCCGAAGGGTGGGTCTAAAAATTAATCTGCAGAAAACTAAATTAATGTTTAACAGTCTCGGAAGGGAACAGCAGTTTACGATAGGTAGCGAGGCACTGGAAGCGGTAAGTGAATACATCTACTTAGGACAGGTAGTTGCTGCGGATCCGGATCATAAGACTGAAATAATAAGAATAAGAATGGGCTGGGGTGCGTTTGGCAGGCATTCTCAGATCATGAACAGTAGGTTGCCATTATCCCTCAAAAGAAAAGTGTATAACAGCTGTGTCTTACCAGTACTCTCGTACGGGGCCGAAACCTGGAGGCTTACGAAAAAGGTTCTGCTTAAATTGAGGATGACCCAACGAGCTATGGAAAAAATGATAGGTGTAACGTTAAGGGATAAGAAAAGAGCAGATTGGGTGAGGGAACAAATGCGAGTTAATGATATCTTAGTTGAAATCAAGAAAAAGAATGGGGCATGGGCAGGACATGTAATGAGGAGGGAAGATAACCGATGGTCATTAAGGGTTACGGACTGGATTCTAAGGGAAGGGAAGCATAGCAGTGGGCGGCAGAAAGTTAGGTGGGCGGATGAGATTAAGAAGTTTGCAGGGACAACATGGCCACAATTAGTACATGACCGGGGTAGTTGGAGAAGTATGGGAGAGGCCTTTGCCCTGCAGTGGGCGTAACCAGGCTGATGATGATGATGATGATATCAAATCTCAACATGATACAGGGACAAAAGGTAATGAGTGCTACAAAGAGGTCACGAATCCCACCCAGTAGCAGCAGTACAGAACACAAAAAATCCGCGTCTCCTATAAACAGATTACGAGCAGTAAAACAACGCTAAACAACATGACGAGGAGAGGGACACAGACAGCGCTGTTGTCTGTGTCTGTGCTTGTCTACTTGTTTAGCGCAGTTTTACTGCTCGTAATCATGAACCAACCAGCCCAAATGCGTGCTTTTCTCCTCAAACAACTTTAATGAACAAAGACTTTTACTTGATGCTCACGTGTACAGCATAAATGTATTTGTAGTAAACACGTCATAGTATTCTCAAGGCTATACCCAACGAAGGACAATAAAGGGAAATTACTTTCAATATTCAGAAGAAAAAAAGGCAGCAGAGATGTGTGACCTTGGGAGAATTACAAACCGATTTTCACCGCAGGTGTTCCTTTCGAACCGTTGCAATGGGTTGTTTTAGTTTCGTGTGACTATATCGTATACTTTCAATAGTTGCCCGCATATATATATATGTATATATATATATATATATATATATATATAATGAACGCCAGGAAAGTGGGTTAATAACCGAGGAGCCCGATATTTATCAATCATAGCATAAGAATACAACAAACAAAGACGCGAACGACAACGCAGGGGAAAAAACTTACGCAGGTGGTTCGTCCACTGGATAGCGTGATACACAGTCTGTGTCTTGATGCAATCGGCCCGACTTGTACACTACTGCATAGGAATATTCTTGCAGCCGCAGAGCCCAGCGACGAAGCCGGCCGGTAGGATCCTTGAGTGAGGAAAGCTAGCAGAGCGCGTGGTTGTCCGTGATGACATAGAAGTGCGTACTATACAAGTACGGGCGGAATTTAGAAACCGCCCAGACGAGAGCCAGGCATTCACGATCTGTAATCGAATAGTTGCGCTCCGCTGCTTTGAGGAGGCGGCTAGCGTAGGCGATAAAACTATCCTGACGTCAGCGCAGGGCTCAGACGGCTCCGATACCGTGACCAATAGCATCGGTACGCACCTAGTACACACGGGTAAAAGTGGGCCATTATAGGTGGCGTGGTGACAATGTTGGTGAGGTGCGCAAATACGGCAGCTTGAGAGGCGCGCCACGTAAACGGCACCTCCTCCTTCAGAATATCAGTAAGTCGTCGGGCAATCGGTGCGAAGTCTTTAACGAAGCGTCGGAAGTAGGAGCAGAATCCTACAAAACTTCTTACGTCTTTGACAGACTGATGTACAGGAAAATACGCGAAAGCACGAATTTTCTTCGGGTCTGGTTGAATACCGGAAGCGTCGACGAGGTGGCCCAGTACTGTAATCTGGCGACGACCGAAGCGACATTTTGATGAACTTAGTCCGATCCCAGCCTCGCGGAATACTTTAACAGCTGCGAAGTGCTCAAGTTGTATCTCAAATTTAGGCGAAAATACGAGAACGTCGTCGAGGTAGGAGAGGCATGTTGACAATTTAACCACTTGAAGCAAAGAGAACATCATACGTTCGAATGTTCCTGGGTTGTTGCATAGACCGAACGGCATACCATTGAATTGACATAGACCATCAGGGGGGACGAACGTGGTCTTCTCTTGGTCCTTTTCATTAACAGAAATTTCCCAATAACTAGCCTGACGGTCTATTGAAGAACATAGTTGGCACCGCGGAGACAGTTGAGAGCGTCGTCAATGCGAGGCAAGGGGTTGACGTCTTTATTGGTAATGCGCTTTAGATGAAGATAATCTACGCAAAAAGTCATGTGCCTTCTTTCTTCTTAACAAGCACCACGGCCGACGCCCAAGGGCTCGACGAAGGTTCAACAATGCTTTCACCAAGCATCTTGTTCACATCATCTCGAATAACCTTACGCTCTGAAGTAGAAACTCGATGTGGCCGGCGATGAATAGGACTGACGTCACCAGCATTTATGTGATGCTTAACAATTGAAGCGTGACCCAATTGACGATTGTTGAGGTCGAAGATGTCGTGGTAGGAAACCAAACGGCAACACAGAGCTGATGCTTGTTCAGGCGATAGGTCCGCAGCAATCATGCGACGAAATGTTGCGTCAGGGCAAATAGCATCCTGTGGACATGAAGAACCTGAGCCGACGTCTACTGAAAACACTGTGACGTGGTCATATCCTATAGCACGCAGCGTTGCAACCGATATGCGTTGGGGTAGAACTTCCTTTGTCAGGCCAAAATTGACGACGGGGAGGCATGTCCGGTTATCGGTGACGGTGACGACGGAGTGGGGCATGGTGCTATTGCGCGTCAAAAGGATGTCAGGAGCAGGTGCGGCGACGTAATCACCATGAAGCACAGGAAAAGGCTGTACCAAATCGACGAAAGTCAAGGCTTTAGAAGGCAGGCGGACGAAGGCAGTCGTACTGAAGTTGTTCGGCAGTTCGGCAGGAAAAGGCGCGAGTAGAGGAAGTTCGAGGCAAAGGGTACCGGCCGCATATTCGATCACAGCTGAATGCGCTTTAAGTCGAGTCCAAGGATTAAATCATGAAACAATTGGTCGGCAGCGTAAAAAGAACAATAACGTGACGGTCGGTAATACTTATACGGGAAGTACACATTCCAGTGACGTCAAGAGTGCTGCTATCGGCCTCGCGTACGGCTCGTGTAGTAGCAGGTGTGAGAAACTTCTTTAGTCGGCGACGGAGGTTACAACTCATTATGGATACCTGGGCTCCAGTATCTATTAACGCCGTCATAGGGACGCCATCGGCATGAACATCAAGTCATTTCTGGTTCGTTGGGAGCGTCAATAGAGGATTTCGACACGACGAAGATAATACGTTTTCCGTCCGGGAGAGTTCATAATTGATCGTCGACGAATAGCGGCGTGGTTAGGGCGGCGTGGTTGGGGCGAAGGGGACGTACGGCGTTGAGTGGACGGCAAGCGAGTAGGATGACTGTCATTGACGGGGCATGGGTCAGCATATGGGTGAGGGGACAGGGAAAAGGAGCTCGAATATGGTGATGTCCAGGAGGTGTGGCAGTGGCGAGTGACGTGGCCAATGCGGAGGCAGCGACAGCAAATGGGCTTGTCGTCCGGTGTTCCCCACTCGGCAGGGTTGCGGTATCTTGGAGGGGAATACAGGTCGCTGTAAGGCGTAGCTGTTGGCACCGGTCGGAGGTCAGGTCGGGAGACGAAGCAGGTAGCAGGAAAACCTAGGTTTGCCAATTCTTGTCGCACAAATGTCTGAATGAGGTAGATCGCTGGGGCCGGTCGGTCAATGGTCGGGTCAAGTGGGAGTGGATGGAACCGCGCAGGAGCTGTAGACTCCTGCTCGTGGCGAACAATACGTGTGACGTGCTCATTTAATGTCGGGAAGCGGTGCTCATTTAAGGGTGGTGAAGCGGTAAGGTCGATGCAAAACGACCTCGCAGCCGTGTTAGGCAGTCGAGAAAACTGTGGAATGACGCGACGGCTTTTGGCTGGCTCAAAGTTGCGGCATTCCTTGACAAAGGCGTCGATGGTGGACACATCCTTGAAGGTCAGGAAGTTGAACGCGTCGTCCGTGATCCCTTTGAGTACGTAGCCGACTTTGTCAACCCCGGCCATTTTCTCCTCGACTTTCCGCCAAAGAGTGAGCCCGTCTTGTATGTATGAGACATATGATTCAGTAGAAGACTGAACTCGGGTATCAAGCGCTTTTCTAGCAGCCAGCTGCCGACCGGTGCAATTTCCAGAGAGGTAGCTGAGCTTCTCCTTGAAAACATCCCAGCTAGAGAACTCGTCCTCGTGTGTCCAGAACCAGACACGAAGAGTGCCCATCCAAGCAGAAGAGGACATTCGCTAGCTTAATGGTAGGGTCCCTGCGGTTCTTTCGGTTAACACGCTCATAAAGGCTTAGCCAGGCCTCAACGTCGACATTATCTTGGGCGGAGAATATGCCAGGATAGCGGGATAGCCGTAAGGTATGTCGTTGTCGGGGTCGCAGGAGCAGAAGCAGACGAGCTGTCGTCACCGGGAGCCACGGCGGAAAGCAGGACGGTGTGGCCGCTTCAGAGCTCCGTGACGAGGACGGGCCACTTCACACTTCACCAAAATGCTACGCGAACGAAGCATTGAGAACTGGTGACTGTTTACAAGGTATATTTACATAGGATAACGGCAGCGCTGGCCAGTTCAGCCGACAGCTCGAGAGCCAGATAGTGTTCGTCGTCTTCGTAGGGGCGCCCATGTGCATCGTCCACAAGAAACGCGCCATATGCCTGTATCAACAAATATATATGACTGTTCCGTTTTAAACATTGCCCATAAGTAATGGGTTGGAGCACTTCTTGTTGAGAATGGTAAAAGGCCAGTAATTTATCAACACACATGTTACTTCCACATAATATTTCCCATGGTGCCCTCCATCCCTCCCTGTCCCCTGCCGCCCTACTCAATTCCCGCTAAATTTCATATCTGTTTAGTTCGCAGTTCTCCAAGGGCTATGTGATAAAGTATCTGCTCCCAATGTACATTATTAAAGCTCCGGTTTACTTGAATGCCTAATTTATTACAAATGCCATAATTAAACACCTGCTGTTGAGGTATACGTACATATTACCCACAACGCACCCTTTATTTTGGCCAATTATAAACAAAATGCCTTGTTTACTTCACCGAGGACATCGCTGAAAGCTAGGCGGGACACGTTATGACGCCTGAAAATATATATAGGGCAGCGGGTGCAATTCTTCCCGGCTCGTTATGTACGTTCATAACGCTCTAGAGTGCTCGCGTACGTAGTTTATTGCCAAATTCCCAATTATCGATGTATTTTCAACTTCACCTTCATTTCAGAAATGAACTTTTCTTCATAGTCACCAAGCAACGAATTTGCCTGCTTTATTTTAGTGAGGTCACAAGGCGAAACTCACGCAGGCAAACGTAAAAAGAAAAATATGCGGGTTCAACATTTATTCTTAAAGCGGCCAGGTAAGGTCAAAACGTTACCCCTGCAGCGGGACCCATTGAACTTAAAATGCTTCCTATTCTTTCAAACTAGAAAATATATTAAACACAGAATTCTCCTGAGACATTGGGAAACCTGCCGTGATACTGCAGCGTGATAATTCTGAAAACTTGCTTAGAATTTTTTTTTACGTTTTCTTTGATCAACACACATTTACCATCACATATCAACTTGGCGGGCTGTTCCTCGTATGTTCGCGAAATTCGACCTCAATTGTAGTTGTAATTATGTAAGCGCGGCTGTCTAGGTTTCGCACCGCTGGTAAACCAGACTAATAACCCTATGGACCACTTGCATATGTATTATACAGGAAAACACCCATTTAACACTTCCATTTGGAATATTGCCTACAAATTCGTCATACGACGCCCCTAATTTTCTCCAGATATGAACAAGATGCCTTGCTTAGCTCACTGTTGGTACTGTAAAAAGATACGACGAATCTCGTGTGACGTACGAGAACACATGGAAAACCGTTGGTTAATTAATTATCTACAACGCTTCTATTTAAAGCAGGAAAGTGAAACTTAGGCAAGCCATTGCGTTTATAATTTTCTCTATTTTTACGGAATGTCAACCGTCTCGTGTGTTGTTGTTTTAGGAGTCTGGGAAATAGTTAGATTAGCGGCAGTATGACATTCTGGAACACTTCAATGATAAACTTTCTACAAAGGCTGTAACGAACGTACACATAATAAACTTATATCGCTCGTCACAGAACACTACTTCATAGTACGAATAAATATAAACACCGTCCCCCCCCCCCTCCTATTTTACCGATGATACAAGGGGAAACAACTAAATGCTGTGTATAGCGCATAAGAATTGGGAGAAAGCGACTATCAGGAACTGTTTTCACAGCAGGAAAGCAACCTATACAGTGCGAATTTTCCCTACACACGTCACAAGAAAGTGGTTCTCATTTTTCAAAATACTAGATATATGCTGTTTTGTTTCACCTGCCGCGAAATAATTAATGGCGTAGCTCTTATTTAGAAACACTCTGAAGATGAACTCGTCGAAGTCAGGACTGACATAAGCCTTTAGAAAAAATTCAAGTCAGCGTTTCATTGGTATTGAAATTGCTCTGCACGTTCGACCAAGGTCATTTTCACGAGCATATCTACGGTACTACGATAAGTCGTGATTACACGATGAAATTCGATAGTTATACCTGTAAGAGGCTTGATTAGATTGTTGATAGTGAAGACGTACTAAGACGGCAACGCTACGTAGGCTACCTCTAGACAGAGTTTCAATAGTAAAAGCATTTGATAAACCAGCAATTTAATGCCGTCCGGCACACCAATTGTTGGGCGCGGCTGATTAAAATACTTTATCCCGACGTCCCCCTCATCCGGAGGTTAAGTGTACCAAGCTGATCGCGCTTTTGAATACGCAAAATAGCGGCCCGAGAAAACTGGGCATGATGCAAGTCACAGTAGATGTAAGCTGCGCAAGCTGACATTTGTTAGGGCGGGAATTGCCCAGCGTCAAGCGTTCTCCTAAACGCGAGTGCGTAATTCCAATCCTTCCCGTCATACGTTACAGGGACTCCCGAGAAGGCACCGAAGACAGTCCTGGCAGTCCAAGCAGAGGAGGCGTAGTCAAGAAAAGCATTGCTTTTGTGGTCCATGTATTAAGAAAGAATATTTAGCTTCCGCTGTAGTTTTGTTGGACTTTCCCGCGTGTAGCCGAAAATCCCTGCTTTCAAAAGTGTGTGTGTGTGTGGGGAGGGGGGGGGCAAATGAAATACTTTGCACCCAACCTTAATTTTGAAAGTGGGGAGGCAAGTGCTCCCATTGATCCTCTTGTCCCGCGGCTGATAGGCCTATGCTTGATATCGCAAGGCGTTCGTGCTCTGCATTATGACGTAACGCTTCATATGCTAACGTTTTCACTGCAAAGCGCGTCGTCAGGAAAGCGGTGACACCAAATTCACGGCAGTTTACTCAGCGACATGCCCTTTAGATTCTATGACACTCGGCCCCAGCAGCATGACTACTCAAAGCAGATGACATGGACCTTGAGTTATCTAGGTGGCATTGGTCAAAGTGAGACACACAAATCACTGTTATTAGGACGCACTGAATGCAACGTAACCGACTATGGCTCGGGATCTGGGTAATGGTGAACTTCGTAGCCCACTATTCCTTCACTGGAAGTGCGCCTTATGGTGGAAGAAGCCTTGGTACCGTTAGCCTGAAAGAGTGCGAGAAGGTGAGGAGGTTACGAAGAACAGAGGGGGGCGAGGGAGGAATGGCGCGTGACGTACCGCCTACGTAAAACTTATTTGGCCATAACCACATTAGACTCTTTGTACATTGTATTGCAGGTTGCTTTCTACCTTTCTTCCAAACTAACTCGGACGCTCAAACCATTTGTCCTGGATGTTAGGTTCAACGCACGTAACACACAATGGACGCGGTTTACTCACTTTCGAGATTTTACACTAAATTCATCTATACTTCGGTGTTGTCACAGACTGCGATAAGCAATGTTCAAATTGTGCTGCTTCTGAATCCTCGGGATTACGTGAAAATCGGGGATGCAGCAGCTACACGGCAATAGCAATCTTAATACATGTGTTTAGGCACCAAAAAGCCGTTTTTACCGTACCACTTATGAGGAGATGGTTAGTTCTTTCATGCACATGTAGGCGCCGCATTTTAAACCTAACCGCAGTATATTAATAACAGAATACCTTTCACATTCGTAACATTCCAGAACACAATAGAAAATTCAAGGGGCATGTAGTTGTCCCTACGTGGATGAATGCGAAACTATTGCTACTACCGCTGGATGCCTATGCTCTTTCGGTCGATGAGTACCTAGTTCTTGGGACGCCTAGTTCTTAGTTTGACTTCCACCAAATATCGAGGGTTGGAGGGCGTTAACTACCTCTAGCCTAATTGACAGTTCCTAATTAAATATTCCTTAATTAACATCAACGCTCGTGGGTACAACTCCCACCAATTGTCGTGCGTTCATTACCCTAATCAATTCTACCATTTAAGTGTGCCTCAATTGACACTATACTAATATTGTGTGCTAATTAACTACGCCTTAATTAATAGCAAGGTTCATGGGTGCGACTCCCATTATTTCACAAGGGTCCAAGTGGATTGATTAGCCCTATCTTAATTAACATCGCCTAAGCTAACGCCAAAGGTTGTGCGTTCGACTCCTACCAAAGTTAAAGAGCTCGGCTCTCCCAGAGGTCATGGATTCGAATGTACTTATTAACTCTTATTTAACTGTTCCTTAGTTATCTTCACCTTAATCAACACTAAAGGTAATGGGTTCTATTCCTACCAGATTTATTAACCTAAATTACTTGTATTCTATTTACCTCCGCGTAAAATTACTTCGCCTTAATTAACATCAGAGGCCGTGGGTTAAACTCTCATTAAAGGTCGGGTTCGTAGCCCTTTTGGACCAACGTGTGGTCACGCCAGCGCGGTCAACATCAGATTTTCCGAACCATGAGCCGTCCAGTGCTTTCGCATTAAAACCACTTTGAGGAGCGATTATACACTACAGCTTTATATGTGTCATAAAACTAGTCGAAACTGCGGCACACATCGTTTACCCTTCATTCACGGCATGACGTGGCTCACGCCTAAGAACAAGCAAGCCGCGGATGAGCTGCCATATTTGTTTTTCAACTCAGCGCCCGTCACACTGGCTTAAGGGCTGATAAAGTGGTCCGCTCCGTTCTAGCTTTACCAGATCCCACTTTCTTGCAAGAAAGCCTACATTAGCCAGACTGGCAAATGCGTAAATACAAAAATACATTAGAGTGAACGCCCACCACACATGATTCTGAGCTGCATTTATTTGAGTTTAAGGAGGATATACCTGTCCAATCTGATGGCATCGCTTATCCCCTATAGTAGTTACCTAACGAATCAGTCAACCTAATCCATTCCACCTTTTTGGAACAAATGCCAGGAAATTTTGTATATATTCTCTCTGTCCTTTTTTTTCTCCCAAGTAGCAGCAAACAAGAGACACATTCCTGGAAGAAAAATAATGGATGAATAATTAGTAATTCTCGTTGAGTACATTAAAAGAAAAGACGATGGCCGTTTAAAGAGGGCTCCAAATACATTTGCCTTTGGCAGATGGCTCCTTCGCCATGGCTGCGGATTCAAGAAAGCTGTGTATCGGTACTCGAATGTCGAGTGAGCGCAGTATGTAGTAAAAGTCAGGCTTCTACCCATTCTATATGTAATCCCGCAGAATAGAGAGGTAGCCAAAAATTAACAAACATTGAGACTTTTGCTGATGTCAGGAAGACAAAGGAAAGGCTATCATTTTTACGGCATAGCACATGATGTCCGAACACACAAACACAGTCATCATAATGTACGTGGGCTTTATCGACATGACGTCGGTCGTCAAGTCCACCCGTAGGAACACAGTAAGCGTGAAAGGGTTGTAAAGTACAGGCTAAGTAATTTATTTTTGTCCTTTATGTGTGTGTGTGTGTGTGTGTGTGTTGTGTGTGTGTGTTCTAGTCAACTAATCCTGGTCTACTCTTATGCCTTACATCCACACTTATTACGATTCAAATGCAACGCTACTGGAATTAACAGTACTGTCAGAAAAAATAGAAGCGAATCTGCAAACAACGTGATTGGAAGCAGGTAACACGTACAACTCATCTCGGACACCTGAGACATTTCAGCTGTAAGAAAAACAAAATTTGCACAGAGTAAGCAACAATAACATATTTTGCGGTATTTTTGTGCTTCGCTACTACGGACCTTCTTCCATGCCACACCGAACACGTTGCTTTTCCCGAAATCCCCTAAATTAGGTCACATTGTGCTTCGTCGATGCTTTGAAAGTAGACCACCAGGAAACGCCCAGTGCTTATTCCTTCTCTTACCAGGTACACGTTCTTGAAGCAAGTGTCCTAAGCGAAAGCTTTTCCACAATACCTCCTCTATATTGACAATTTTCACGGAGCAGTGCGTTCTAGAGAAACGAGATGGCGCTTTCGGCGGCGCGCCGCACGTTGCTTCAGCGACAGCGCAGGACAGCGACACCATTACCGCTTCCGCCTTGCTTCTGTGCGATCAGCTGTGGGAAGTGCAACTGAGTTTTTGCGAACGCACTGGGCTCCACTCATGCCTGATTGAATCATGTAGATTGAACACGTGTGCACTAGTTGGCTGCAAAAATAGTGATTGGCATATTAAGGAATGGAGTAAATCTGTGTAGCCAAGTACGCCGACCGTTGCTGCAACTGTCCGTACGTGTTACCCGCACTTCGAGATGTGAAGTTTTCCACCAGGCTACAGAAATTTGCCCACTTGCCAGCGTTGCATCGCTAACCTTGAAACAAAGTGCCTTAGCCACCGAATGTCGGCAAGAGTAAGTACCACTCGTTACACAATGACAAAGGGAGTAGCGCCGCTTCCTGTCATGGAACGGTTGGCGCACAGTATCTACACACATCGACAATCAGCTTACACAGAATCGTATGCCCACTCTATCGCAAATGTGTTAATAAGTGAATGGGCGCACACTTGAACATATGCGCACCATATACGCACAATCAGTGAAGGACTACAGCGATAGTGTACAAATGGTCGAATGTGAATGTTTCCTGACGGTCCATAAGAGAAACCGAGTTACTAGCGATAGTACGTAATTGCTAGAAGGGATTACAATGTACGAAACGGCTACATTTCAAGCGTTGCGCACAACGAGACGAAATCTATCCGAACTGAGCACACGTGCGAGCAATTAGGCAGAAATATTCACATAGTGAACATAGCAAGGAAATTTCCTGAGTAATAAATGTGACAAGGCGCTGGATTTCGAAATAGTTGCCGCATAAAGAAATAAAAGCAAAACCCACTAATCCTGATTCAAATCTTGAGTGGGAAGTTTGGATAGCTTGGAATACATATTTAGCCTCGCTTTCAATATGAGCACCACATACGCTGCTTCCGTCGTTTGGCCATAGCCTAAAGAGCTTTCAAGCGCTTTTGCCTGTTCTCTGAAGCTGTGACCAAAGCTTCGTGTCGTTCACCCAGTCACCGTCTGTGATATCTCCAGAAACCGAGGGTTTGCTAAGCAGCCCCGGCGTCTTGCGCACCCATTATAAACGCGGAGGCAACGGAGGCAGTTGAGGCAAGCACTGGACGCTTCACCACGCGATCAAACACGCCAGCACCAACGGGATCGTCGCGAAAAGGGCCATTAAGTAAACTGTTCAGGAGAAAGCGGCAGCCACTGCATCGGATTTCATGAGGGTAATTGCATTTCAAAGAAAAATGAATAATATGTTGACTGTAGGAGTTGGGTTTTGTTATATTCACTATGAATTACTTTACTACCATTTTAAAAGTAAAAAAAGGCATTAAAATCATGTTTACCACCGAGCAATACACATCAATTTCACAAAATTCTGTGTAAACTATCGCGCTAATCATTTTGTATTTGCCAAGTGTACAGCATTGGGGCAGTAACATATGAAGTCAGATATGGTGCGCGGCATCGGCAGTTGTCGGCTCTACTCAAGGCTGCCGATGTCCACGGCCGACGGCTCTGCTCGTAGTAACGAACAGTTCGTACTAAAGCGCAATTACCGCTTCCACAATGGTGTCGCTCTTACACGGCGTTCAAACACGAGCGCGCAAGCAAGAAAGCTAGCCGAATCAGCGGGCTAACACGATCGCTGCGCAATCCACCACCGAGCAGAAGGGCGCGTGACTTATACTGTGGCTCTCGGTCGTGTTATACGATCTCGCACTGGTCGCTGCGTTTTATAGCACGCTTACTTTCGTCATTGCTTCACTCTATTCGTTACTTCGAATCACAGACAAATGGTAAAAGTAATGTGCTATGAACCTAAAAAGTTTGCAACCTAAGCGCAAGCTGCGCCTAGAAGTACTGAAAACTCGTTTCCTCTGTTTTCACGCGCTATACGAGGCACTCGTTGGGAACTAAATGAGTCATGTTTTTTATAGTGTAAATAGGTACGAAGTACTCATTGATGCGTAGGCAATGTAAATTATGTGCGTAAAATATGGCCTTCCACAAAAATCTCGAATTGAAGCACTCGGAAACGTTATAGACCTGTTGTATGAACAACTAGCTCTACTAGAATGATTGAACCATGCAGTCCCTCAAATTAAATTTGATGTAAATGGGGAAAACGTACGTTATGGCCTATTCACATTAAAATAGAATCGAGAGGTTACAGTTCGACTATTGCTAATTATTTCTTAAACAGGTGCTCGT
The DNA here is from genome assembly GCF_023375885.2 of Dermacentor andersoni. Lineage (NCBI taxonomy): Eukaryota > Metazoa > Arthropoda > Arachnida > Ixodida > Ixodidae > Dermacentor > Dermacentor andersoni. The sequence goes on along the minus strand of NC_092819.1, from coordinate 154,207,554 downwards.
TATACCAATAGCGTTCCTCACGCGTGAGTCATATGCAGGCAAACTTTAAAGAAAATTACATACTGCGGTTGTACGTCCCAAGACTCCGATATGAGGGGGAGGCAAACCGTAAGGCGGGCTCCCAAATAACTTTGACCAACTGGATTTCTGTACAGTGCACACATATGCAATTATAGGAGCGTGTTCTTCCATGTGGCCCCATTGAAACGCCACCTCCGTGGAAAGCATCGAACCCACGACCACAAGGTCAGCGGCGACGCTGAAGCCACTGTGCTACCAGTCTGGGTAGGCAGCATTTTGTGTCTGTGGTTTAATAACGGACGACTGAAACACAACTGATATATGAAAATATCTTCGCTAGAAATTCTGCTGACGCGCGACCGCTGCAGCTTGGTGGAGTGTCGCAGGTGCACATACCGTGCATCCTAGCTAAAGTTAACCCTGGCGTTGAATGAAAAAAAGAAACAGATTTAAGAAATACGGTGCAAGATACAACCGTAAGGCCTACAGCGCCATGTTATGAGCGTCCTGATAACCCAACACCGTGTCTTAAAACCGTACTTTCGATCGACTTCTTGAAAACCCTTTGGCTAACGTTCGCTTCCTCACCCTATGCAGGCTGTCCAGCTAACTTTAGCCTTCAGTTCGAAGATATCCGAATGCCACGTAGCTGGACACAATCAAGGCAATCTTGTTTGCGTCGCATGGAGATATTCAAGTTATCTTTTTTCATTCGGCCTAATTAGACAATTATTAATTAATCAACTACTATATATTATAATTAGCTCAAAAGTGTCAATAACAAAATTGTAGAGCGACATGAAAAACTCCCCATAGAGCCTTCTGTTGATGAATACATGGTACATAAACGTTTTCCCGATCACGAAAGAAGCCCGCAATTGCCCGCAATATTGCCGCGCAGCTGGCCTCTCGAGGTATTTTGCGTTTATTCGTGGGCTTCTTTCATGCTGGGAAAAGCACTTATGTAGCACGTATTGAGTAACAGAAGGCTGTATCGGAAGTTTTTCATGTCACTCTACAATTTCCTCACTCAAACTTGTCAGCGAATTACAATACTTGAGATGTTTACTTCTTAAGGCTAATTATCTAATTAGGCGAAATAAAAAAAAATAATCTGAGCATCTCCAAGTAACGGGAAAGAAAATTATCTTGGCTCTATCCAGCTACGTCGCGTTCGCATATTTTTCAACTCTGGCTAAAGTCAGCTGGGACATCCTGTATATGTACAGCGGGGTCCAATACGAAGCTTATGCGACGCCGCATGCGGTTCGAAGGTGATGAAAGCCTTGTTTGCGGCTGCGTCTTATGAGGGATCGCGCGCGAACTTCCAACATGTTTAGAGGCCTCGGCAGATGGCAGACAAGACAACGACCGTGTGATGTCAACAGTGTACGGATAATTATTCGTACTTGTTGAAGAGCCGCCTAACAAGCATTGGCATTGTAAATTTAGGGATTCTTGCATTAAAGTAGCGTCAAACGTACCTTAACAGGAAACCAATGCAACGCAAGGAAAATGAGTGATGAAAAATTCTCCGAACCTCACACACTGTGGGAATCGAGGTAAGCGAATGTTTCTGTGCCGTTTGTTTTGACTGGCGAAAATCAGCAGTAATGTTTACAGCGGATGTTTATTTGCGCGGCGTTTAGTGGAACACGAAAGTGGCGAGTTCACGGTAAAGATTATCTTGCTTGCACCATTGCTACACACAGGTTTTCTGCACACAGAACACACAGCCAGACGTCCTTTCTTGAAGCTTTGTTCTGCGCCATTGTTAATAACCTGCGAGAAGGTTAGTTTTGACATTCTCTCGGCCGAAACATCGCACCGTGGCGGAAGAGTTGAACTTAATTCAATTATGCGGCTGTACGCGCCAAAACCACAATCGGATCATGAGGTGTGCCGTTACTGCGGATTAATTTTGACCCGCTCGTGTACTTTAATGAGCACCTTGTAAATCTGAGTACGCCACCATTTTTTTTTTACTTTCGTCCTCTTCGAAATGCGATTGCTGCGGTTGGGATTGAACCCGTGACGTCGAGCAATGCCGCAGCCGCAAAGCTACCACGGTCGACACAGAAGAGTAGATGTGCGACGCCTAGACGCTACGGTGCTTTTGTGCGGCTTTGAGTCAGCACGCCGTGCTTCCGTCGGCCGCTTGACAAATTTCCATGGGGTTCACTTTTTTGCGAATAGCAGAAACGTACCATGCCTGGAACTTAAATTTATCCAGTTTGTCCGCAAACGCTTCCGTGTCTAGCAGTAGCATTTATTCACAATTGTCACGTCGCCTTCTCCCTCTCCCGCCCTGCCCTCATATATGCGAGTTGCGACCGAAGAGTTATTCAGTCTGTTGTTATTCATTCGCTTCATTATTCATTCGTGATCTATTCATTCGCTTTTTTTATTCGTTTCGTTTCTGCATCAATTCTACCTATTCTCTTCCTCCTCTCCAATGTCCTCAGTCCTTTCCATTCACCTCCTCTCTGGACGTTTGCACGTAGTGGAAACACAAGCGCTGCAGCTTCCGCGGCGCTTTTGCGGTGGTCACGGGTAATTAAAACATGTCAAGACGGTATTGGAATGACGCCCAGAGAGCTCCAGAGGACTTTGCGTACATGCGACTCGGTGCAAATGTCCAAACGAGCTTCTCGCGTCGCCTTCTCTCCTCTGTCACGCTCCTGCTATGTATACGCACGCTCTGAACCACCTCCGGAGGATGTGTGCAAGGCAGCAGCAGCAGCAGTGGGAAAGCCGGTGGAAGAGGCAAAGAAAACTTACCTGACATTTTTTGCTAATTTGGAAAATGTTAAAAAAAATCGGTTCCTTTGCGCATTAGGTAATCGTCGGATAGCATGTTTAGGCGACGCCAGGCTACGATTAATAAATACGCGAGATTCAAGTCAATCCATGTACCTTTATTGGCCAAGCTTCCCGCCCTTCACGAGCTCAACTAAGCATCACTGGCGCTGATTGAATTGCTGCGGCAATTGCCGTTATGTAGCGAGTTTTTTTTTTATTACCAGAGTTTCTTGCTTTGCCTGCGCAGAGGAAACAATTTTAATCCTTCAGGTGCATTGCTCAATGAAGTCGAGATTACATCAACAAGAAATCGAAACGCGCAATCCATAAATTACCAAAATTTAACTAATTAGCTGTTTTTACTTATGCCCTCACTTCACAATTTGCAATTTACGCATTTCATCCGACTTTAAACGATCGACATCTTTAACAAAATGCTTCGTTGTGCATTTCAGAAACTACATGCACTGCAGGGGCACTTTTATAGCTTTTAGTCGGTGGTCCTTTCCCCTCTTTTGTTCTATCGGAAAAATAAAGGCAATTCTTAATGAATTGTGTCAATAATTTTGGCAACGCGCAACTTTTATCTGCTGTCATCCTCATTATTCATTAGAAATGTATATACGCATGTCCAGGAATTCTGGACATTCTCCTCCGGAACTTCACAGCAACGCACAAGTTTAACTCAAAGGGAAATTTTTTTTTCTAAATTATATTTCAGAATATCGGGTGAGGGTCAAAAAGTTTCAACTGCCTACAACAAGAGGGGAGTGCCTTCTAGCAACATACGCATTTTGGCACTTAGTCGGAACATTGATGGTGCGTTAAAGAAGCTAAAGCAGGTCCGAGAGGGGCGGTGAAGTCCCACGACAGGAGGAAATCGTTTTGCACCCTGCCGCCAGAGGGCACATTGGCTTGAAAAAGCGCCAAATTCAAACCATAAAGCGATTTATTACAGTTGCCATAGAGAAGGTAATGGTAGAGGGAGTGTTATGCAGCCTGTTGGCACGCCCAGGTTTTTGAGAAGCAGCCGAGACGGTATAGAGTGGTTATGCGTGTGCATCTATTGAGCGTGCCTGGGTATGGTTCTATGCGTGTGTTCGCTCTGTGTATGAGTGTGCGGGCGTGTGCCTCCGTCTTTGCGCTTGCATGCGCGCGAGTGCGTGTATGCGTGTGTCAGCGTTAGCGATGTGTGTGAGCGTTCGCGGCGTGTGTGCGAGTGCGCGCCCTTGAGGTGAATGCGTGTGCATGCGTGTGAACGTGTACGCGTGCCAACGTGTTTTTCGAGTTTCAGCATGCACGATTGCGAACAAATGTGTGCGTGTTTGTGTGCGCATGGATGTCTGTGCGTGCATCATGTGTGTGTGTGTGGGCGTATGACGGATGGAGAGAGAGTACGTGCGTGTAAGGGTGAGTGCATTTGTGTGCGAGGGTGACAGAGAGAGTGTGTGTGTGCGAGGGAGAGCGTATGTATGCGCGAGGGAGAGAGATAGTGTGCGTGTGTGTGCGTGCCAGGGGAGAGTGTGTGTGCGTGCTAGTGCCTCCGTATTTGCATATGCTTGCACGCGAGTGTGTGTATGTGTGTGTGAGCGTTCGCGGCGTGTGTGCATGCCTGCATCTGCGTGTTAGTGCATGTGTGGGTGCGCATGCCTGCTTGCGGCGCATGCATGGCGGCGTGTGAATGTGCACGTGTGCGACCGTGCTTGTTCGTGTTTCAGCATGCATGCCTGCGGACATAAGTGTGCGTGTTTGTGTGCACATGGATATCTGTGCATGCGATGCGCGCGATGAAGAGGCCGTGTGAATGCGTGTGAGGAAGAGAGTGTGTACTCGTGCGAGGGAGAGAGAGTGCGTGTGTGTGCGTGCGAGGGTGTTAGTGTGTTTGCGGGTGTGAGCGAACATTTTCCTCCTTACATCTACTCTTGGAAACAAACGCGATGTGGAGACCATTAAAACCCGTGTTTAAATCCGCGAGACAAGAACGAATGACATTGAACTTGTAATATTATCTCTTTCTGAAAGCGAAAGCGACAAAAAAAGATAAAAAGCGCCTGCGATGGCAGTATTGCCGCCCTTGGCTGGCGCGGCCCGTAAGAGGCTGCCAAGCAGTTCAACTTCGTTATCTTGCTTCCGTTGGGGGCGTCTTGAAGACAATGACGCGCAAAATCTGTACTATCATTCAATCGTGTATTGTTTCTGCGACCAAGCAAGCTTTCGGCAGCGCACGTTCATTGCTATATCGACATTTCAACTTTAAACGGCTTGCCTTCTGAAAAACAATGGGAATAAAAATCGACAGTCGTCTGGCCACAAGGAACATGCTCACGGAGCCATGCCATTCATGAAAATATCTCAAAAGGCGGGAAGCGGTCAGGTCGATGTTACCCTCGATCTTTTTCCGCGTCAGTTAAGCTTTCAGAGGGCGCTTAATTGCAAACTATTTGTTCTTAGCTCATACAGAAGCATGTTTAACAAGCATATATTCGCTCAACTACCCGATGTCGAAGACATGCTCCAAACTACTCATTTGCTTTAGCCACCCAAGATCAATTATTTAAAAGATAATTAACGCATTCGTGAATTACGCACACAAACTGCACAACTTGCTCCGTATCCGGAGGTTACCATCTGAACACTCGAATGATAACACTAATGTCAGGAAGATTTACATTGATCTATTTTTTTAAAAATTTGGTGCTGTTAAAAAAGAGCGCCTGTATATTGATAGTTTAGTAGGCGTCTAATAAAGCAGGTGCGAATGCTCGGACAGGTTTTCTTGGCGCAATTCAAGTTGATGAACTTAAAACACATGCATCTAACCGTGCACCTCTTTCTTTACAATGTATTCTCCTACATTGTTCAAGAAACGCCTCAGCGCCACGGTGCATAACAAAATGTGTGCAGGAACATTATTTGCTCTCCCTAATAGATTTCTGAGCGTTCGTGGCACCAGGCTTGGTTTTCTGGCGTCATCAAGAATGAAAGGAGCACAAACCTAGAGACCCAAGCTGGTAGACTACTTCCGCCACTCGGTCGGCGAAAGATTACAGACAGACAGACAGGAAATGGCTGAAGTATAGGCAAATAATGCTCTTTACCGTGAGTACGTTCCTTGCGGCCAGTCCGCTTTTGATGTACTACGTACATATGTTTTTTTCGAAATCAAGCAGTTTAAAGCTTTAATAGCTGGCTTGGTCGAAGAAGGTATGCACGACGCAATGATGGTGCAGATTTAGCGCGTCTTCGCCGTCAAGAGGCAAGGAAGATAACCAAAGCGAACTGCTAGTAGCTCCTCGCGGGACCGTGCCGATGGTGATGGTGCCATCGAGACAAAATAGAGGCCGGCAAGACTGACTGCACAGGCGCTGTCACAGCGAAGCTGTGTACCTCTGCCCCGAAATGCATTTGTCGTGTCAGGGAGCAAGAATGTTGGCCAATCCTGGAGTTTGCGAAGTATCGGGCAGTCATGCGGCGGAGGTGAAGCAGGCTTCAAGTGCTCCGCCCATAATAATAATAATAATAATAAATAATAATAATAATAAAAATAATAAATAAAGATGCATTGTTTCACGTCGATGAGTATGCTAGCATCATTTGTGAACCGCACATGGCCTCACGCGCAGAAGGCATTGCCGTATATGCAGAGGAGGAAATGTGCTGTATGTACAACCATACAACATGACTGGTAAGAAGAGAGGGGCACCGACTGTGGGGTTGTCTGTGCCGTACAAACGAAACACGTAATTATGATATCCACTGTCTATATATGTGTATTCAGGCACACCGAAGTGTGGTACTGAGAAGTTGATGACCACACACTTTGCATTCGTTAGCCGCGATGACACAACCCTTGTGATCACCATTGAAGACTTCAATGTAGGCATTTCAAAACCAGAAAATTAATGGTTCACTGAGTTTGTGCAAGAAGAATTTGGTTTGAAGTGCTACACCAATCGAAGTAACTCAATTAAGCAACAACGGTCGTGCATTGATTCTACATTGGCCAAGATTCTGTCTAAGGTTGTAACCGGACCAACCCGTATATATCACAGTAGTCACAAGGCTATCGTTACTACCATTACCAAATCGTGAAAATAAATACAAGACCCCTTGTCTAATCCTGTGGGATGTGCTACAGCTTATCTGGTCACCCATCTTCACAGAGTGGAATGGCTCCTAATATTTTTTCTTTTTGCGTCGGTTTCGCTTTCAGAAAGTGATAATGGTATAAAGGCAGTGTCATTCGTTCTTGTCTTTGTGGATATAAATATGATTCAAGTAAACTCTATATCTGCACCGTGCTTGCTTAGTGTATGTGGTGTTGGGCTGCTAAGCATGAGGTCGCGCGATGAAATCCCGGCCACGGCGGCCGCATTTCGGTGGGGGCGGAATGCGAAAACACCCGTGTACTTAGACTTAGGTGCATGTTAAAGAGTCCCAGGTGGTCGACATTATTCCGGAATCTACCACTACGGTGTGCATCATAATCAGATTGTGATTTTGACACGCAAAAACCCCATATTTTAATGCCTATATTTCATTTGCATCCGAGAGTAGGTGCAAGTAAGGAAATGCTAGCTTCTCACACAAACCTATACACAGAGATATTTACCACTCTCTCTCCCTTCCCCCTCTCTCTCTCTCTCTCTCAAGCATACAGACGCCCAGATAACAGGCACGTTAGCCTCCATGCAGATTTACATGCGCCCACGCATGCACTCGAAGAAAAATGTGCGCACGCAAGCAAGCACACGCAAATGCATCATCATCATCATCATCATCATCATCATCAGCCTAGTTACGCCCACTGCAGGGCAAAGGCCTCTCCCATACTTCTCCAACTACCCAGGTCATGTACTAATTGTGGCCATGTTGTCCCTCCAAACTTCCTAATCTCATCCGCCCACCTAACTTTCTACCGCCCCCTGCTACGCTTCCCTTCCCTTGGAATCCAGTCCGTAACACTTACTGACCATCGGTTATCTTCTCTCCTGATCACATGTCCGGCCCATGCCCATTTCTTTTTCTTGATTTCAACTAAGATGTCGTTTACCCGCGTTTGTTGCCTCACCCAATCTGCTCTTTTCTTATCCCTTAACGTTACACCCATCATTCTTCTTTCCATAGCTCGTTGCGTCGTCCTCAATTTCAGCAGAACCCTTTTCGTAAGCCTCCAGGTTTCTGCCCCATATGTGAGTACTGGTAACACACAGCTGTTGTACACTTTCCTTTTGAGGGATAGTGGCAACCTGCTGTTCATGATTTGAGAATGCCTGCCAAACGCACCCCAACCCATTCTTATTCTTCTGGTTATTTCAGTCTCGTGATCCGGATCCGTGGTCACTACCTGCCCTAAGTAGATGTATTCCCTTACTACTTCCAGTGCTTCGCTACCTATCGTAAACTGCTGTTCTCTTCCGAGACTGTTAAACAATACTTTAGTTTTCTGCAGATTAATTTTCAGACCCACCCTTCTACTTTGCCTCTCCAGGTCAGTGAGCATGCATTGCAATTGGTCTCCTGAGTTACTAAGCAAATACACAAATGCGCGTATGCTCGCAGACACATAAACGTGCTCGTGCGCACGCAGACTAAAATACGGAGACACAAGCACGGGCGAACACACAAACTCAAGTACACGCGCATGTACACTCAAGACGTGCAGACGCACATACACTCCTTCTCCATCCCTGCTGCCTCTCAAGAAGCCGCTGCGTGCAGAGTGAATAACACTTGCTCTGCAATTACAGTTCCAACGCCAGCTCTAATGAATCGCCTTACGGTTTAAATTGGGTGCTTCTTGAAGTCAACAGGTCTATTTTTTTATCTACACTGGCTGCGCGAGTGTAGTTAGTGTAGGAAGTGGCCATATTTTACTTGCCGTAGAATAGTTTAGCTCCGCCTACCTGCACGAAGTCATCTATTATAGTGTAGCATGAAAACTACACTTTCTACACTGCGCTTTCGATTAATGCAAGCAGCGGACGTCAAACAATATTAGTGATATAGCGACGATAGTAAATGCTCGCTGCAAAGAAGGTAGCGAAGTGCTTGCGTTGCCAAATGTCACAGAGAGAGGTGAGCTAATCTTCCAAGAAGGTAAAACTATCTTACTCATGGATGGTGCAGGCTGTTTCAGACTGCTCGCTGACTTCGTGCACTGCGCAATCGCCATGTATTTACCTGCAGTGTGTCTAGATTTGTTGACGAAAGAAAAATCGTACACTGGAGTTTAGTTTCAGGGTAGCGTGATGCGGGTAATGAATCCTACGGTCGTCCGCGTCGTCGTGAGTCCACTATACCAGCGTGTGTGACGGCGATCCCTGTTCCTGCAAGGGGCGATGGTAAACGTCTAGAGTAAAGCTCGATGCGACGCTCCCTTGGGTGTTGTCGCCGCTAACACTGAAATATGCAGCCGGTAAGTGCGGAGTCAGGTGCTTTTCGTCTGATGATGCAGAAGACGACCCGCAGTCTGCTGTGATTGGCTACAGCCCAGGGAGACAAGTGCAGCACACGACGTCATAACTCTGCCTAGCACTACACTCGTTTACACGAGCCTGCACGAAGTGAAGGTTGAAAAAGATAGCCCTAATTTTCCCTCTGCCAGGAGGGTGGAAAACAATTTCCTCCTTAAGTTAAATGTGACTTCACCGCCGATCCCTGGCCAAAAAATTGTTTAATGCACCAGCGATGTTCCTACTAAGTGCCATAAGCGCATATATTGTTAGAAGGGGTTGCAATGCCGATAGTCATCTCGTCGCAGTCCCGCGACCCTGGAACGTTTTCCAGGACACAATTTTGATGTCGATGAGCGGCTCCAAAAGCACAAGAGCATCAGCGCGCACAACAGGTGGTACAAAAGTGTTATGCTGGCTCACATAATTTTCTACCTGAAAGGAATGCCATGGCTCTGGCTTGGAAACCACAAGGGTGAACTCATGAACTGGGAGCAATGTAAGCAAAAGCTCCACGAGTTCGTGAAACCTGTCGGCCTGTGGAACGGCGAACATCCGATGACCGGCCGATATGTATCAAGTGCCGGCACGTTGGCCACATTTCCCGCCACTGCCGCAATACCTGGACTTCATGCCAATATCAGTCTGCGCTCCAACATTCCCGCCACTCGCCAGGTACTTGTCTATCACCGCAAGATTTCACAGAGCCATACAACTCTACGCAGGCGTCCTCATCTACACGGCAGAGTAGTTCACCCTCACCACGACGACCCCCGTCTCGATCACCCACTATTTGCCGTACTGCGTCCCCCATGTGCATGCCCTCTATGTAAAACTGACGGGTGCAGCTTCGAGGGGTTACGCTGCTAGAACGACCGGGATTCCTATTATTCTACTGACGTTACCGACGGAAAGGAATTTGCTTGATGTGACGTAGGCGGTGTCCCTGTCGCTGCTCTGCTTGTTATAGGCGCGCACATCTTTGTGATGTTCGACCAGCTTTGTAGACAGATCCCTTACGTCCTGACACCTGCGGCGCCCTGTCTTGTGCGAGTCGCTAGCGTAACAACACTGGCCACAATAGGAATGTGTGCCGCTCACGTTGGTGTCCCTGGCCGCCAAACATCTGTTTTGTTTACTGTTCTTAAAGAGCGTCCCCATGACGTTGTTCTAGGCCTTGATTTGCTATCCGCTAACTCCGCTTTATCTACTGCTCCGCTGGAGTTCCCCTTGATTTACTTTGTCCTGACCCTCCCGAGGAAGTTCCCAGCAGGCTCTGCTTCGCTGAGCAGATTCGACTCGCCTCACAAGCCATGACCAGCGTCCTGCCTTATACAGATCCATCTGTGCCTGATGGTGACAGTGTTGTGTCTCCTCTCGCGGAAGTCTTCCTTTCTCATCACGTTGCTCTTCCGCAAACTGTCGTCAGTATCAGCAACAACTCTACCGGCGTTCATCTCGTCAACTTCTCAATTAGTGACCACGTCCTACCACAAGGCATAGCCTTAGGTACGCCGTCTTCCTCCAAAGTTTGCCTGTTTACAGCCTGAGCTGCTTATATTACGTCGTCTCCCGTTGACTCTTCTTCTTTGCCGGCTGTCGTTCCTCATCTCACAAACGTTATTGCTCCCGAATTTCGCCTTACCACGCCAACTACTTATGCCAGCTGCTCTCCACGTTCAGCGACATTTTTTACCTGGGTCGCCCTTTAGGCCAGACCTCTCTCACGACACTCCATACTGACATGGGTGACGCACACACTCTTAATAGGTGACCATACCGCCGGTCCTTGCACGAAAGACGTCATTGAAATAGAGGTCTTGAAGATTCTCTCTCGGTGAATCGTTAAACCATCATCCAGTCCTTGGGCATCCCCTGTCGTTCTAGTTAAAGAGGACGCCAGCTGGTGCTTTTGTGTGGATTACCGGCCCCTCAACAAGATCACCGATAAAGACGTTTATCCTCTACCACGCGCTGATGACGCCCTCAACTACTTCCATGGTGCGAAGTACTTATCTTCCATCGACCTTGGTTCCGGTTACTGGCGGACTGCGTCGACGACATGGACCGAGAGAAAACCGCCTTTATAGCACCTGATGGCCTGAACAAGTTCAAATTTTTACCACTCGGCTTATGTAATGCTCCATCTACTTCTGAATGCATGATGGACACACTCCTTCATAACCTCAAGTCGTCCATCTGTATTTCTTACATAGATGACGGCGTAGTTTTTGATCCTACATTTGCCACGCACCCAGAGTGCCGCTCGCTCGTTCTTTCTGCTTTTCCCAATGTTGGCCTTCAAGTTACTTCATCTAAATGTCACTTCGGACGCCGCTAAATTGCCATCCTCGGTCATCTTGTTCATTCATCTGGTGTGCGCCCAGACCCGGGAAAAGCTCTTGCCATAGTAAAGTTTCCCGTGCCAACATGTGCTAATGATGCCCGGAGCTTCGTGGGCCTGTTCTCGTACCTCCGCCGCCTCATGCATAATTTTGCTGAGGTCACCCCCCCCCCCCCCCCCCCTCTGCTGTTCTGAAGCCAGACGCAGAAGGGGACCTCAACAAGCAATTGCCTTCTCGCAGCTTGTCTCTCTCCTTACATCTCCATTCCTCCTTACGCACTTCGACCAAAGAAAAGTCCGCACTGATGCCAGTGGTCATGGATTTGGTGCCATTTTGAGCCAATGTCAACGACGCCACGACCGCGTCATTGCCTACGACCGCGTCTTTGCCTACGACCGCGTCATTGCTTACGCCCGCGTCTGCTTTCTCCAGCTGAGCAGAATTATCTGAGCGAACGTAAGTTATGTCAACTTCAGAAGAAGCCATCTGTGCTCACTGCTGGTTTACTCCTACCTCTTCGCGTTCCTACCGAACCCTTCTATCGCGCAGGTGTAGACCTCTTGGCACCTTTCCCTACATCTGACTGATGCAACAAGTGGATTGCCGTCGCAACAGATTATACAACTTGGTTCGAGCCCTTCCAACAGACGTAGCCTACTTCCTGTTGCACATCATTGTTCACCACGGCGCTCCTCGTCAACTTCTTACCGACAGGGGTCGCTCCTTCCTCTTTACAGTTGTGGGCGACTTCCTCCGTTCTTATTCTTCCAAGCACAAATTTACTAATACATGCCATCCACAGACGAACGGTCTTACGAAACGGCTTATTCGAACAATAAACGACATGCTCTTCATTTATGTTTCTGATGACCATCGTAGCTGGAATACTGCTCTCCCGTTTGTCATATTCGCGTACAATTCATCACGCCACGACACTGCACGTTACTAGCCATTTTAATTGTTGTGCGGCCGAGATCCAGTATTGCTTTTTAATACAATACTACCTACCGCTCAAGAGTCTGTGTCTCAGTATACAAGTGGTGTCATTGCTAGAGCCCAGGAAACACGCCAAGTTGCTCACCGCCGCCTTTGTGCTTCTCAGAGCAAGCGGAAAAAACATTTGTGACAGTAGTCACCGGGACGCCGATTGTACTCTCGGGGATCTTGTCACTCTGCGATCTCCCACCTGCCGTTTCGGCCCTTCGGAAAAACTCATGTCCCGCTACTCCGGCCCTTACCGAGTCCTCTGCCCGTCAAACAACGTAACCTACGAGATGTCTCCGGTAACACCTACTACTGGCTCCACCCAGACTTCCCATCACGTCGTTCAGATCAGCCGCCTAAAACGCCACCAGTCTTTTCCTGCCTAAAAACAGCGGAACGGCGCTCCCAGGCAAAGTGGAAATTTGTTGCACAGCTCTGCACAAAGCTGAGGAAGACGAGCCCAAGCTTAGGTCTGAAGTGAACGCTTGAACGACTAGCCTGCTGTGGTCTTGGCTTTGTCAATTACTGTAAATTACTGTACATCCTGCAAATTAAAGAAAATGAATTATGGGGTTTTACGTGCCAAGATCACGATCTGATTATGAGGCACGGTGTAGTGGGGGAATCTGGAAAATTTCGACCACCTGGCCATCTTTAACGTACCCTAAATCTAAGTAGCACGTGCGTCTTCGCATTTCGCCCCCATCGAACTGCGGCCGCCATAATGTGCTGCTTCTTCTCTCAGCAAAAATATTATTCTAAACCTAACTTAACGGGAAGCTTTAGCTCCTACATGGTAAATCAGTAATCATTTCTTCTTACAACCACTGCACCGCAGCTCATGAGTTATGTGGGACTTAAAAGAAACAGTTAAAATGAGATTAAAATGAGATTTCAGGAAGCGAATCTTTATTTAGCTTCCACTTTTTTAAATTGTAAAAAATGGGAAATTTCAGGAAACAATACTCGAAGTATACGACTCTGTACCTCAGTAACTAAAAACGATATCGAAATTCTGTAAGCTGCACCTAATATTTCCTTTAATGCGGAAAGAAATGATATATCATATGGCACCGTGAAATACACCACTAACTCGTGAATATGACATTCGCAGAATCTATACAGGCATTGTTACAACTTCACATAAGTTATAAATTCATACATCTAATTTGCGCGATTGAGATTCTCCAAGGGATGTAGTTTAGAGGGATGCGATATCAGTTTTTATCTGAGCGCATTTGTAAACTTCGTACTTCTTTCTTCAGATTTGCCGATTTCCGATCATTCTTGTCAATAATGCCATGGACTAAATGAAAATTATTATTGCAGCGATCACTGTGACGTTCTCTCTTGAATGCAACAATCCTCATTCAGATCGGTTGAACGGTTGAGCGATTTTCTCATTGAATCATTTATGCGTTTTACATGTATTTGAGCAGCCGGCATCGAAGAAGAGCCCGAGCTAAAGCTTCCTTTTATTGAATCACACCGGTTCTTAAAAAATACAACAAAAATAACGCTGACTATACAGAAGCCCGCGGCCACAGTCGTGCACAAACAATAAGAAACAAACAATGAAGAAAGGAAACCCAACGGAAGCTTTGCCGGAGCCGTTATCTCGGCCAGACATCTCACCCGGAATGCCTACGAGCTGTCTGGCAAGGTGTCTAGCAAAATCGTCGATTCATTGCAACTTGAGCAAGTAGCAGGTTGCCTTCAAGATAAGGCTGATACATAAGCGCGATCGTTTCCAAGTGCCGAGGTGAAGCAACAGCCTCAGGGTGTGCTTCTTTTTATTATGTTCTCTAGTTGTGCGTCATGGCGTACGTCACGGCGCGAATTTCAAATCTTTAAGGCTGATACGCCACGTGGTGGCGAAAACGAAAACTAAACGCATGTCCAGAATTCCTGAGTATGTGCATATATCACTGTTCATATTTTAAAGTACAATATTAGCCGTAATTGTTTTGCATTGCAATATTGAATTTGTTAATCAGACATTATGTATGTCATTTCTAATGTAAGTATTGTCTAGCTCATATAGTGAAAGGATAAATTTGCGCTAACTGCAACAAAAGACATTTATAGAAGGGCTGTGCTGCAACTAAACACCCTATATAGTAGGCTGTCGGCATGGCTCCTACACAAACTGCCACATATTTATTTATTTATTTATTTATTTATTTACTTATTTATTTTACATTTATTCATTTATTCGTCACAGGCTCCGAAGAGCATTGGGTGAGGGTACATGTCAATAGAAATACAGTACAAAATAATAAGCCATAGTAACGGTACGATACCGCACATATTCAAAATGCAAATAGCCAAATTACTTCGCTACTGTAGCGAATATAAAATGTTGATTTCTCTATTCTTTTATTATTATTTTGCCTCGACTGGTAAACAGAAGCAGAGGCTGTTGGGGAAAGAACGTGGCTGGTCTCAGAGTAACCAAGCAACCAGGATAAATAAATTGACTTTCGCATATATTGCATATATGAAAATAAATCCAGTCGGAGCTGAAAACTAGCAGGCGTGGAATATTGCAGAGCGCTGTTGTAAACCATTTATTCTGAACAATGTTGCTATTTCAGAGGTAATATATGTAAATTTAATGGTTTCGTCTGCTGCGAAGCGCGATAATTTTTCTCTTGCGAGCGGCGGGAATTTTAGAGGTTTCCATGTGACGTTGGTTTATTTACTGGGGTCACAAAAATTTAAATGGTTTTGACAATTTGTACTTTACGTGTTTGAAT
Organism: Dermacentor andersoni; assembly: GCF_023375885.2. Lineage (NCBI taxonomy): Eukaryota > Metazoa > Arthropoda > Arachnida > Ixodida > Ixodidae > Dermacentor > Dermacentor andersoni. The sequence continues at coordinate 154,192,188 of NC_092819.1, read as the reverse complement.
TTGAAAATCAGAGGGCATTGTCACAATGCACAAAGAGTGTGCTTTGCATTTTTCCTCCATGTCTCCATGCCTTCTGTGAACCCTAGCTTTAGCAGTTTCGGCAGTTCTTAGCAGTTTTACTCTTCGTCATTTTCGTATACGCGCTTAAAGGGACTTTGCCTCGTGAAATAACTTTCGTGAGAGATTTAAGAAATTTAGGAAAGACTGATTACGGGAACCATCGCATAGACACTGAAATAAATGTAAGGGGACGCCGGGCGAGCCAAGTGCCGCTATTGCAAAGAAGCCTTTGTGCAAAGCACGGGGAATTTAGTCGAGCACGCTGCTACGCGGTAACACATTTTACTGTTGCGCCACCATTTTTCACCGCTGGGCAAGCATTACTGCAAATACCACAAAATCAGTCCCGGATGTTATGCGGCACTTAAGGATATCTCGCCATGCTCGTGTCAGTTCACTCTGCAATTTTGACTTCGGGTCACCTGAGTGCTGAAGGATAGTTGCTGCTTCAGTTGCAAGCTGTCCGAGCACGTTGTTCACAAAATGGGCACGATGGAGGTGTGCGGGAACAGCGATGGCAATTACCTAGCCGCGTGACAGAACACACACAGAGGACGCCCGACGGTGCCCAGATATAGCAGGAGACATTTTTCTTTAACTTTAATCACTACTCCGTAGTTCAACCTGTTTTCTGGCCAGTGATCGCAGACATCTTTCTCTTTTTTTCGTTTTGTTTCGCAATAGGTATCCGCACTTCACAGTCGCACAAGGAAAAACAACTTATTAATATTGATAATTTATATCTTAGATTCGATAATGAGAAAATAGGAACACTTTCCTGTGTAAGTTTTTTTACTGTGTTTTACGCAGACGCAAAGAAAAATCTTATGGACGGGATTCTAATTGTGTTCTACATTTAGCTGGGTTTTGAGGGATTTTGGGTACTCGTCTCACGTGCTTTTTTGACATTCTGGAAGTCTCGACTTGCGGGTTTCTTCATTTCTAGCTCGCAGCATTGCTTCTGAATTGAGCGGAGAAAACTCATTGTTGCTTCCTGGCGTCAACAGCGCAAAACGTATACGGGGCACGAGACGATAAGACGACACCACGAGCGGTTGTGGTGTCGTCTTCTCGTCTCGTGTCCCGTCTACGTTTTGCGCTGTTGACGCCAGGATGGAAAACCAACAAGCGCAAGCTGCTATTCATTATTGCTGCAGTTGATAAGTTACTAAAAAAGCCAGTGTTGTGTGTTAAGCGGGCCTTCTTTAGATACAGTAATAATTTTGTGGCCGTGCGAAGAGGAGTTAAAGTAATCAAAATGTTAATATTTAGCAATATCACTGCTTATCACACATTTGCTGGTGACAGCCGCCAACAGTAGTGCGCTCCAGAAAGGAAATGTTACATACACTGCATTAAAGTAAAGAAAGCATGGGTGCTGTGAACTCGCGACAGTAGCTCTTGCATATGTCAAAATTTGTTTTGCTTTCAGAGAGGCAGCTAATATATTTTAAAGACCGCTAAAATATTCTTACGAGCAAAATAAAAACCAGAGACAAGTTAGCAGAAGAACGGTGGATTGAAATGGTCATCAGGGGTGCCGCGTGGAATGTTGCTGCAGCCGTGTTTCTGCACTGAAGGTCCCCTTTTTTTTTCGATAGCAATTATATGGACACTGCAGGCGCATTTATGCCGTCGCCGTCGCCGCGATGTTCAGCATGAGTGATAGCATGTGAGGGTAAAACGGCGGACGCGGTTCAATGTCGCGTGCGCGAGCGAGGAACGCGGCCCGGATGCGTGCCCTCTCCTGTGGCGCGCGTGTGAGGAAGGTGAGGCAAGGGAGGAGGGGCGTTCTCCCGCAGCTGCTGTGGTGCCTCGTTGTCCTCCTTGTCCGCCGCGCCGTAGAGAGGAGGCAGCCACGGCGTCTGCTACGGCGTTGGCCACGCGAATCGTGGACGCCGTAGTAGACGCTTTGGCGGACGAATTAAGGACGCGTTGCCTACGCTCGTGTGCGTTGAAAGCGATCTGCGACGTGGCTAAACTGCGCGCCCGTGCGGGCCTCATCTTCAAAGCGATCTGCGATGTTTGCAGAGCGCGCGTAGGGCCGCTAGCTTCGTATGCGCTGTGCTTTCGACATTTCGTTCTTGATAAAGCGAGACATGCATGAAGGTCAATTGGCTTGGTGCTGCCGCGATTCCTCGGTCCAGAATTTTCACACCAAGTTTGCGCGCTCATCGAGAGAGATGTGCTCATGTTTACCTTACGCTGGTTAATTTAGTTAAAACACGTTTACGGGCTAGTTGGTTTGAATTCATGATAGAATGTGTAAGCGCGACTGAACAAGGACGTAGAAAGAAACAGATACGCAATGACAGCGCTGTCTCTGTGTATATTTCTTTCTACATGCTTGTTGAGTCACGCTTACACATTCTGTCATTGTTAATTTGGTTAGTAAGCTAATGTTCACAAGTTCGTACGGGCGATAAGATTACTATCCTTGCTTCCCACAGCTATCTACTAATTTTCTATCGCAATCGCTGCTGCTCCTTTGTGGCGGAACTGCGAATTTTGTTGCATAACGTTGGCCGTAGCAACATTCCGTGTTTTCACCAGCGTTTATCATTAGACAGTTTTAATATTGCTCCATGACGATACGCAGCCAGCACGCAGGTGCTTTGCGGAACGTAGGAGCGGGTGTCGCGTAAGGGCTTTTAGTACCGCGAAATGCCCATACTCCATTTCATAGAGTTTCTCATTATAACACTTAAGGGAAATCTGGCGCCACCCTCTATGGGAGTTTCTTAAGGGGGCACCGTGCCGTCATGGGAATGACGGTATATGCGTCTGCGAGGCTCGTGTTGTACGAGGCTTCGTCTAAAACGTGGATATGGCTACGCAAATAACGCGTTCTCAAAGTAAAATCTTCATAAAATGTTTCCATTCACGCATATTGCATCTTTAGTCACCTACAATGCATGACGAAGCGAACAAAAGCAAGAACAGACGACAAACTGTTTCAAAGCGATCGCGAACCTTGTAGTCTGTCCTCCAACTTTAGCGGCCTACTGTTACTTTTTACGTAACATATAATTGTACACGCAATAACAAGCTCTCATAGTTAGACAAAACATGTGTTTGCGTAATAATAAAACCAAAACAGCTTTTCACGTGCTGTTTTAGTAGAAAATGAATCATTGTGACAGACAGAACGGTGCTTGCCAAGCGCGTCTTCAAGGTGTCCTGTCTCTCTGAGAACGATGCCAATCCGAACTCACAATATACCGGCATTCCCATGCATACCACAGCGCAGCAGCGCCACATTTCCCTCTAGGTAATCAAGTGAGAGATTCTATGCTCCAGTTCATACATCAAGTGCAACGCTGTGGAAGCTACGCAAGTAGTGCGGTCTCCAAATTTTATCACACCGCGCGTTCTGTCTATGCTTCGCTGGGAAATCTCTCACCGCGTTTGGTCGCGCGAGCATGCATGTGAGGCTGCCGCGACGGGAGGCAAATAAAAGCAACGAAAAGAAAATCGATATAAAATAACGTGTTAGCGCCGAATGAACGTAAGGTTTTATTGCTTCTAAGAGTACATACTTATTTTCATTGAGAACTGACCTAATATAAAGAAAAGTTTCACAAACATCCGCCAAAGGCACCGAACTGTTTCTAAGTGCGGACGCAGCCACTGCAAAAAGTATCGCTAGCCTTCCCAGCATTGCACCTGGTGTATGAAACAGAATGTAAGTACGTAAGCTGGCGAGCGTTAGACGCCGGGTGCCTCGAAGTGCATGGGCCGCGCCCGCCATTACGTCGGACCGTCGGTCGAACTGAACGCTGTTGATCTCGCTAACGTGATGCAACGCGTGGGCGCGTTCCCGCTTCGTCGAGCTATATTTACTTTTTCTCTTTATACGGATGAAATACACGACTTATATCGAGAGAAATAAAAACAGACTACTTGCTTTCTGAGGCTGGTACGGTCATTTGCGACGAACTGCGCCAAAAGCAGGTCGAGCCTTTCGCGTGAACAGCACACACTGAGGACTTTCTCAAAAACCAAAGTTCCTATTTTTGCTATGCATTCAAACCGTGCAGGATACGGGAATGGGTTCTACGCGTTCACTTCACGCAGCAGAGCCAAATCCTAGGTCATTGAAAAGTACAGCCTTCCGCTGGTCGCCTTTGAGACTGCCATTATGGGAAACTCTTGTCTCGTGCTCTCCCGAACCAACGAGAAGCACGACAGCAGTACGCAAAGCTCCCCAAGTACGCACGCAAGAATCGTATGCGTGCGCACGCAGCGGTCGCGTACCAATCGTGTTGCTTTCTGCACATGCGCACTTTGCAGAACGCAGCGATCTTACGTGCGCGACGCCGATGGGTACGCTACGTACGCAGTACTAAAACTGTATATTATCTACAACTTGCGTTTCCTGCCCCTAAACAATGTAAGGGACCGCATAATACAGCTGATGGCTCATTAAGTTGGCATCTCCGATTGCGTCACATAGGAGGATTGCTCTCCGTCACCGCATTGATGTCGCATGACGGATGCCACTACATGATTCCTGATTCTGAATGAACATGAAAGGCTGTATGAAAACTCGCATTTCGCCCATTTAACTCAAACGACCAACAGGCATTATGGTAAGGGACATGTAGGTAATGCTTTACTAGGGAAGAATTGCCTAACAATGACTATAGGAAAGTCGAAACGAGGGTAAGACGTAGAAGTGAATTGTGCTCCATTGAGCAAAGCGCTCTCCTGGCGTATTAATATATAGGCTTAAGTACTGCAGTGACCCAATTTACCATCACAACAGCAAAAACACGGTATCTTCTAATTCCTCGTGTCATCTTATGTACTTCAATACCACACAGAAAAAGAAACTATGCCCAATGCTATAGATACAATGTTTATGTTACTTTATAGAGGTACCAGGCGTTATCAGACCATCTAGCTGCTTTTTGTCCAGCTAATTTGGATAAAAAAAACCTAACACGACCTAAATCACCAGGAAGGTGTCCCGCCCTGGCTGCTTATATGCTCTTCTTGAAGTTTAAACAACAAAAATTTTAATTTAGCGCCCTTGTCATCACGGGGTCGCAGCATGGAGATACTGCTGCTGAGAATGCATGGCCAGAACGACACCGATCATACAAGTGGCTCGAAACCGCTGTCGCGTTAAAATAGACACCGATCTCATGGGCCAAAAGCTACGATTTTGACGACGAGAATATCTCGGGTAGCGACTCACTCATGTTTGCTCGGTAGGGCTTGGTCGGCTAGTGGAACGACGTAGTCGTCGAAGGTAGAGGTAGGACGACTTGTGAAAGGCTGTCGGAGTTAAGGGACAGGCAGACGCTTGGGGGGGCAGACACTCTGTGGGCACACGGGCTGTCTCCGACGTTGGTTTGGAAAGATTCCTGCAAGGAAATACGTTCCCAACGGTCGGGTCGCGAAGCTCGAGCCGCTCGAACGTGCCGCTCGCACTCTGTGCTTCAATGATGATCGTTGTTGTAGCTGTGGTTTGAAAATATGGCTCACACCCGGAAAGGTGACTCGCCATGCAGAAGGAGAAGAAAATTAGACGCCACGAAACTATATACAAGAGAAAACCTATGATAAAATCACAGTGGCACTTCAATGTGCATGCTAAACAATATCATGAGTGAGAAAAATATGCGGAGCCATACAGCCCGACTTTATTACTACAATTATTTGCTCGCTACCACTTAAACTGACATACAATGAGCGCAAGAAAATTTAATACAAGTAAGTATGCTTAACAGGCGGAAACCGCCTGCACGTGACCCACCTGATCCATGCAAGTGCGCGTTACATTAACCGTGCGATCGGCCCATATTCATCGCGATAAGAATGATACGGAGGCTTGAGGCGCATTCACGCCGCCGCGGCTGCCAGTGCGCTGTTCCGTTATCGAGTGCGCATGCGCGTTCTCCGAGTGCGCATGCGGCTCTAAAAATGGCAAAGAGAACTGGATTGCCGCCAGGATCGCTCGATTTGGTCTGCCCACGTAGGCTTAGAAAGCCTCATTTACCTGCATAGTCAAAGGGGAATAATATCTGCCCTAGTTACCTTGTATATTGCAGAGGCGCATGATAGTTTTACAGACCATGCATTACTGCTCGCTCAGATGCTGCATTGCAATGTTCCTATATTTTTGCATGAAATATGAGCTGAAACGCAGGAAATCCTTTTGTTTCCGCTGTGGTGCCTCTTTTGGTAGAAACACGCAAATGTGGTGTGTACCGCAGGGGTAGGTTAATCCCCACTACTGTTTAATATCCGTATGTCTTCGATCCCAGTCCGCAATGACATTACGGCATATGTGTACGCTGATGAGATAGCTTCCTTTTGCGCAACAACTGATATGCGCACACTTATAGTGATCTACAATCTTATCTGATCGAATTGCACGACTACCTCGACGACCTGTAATTTACTCCTAACGTCAGTAAATGCTCCGCTCTTGCATTCCCTCTTTCATATCTGGTGTCTTCACCAAGTGTGTACCCTATAAGTAGCACTGTTGAAGTGCGCTTAAGGATTTATTTATTTATTTATTCATTTATTTATTTAAAAATACCTTACCGGCCTCAAAGTGAGGCATTGAGTAAGGGGGGAAGTACATAGAATGTACATGAAATATATTGTCACGTGGTAGTGACGTTGAATAACACAGTAGCAATACTGTGAACGATAAAACTAACCTTTATTTGGCGAACCTGTGCCCACAAAACAGGCTACACTTATAGCACAACGATAGCGGCGAACACGGTCGGCGATCGTCAAAAATCTGATCAGCGGGTCAAGCGCGTCCGCTTTTATACAGCAGTCATCGAATGTTCCAGACTAATCGTTGGGACCCGCATGCCTTCTACAAAGTTCTACGCCATTCGCGTCAAGGGATGAAATCAGATAACACAAGGTTCGGCGACAACAGACAGCGGATAGAAGCATCGATAACTTTCCAGAAACTTCGGTTACATGCAGACGCGTCCCGCGCTGTGCGATAACATTGTTAGGCGGCAAAACGTGTCGCCGGATAAAGACAAGTACACGTGTCAATACCCCCCTCTTAAAAAAAAAAGCATCGCCCCGATGCTGCAAACAAACGAAAGTAATAAATAAGCACTCTTAGCAAAGAAAACAACAAAATAAGGGAAGTTCGTTAGCATCCGTAAAACGGTTTATGACGCACCACGTGGACCCCTTCAGGTCATGCGCGGAGCCCCTGTGAATGCGAAATGCCGTCTGGCACGACCTCATAGTCCAGTGCGCCAATACGTCGGATGACCTTGTAGAGTCCGAAATAACGTCGCAATAGTTTCTCACTCAGTCCTCATCGGCGTATCGGGGTCCATACCCAAACACGATCGCCGGGCTGGTACTCGACGAAGCGTCGTCGGAGGTTGTAGTGTCGGCTGTCGGTACGCTGCTGGTTTTTGATCCGTACGCGGGCGAGCTGTCGGGCTTCTTCGGCGCGCTGGAGATAGGTAGCGACGTCAAGATTCTCTTCGTCAGTGACGTGCGGCAGCATGGCGTCGAGCGTCGTTGTCGCGTTCCTGCCGTAAACCAACTTGAACGGCGTGATCTGTGTTGTTTCTTGGACCGCCGTGTTGTAAGCGAACGTTACGTACGACAGGACGGCATCCCAGGTCTTGTGTTCGACGTCGACGTACATTGCTAGCATGTCGGCGAGGGTCTTATTCAGCCGCTCCGTAAGACCATTCGTCTGTGGGTGGTAGGCAGTTGTCCTCCTGTGCCTTGTCTGACTGTATTGCAGAATGGCCTGGGTGAGCTCCGCTGTAAAGGCCGTTCCTCTGTCGGTGATGAGGACTTCTGCGGCGCCATGTCGCAGCAGGATGTTTTCGACAAAGAATTTCGCCACTTCGGCGGCGCTACCTTTCGGCAGTGCTTTAGTTTCAGCGAAGCGGGTGAGGTAGTCCGTCGCCACGACGATCCACTTATTTCCGGTTGTTGACGTCGGAAAGGGTCCCAGCAAGTCCATCCCGATCTGCTGGAATGGTCGGCAAGGAGGCTCGATTGGCTGTAGTAATCCGGCTGGCCTTGTCGGTGGTGTCTTGCGTCGCTGACAGTCTCGGCATGTTCTGACATAACGGGCGACGTCGGCGGTCAGGCAAGGCCAATAATACCTTTCCTGTATCCTCGATAGTGTCCGGGAAAATCCGAGGTGTCCAGCGGTCGGATCGTCATGTAGGGCGTGCAATACTTCTGGACGCAGTCCTACACTGTAAACAAAAAAAACACCTAGATGGGCGTTTTTTGCTTGTCCTCTAGCGCATTCCCTTTTGTACATCTTTTTGCTCCCATTGAAAGGGCGTACGATGAAACTCCCATTGACGTGGGCATTAATTGGGCACACAACGGGGGTACCGTAATACGCCCACTTCACCCCCATTTGATTGGGAGGTGCAATGGGAGTTTTGTGAAGGAATTAAAGGCATTTTAGTTTAGGTGCGGCAAGCACGTAGCGAAATGCTTGGTGGCGAAGGTCACGCGCTTACGCAGCACCAGACGGAACACCGCAGGCCGAAATGTCGAACGCCGGCGATTAAGGCTCAAGGGAACTCGGCCGTCCGTGAGCTGCCACCCGAGCAGGCTTCGCACCTGCTCGGAGCGAACGCCGGCGTCCGACACCTTGGCCTGCGGTGTTCCGTCTGCTGCTGCGTAGGAGCGGCGTACCGCCACGAAGCATTTCGCTGCGGGCTCGCCACACGTGGTCCAATCGACGGCACAGGGCCACCGCTGAATCGACCAAGTCACGCGCACACGTGGTCCAATGGCGAATGAACCCGTCACCGCACGTCCTCATTTTTTTTTCCCTTTCGCTGATCACAGAGCCCCTCTTCTGCAAAGCTTTTATACAGTCGTCCTAGCTTATCGGCAGTGCCTCCGAGGCCAGCAAACGCCTTCGAGAGCAATTGCTACTTGCTGAAAGGAAAAATGCACGAGACACAGACTGACAGTCAATAAAATTTATTTTACACCAAAGGTAAGAAATATAATATGTTCACTTCCGGGCCCAAAAGAAAGCACATTTCTGCCCCAGTAAAACAATTGTCTGGATTTTAAAAAAGAACACTGTACACTGCAAGCATGCCAGTTGCTAGTATTCTACATGTCCTAACACAATGAAATTAGTAAATGAAAGAAATGCTAAGAAATCCTATCTCGTTTCATACTGAACTGTAACTACAGAGCCATGTGTTTGAACTGTTACTTTCTACTGACAATCCACACTTTCGCACAGACTATATATTGAGCTCGCTTGACTAAGAGTAACACTTCATTTGGCCTAGTTGGTACACAATTCTGAACTTAAAACTTAAAGCGCAAACACCTAAGACGGACCACAAAAGGCAGATACGACATACGCTGGCGCTAACTGACAACTTCTTTATTTCTTCGTCGTCGATGCATATATATGCCCTAGGCCACACAACTGCAATGGCGCACACATTACATTACAGAGATCTCCCAAATTATCACATATGCAAACGTAGGAACTCAAATTCAGATGGGTGCAGGAACAAAGCTATGTCACTGATGCCTCTAAGGCAAGCCGCGCAAGCTCATTCATGCTTTTGCCAAGAATCGACGTCCCATCAAGTCGTGCCTCGCAATTTTTGCAAGAGTTTATATGCGCAACAACGTGCACTCCTCTATCTACATTCTTGTTTACTTTTTGTGCATGTTCCCTGCGTTGTCCCTTAAACACATAAGGTCATCTATCAACTCAAGAAAGTTGCTTGCAGGCATAGTGTTCCTTTGACGTTTTCTGCACCGAACAAGATTTTAAAGCTATGCTCCCGCACCTGTGGAGAGGGCAGAGGAGGATGCCAAATTCGGCATGATGCTTCCTACGTGTTGTGCGCGGTCGGCGTGGTTTATACCATTCACTCTCATGTGGTAAGACATAGCTTGGCTAGATAGGGCATTGCGTCAATGGGCAACTCAGGGAACATGCGCAACAAGTAAACAAAAATGTAGATAGAGGAGCGCACCTTGGTGCGCATAGAGCTAGGTCAGTTGCAGGGTGTGTGTGATGGTGGCGCACCCACAAAGCCGTTTCCGGAATTTGAAACCGGCTAGCGGCTAGCGTCGATTCTTGGCAAAAGCAAGAATGAGCATGTGCGGCTTGCCTTAGAGGCCTACCACAAAAAAGGCAGGGCGATAATTGCATTAGTAAGATATCTTTGTCCCTGCATCCATCTGAATTTGACTTCCTATGTTTGCATATGTGACAATTTGGCAGATCTCTGTAATGTAATCTGAGTGCCTGCGCGGTAGTGTGGCCTAGGCTTTATATTGCATCGACGACGAAGAAATAAAGAAGTTGTTAGCACCAGTGTGTGTCGTATGTTCCTTTTGTGGTCCGTCTTAGGTGTTTGTGCTGTAAGTTTAAGTTGCTTGACTAAGCCACTCCTAATTAACAGTGGCTTGTGTAATGAGGCCGATCAGTGGTATTTTGCATGGACTAGCACACAAATATGATAAATGTCAAAGTACTAAATTAAGAAATTGGGACTCATCACACAAACAAGCTACATAATTTAGTGCTGTATTTCTGAGCAAGCTATTAAGAATTATTGTATTTTACAAACCAGAACCCACCTTCTGATTATGAGACATGCCATAGTAAGTAACCCCGAATTAATTTGGACAGCCTGGGGTTCTTTTACATGCACCTGTCTAAGTACACAGGCGCTTTTGCATTTCGCTCCCACTGAAATGCGGTTTTGTTTAAGACTAGATTTACGAAAGTTCCAAACAGGATCCCCCCTATATTTTTACAGTGGGTGCTCTTTAAATGGAGCCTCAAGGTGCCAGGGAAATGGTTCCGTTTACCAGGCGTTACATTTACTGAGAGACATTGCAGAGAGCCAACCAATTATCAGGATGGTGTCCTATTTAAGCGGCAGTTTCGAAGCGATTTTCGTTTATCGAGATTCCACTGTAGTCCATAATAGTGGATGAGTTGTGTTCTGCATGGACACTTTAGTATGGCTACCATATTTAGTTGAATATTGCGCAAGCAGCAACATTTCACAGTGCAATATATAAAGCCAGCAATGTAACATGTTGCAAATGCAGCCACGAACAAGTACCTTCCCTTATCATATCCAATAGCAGCATCTTTAGACGAAATTAGTAATGCTTTCTCACGTTTAAATGCCTTGTTTTCAGAAATCAAATCCTCCTTATCACATGGACCTCTAATTGTGTCATTCCCCGAGCTGAGGTCATTTGAGATTGCATTTAATTGCCCTTCAAATAGCATATTCATCTTATTTAAAAAGCACATGGCATCACAGTGACCACCTAGATATAGAATTCGAGCTGCAGCGCAGTAGCAGACATTCTGAGGTAGAAGCCTAACTATTCTTTTGAATTTTGATGCATACTCAAAACACTGCTATGCAATTGCAGACAGGGCTGATAGTGTAGCAACCAGGACAGATTTAACGGACATAAAGGAGCAAAATTTTGTGAGCTTCGAATTAATATTTTCTCTGAGGAACCATGCTGTCCAATTATAAAATGGGGATCAAAATAAAGTAATTGGATAGCAAATCTGCATTTAATTAAGTAAATAAAATACTGTTCATGCTACCTTCCCGGGTGCACACTACATTCCGTTTTTTGAATGTGAATTTGCTACCTTTCCATGGGATGCCAAATGTATAGGTGTATTGTTGGTCAAGGGTGGTGGAATGGATATAGGTCTCAGGCTAGAGGAAATATTTCGAGGAGAATTGCCAGTTGAACAACGAATGTCTCAGGCTGGAGCCATTTGGTTCTCTTGCAAAGATGTTGGCTCCAGCTTGAGACTTCCCTTGTTGGACAACTGTTGATGACTAATTTCGCCATCTTTTCATTTACCCTCGTCTTATTCAGCCTATTGCTCCACGCAGGAGCTGCACTTTCTTTAAAAAATAGATATTAATGAGATCAAAGGCTTTGTGCATGGATGCATCCCCAAGTGCAAAAATTTGTTTTCAATGAATGACAGAGTTGGTACCTTTCTTGAGAATTCAATAGGAAGAACCAACTGGCTATGAATAGGAACAGACTGGCTATGACGGCAAGTAAACATGAATTGATGTGGAGTGCCATTTCTTCATTTTGCACAAGTCTTGGGGCCAGCCAGACTTCTTCCTAAAATTGAGAAAATTTTTCTAATGAAATACATATTAAGAGTATTCTCTTCATAATCTGAAAATTTAAAAACATTGTTATTTGGTTATTCATATTTAGTTGGAAACAGTGCGAAGGACGCTGACGAAGTAAGGGCTTATACAGTAATGCCACATAGTGCTGGCTGAGAAGAGATTCAATTTTAGAACAGACAAACAGTTAAGTACTTTGGAATGCTTCCTGAAAGCCATAAAAAACCAAAGCAGGAAGAAGTTGTACAAAATAATGTACGTGCATGAAAAATGCATCTGATCATCGGTTCGCAGATATGTATGCCATTTACTTGTCAGTTAACAAAACATGTGTTACACTGAAAAATTTCTCCTACAATTTGGCAACTCTGTGGGCCTTGATTATTGCTCGGGTCATTTGGTTGCTGTTGTTACTGCTACTAGTGTACGGTGAAGTGCAATGTAGATGGGCAAGTGCTACTGACAACTACGAACATTGGCAAATTTTGCTGCACCAGGATAATGCATGCATTGTCCCGCTGCAGCGAAACTTTCCAGTGAACATTCACAGTTGTCTGTAGCACCCTCCCATCTGTCTCGCCTCACACTGCTCCATCTATAGCGCTTCACCATACTGTAATATGCACCACCAACTGACACAAAATTCTACCCTTCTGAAGTTCTTACTGCTACTTCGCACTCGTCACATTCAGGCCGCCAGGCGTACTGAGCCCAATGTAGTATAACTGCATAGACTGGCAGCTCCTGTCATGGACGTATTCTGGTGTAATGGCACCACAGAAGCAAACGAAGACAAAGACATGCAGGACACAAGCGCCTAACCTCAACTCTCGCTTTAATAAGATGCAGACATCATATACAACACAAACTGACAGGAAGTGATGTCATTAATTCAAAAACAAATTCTCCGTGCAATGTAACTGAGAATGACTGATGCATTTGTCATTTTCGTGCTAATCTGCGAAAGCTTAATTATCTTATGTACATCTGCTGATAATTTCTGGCTACGAGTTTTGAAGAACACAGGAACGAAACAATCTATATTGCAGTGCATCACTATGTGCAAATGAAAGTTATTCCACACAAACTTCATTAGCCGCAATCTCAAATTAATAAAATGTGTGTATGCAATGCAAGCATGACTGGATGGGAATGGCTGACTGTACATAACCTCCGTTGCACAGTGCACCGCCTGCAAATTGTGCTGCACGCAACAAATTAATTTGTTTTCCTGGCTTGTCTTTTTTTCTCATCAGAGCAAATCTCTCTTCACATTCACATATTCAGTGCGACACTTTCATTTTTTGTCGTTTATTTATTAGGCCCTTTGTTATTTGGTAGACATTGCCTACTGGTTGCCTTGGTGCTTTGCCTCCCACTACAGTTGCTGCCTCTGAAGCCAGCCTCGTTACGGTTTCATTCATTATTCTTCCATTCATTCATTCACCATCATCATCTGTATGTTCTAAGGCTGCAAATTTGTTTGCGAGTACCATCCTAAATTTGTCTGCTTTTAGCCTTACTGCCTCTAAATTGACCTGGTTCTTCTTGACCAGTTTTACTGTTTCTCTCTTCAAATTCAGGTGAATCCTAGCCCTCACTAACCTATCATCACTGTACTTTACCCTACCTATCGCTTCTACATCCTGCGCTATGCTGGAATTGGCACAAAGTATAAAATAAATTTCATTCCTTGTTTCACCAATAGGGCTTTCCACGTCTAGTTTCTGTTGCTACGCTTCCATAAAAACATGTTCATTATATTCAGCTTATTCCTTTTTGCGAATCCTACCAGCGTCTCTCCTCTAGCGTTTCTAGAATCGACACCGCAGTTGCGAATTGCCTGTTCTTCCGCCCGCTTTTTCCCCACTTTTGCATTGAAGTCACCCATTATTACTGTATATCTAGTTCGCACTTTTCTCATCGCTAATGCAACATCTTCAAAAAACTGATCTACATCCTCATTGTTGTGTCTGGATGTTGGAGCGTAGGCTTGTACTAACTTTAATCTATACTTCTTATTATGTGTGATTACGACTACGGCAATGATCTCGTTAATGCTGTAAAATTCACCAATGTTGCCCGCTATGTCCTTGTGGATTAAGAATTGCACTCCGTATGGCTTCTTATCTGGTAGACCTGTATAGCAGAGGACATGACTCTTATTCAGCAACGTATCAGCCTCTCCAGTTCTTCCAACCTCACTAAGGCCTGTGATATCCCAAGCAATGTCTTATACTTCTTGGTATACTACTGCCAAGCTAGCCTCAGTCGACAGAGTACGGCAATTAACGGTTAACAGGGTCAGTTTCCATTCGCGGCCTGTCCGGTCTCAGAGATTATTAGCACGCTCTGCTGCGTTACAGGTCTGACCGCCGCCTTCGACAGCTACTCCGCAGCTGCTTGGGACTGAGGTCCTTGAGTGAATTGTGGCCGAATACTGCTTCAGGGAGTCCAATTCCTGTTCTGGTGAGGAAATGCCTTTGTTCAAGCTTAGTGGGCCTTCCTAATTTGGTTGTACCTGGGTTATTATAGACCTACTCGCTTCCGGCATCTTTCGCCTGTATCAGGCACCACTCTAAGCTTGCAGATGTAGTGCACTGGAGGAGGTCATACGCAGATACACCATCGTAAATTTAAAAAAAAAGAAAAAAAAGAAGGGGGATGGATTTGAACTTCCCACTACCGCAACCGAGCATAAGACATAGCTCAGTAAGATAATCCCCCAGGCGGCTAGGCTACGTTGTCGTCTCGAAGTGCGGCCTAGAGGGTTCTACGTGCCTAAAAGATCCGCTCATTTGTCCTACCTTTGTGGATTTTGCTGATGGTCATAGGCTGCACGGCATAGCGTAAATTCTTGCTGGCCCTAGCCTCTTGTTTACCGAAAGTCACGCGTGCACGTGGTCTTGAGCACGCCTAGGTACACGATATACTTTCGCTGAATTTGAAAAGCACTTTAGACTTGTCCGCAAAAATAAAGAATGGAAAAGTTTTTCACGCGCTTACCGAGAGGCCCGGAGTTGCGTATGATCCACTCGTCACGTCTGCTTGTCCATTGGCGTCCGAAAACTATCGAACCCGGGTCAGAATGGCCAGTAGCATCGCCGTCTCAATACCGCTCTGAGTCTCGCGCGAAGCGCTGTCTCGCGGGCAAGCGCTGTCAATAGTTTTCAATGTGGATTCCCTACATGCTCTTCACACTGTCCTTTTGAAAGAAGCAGCAGTTTGTATGGCGACAGGGAGATTCCCTACAGATATTGGTGGTATATTAAACTAAAAAGGCAAATGAATTCCTGCATTGCTTTACTGTACCTTTAAAATAAAAAAAAAAGAAAATGCGGAGCAGATTTAGTACGCAGATTTCTTGCCATGCAACACCGCCCGATTTGTTGTCTGCTAGCAATGCAAAGCATGGTACTGAGAACCTTACGTATGTTTTAATGTTTTGGCAGAGCCACTTATTGCTCACAGGGGAGAGCGAGCATTCGCCCTTGTAAAGCGGGGTAAGAAATTTGAGTGACACTCGATATTAGGCCCTCATCACCTTTGTGTTATAAGAAAAAGTAGAGTTACAACATAAAAGGTTTATTGCACGAAATACTTCCACGTGTGCACATAAGTATAAGAGGTGGAATACAGCAAGGCTATTGTTCCTGCCCCTTTTATTTCCATTAGCTGCTAGAACACTACGAAAGAGGGAGAGTAAAAAAGAAAGAAACAATAAACATTTATTGGTGGTTTCAACGTCCTGATCTTGACTCCTTAGCATTCTTTAATGAGAATTCCCTTGATGATCTCAAAGTTTCGATCGTTGGCGAAATTGTCAAATGATTTCGAGAGCTGGTGCTCCGTATTTCTGACTCGGCACCTCCGCCTCAGGTTTTCAGGAAAATTGCGAAAAAAAGAAGTGCTTTAGTGTCATAAAAAAGAAAGGATTGAACCTTACTAAGTACCTAATTTTGTTATACAAGTGAAGAAAATTATTAAAAAAGGAACCGAACTCGCACTGTCAGTCACAGTGCAACTCACTAGTATAGTACATAAATGAAGAACAAATGTTTTCTTCCGAAACGAACATTCAGAAGCTGTAGTGGTTCCCCATGAAGGTCTATGAATAATGAAGCGATTCCAACGAAAAAAAAAATGTATTGGCACAGAACTGAAAAAGGAAATAGGAGAAAAAAAGAAATGAAGAACGGCGAGTATACTAGGGTAAGTCATATATATATTGCATGAGTTACATCGAACTCGTTTTCTAATAAAACAATGTTCACGCCAAAGTAGGGTGTTCATTATGACGAAGGGCACAGCGAAGTTAAACCCAACTTGGAAAGAAATAAAAATATCGCATCTTAGGAATTATTGTTGTGCTTTGTGTGAAATATTTCTTTCCGATGATGGCGAACACGCGTAAATCGAAACACATACAGGAAATAAGGACAGACGGGATGACTGACAGGACAGTCATGACACTCGTCGTCTCTGTTGCTTATCTATTCTTTATTTATCTGTTCGCCCCTATCGTCCATGTAGCAAAGCGGAAAGCCTTTTTTCTTTCCTTCAAGCTGGAAGTTTACGAAAAGGAAAAAGAAACTTACGGCACACTTCCTAATCAGGATGTTTCGTGGTATTTCGTGTCAATATCCTGGCATCGCTACAATTAGAATGCAATAATAAAGAAACGTGTAGTCCTTGTTATATTGGAAACGCTTTTCAAATGTGCTTGAACTTTGGCAGGCCCTTTTCTTCTTCGCCCAATGAATTTCCGCCCTTCCTTTTCCTTGCAGAGTTCCTGCCAGTGTTCCGGAAGGTGAAGCCTAGTCAGATCCGCTTGCTGACAGAATTCGACTACGACTCGATTATGCTGTATGGCTCGGATTCATTTTCCAAAGGTCCCGGTCTCCCCTCCATGCTGGCAAAGAATGGCACTTGGCTCACGGATGTATACGAGAAAACCGGGCTAAGCAGGCTGGATGTTATACGCATAAACACCCCGTACAATTGTACATAGAGGTGTCTGAATCTTGTGCCGTGATGTCATTTACCAAATAGTATATCTCGTCAAAGAATTGGCACGAACATGCCTTTAAAAAGGCGCCACACCAAGTGAACAACGGGAACATGTATGAGAAGGAAGTGGCTATCGGTAGACAAAACTGCGGTACTTGTGGGCCGCACTCCACGGTCGACACCTTAACGTTAAGAGGCGCTACCCAACAGTGAGAATACAGTGCGATTGAGTGTTTTACTATGCCACGAACACGTCCTTGAAGAATAAATATTTTTGACTGGTCGGTTTCTGTTTTACCGGAGTCAATGCTGATGATTTTTTTACATACGTATAGTATTCGTTTTGTTTTTGCTCATGCATATGTTTAGTTTATCAACTCCGCCTACGTGAAGGAGTAACTTGAGAGTGGCAATCCATGCCCGGTACGGGGTGCACTACGTGGAGGCAGGATTATTAGGAATATTTAGTACTTAAACTTCGCAACTGCTTTCGGGCACGCACGGCAAAGGGCTATAGTTGGCTGCAGGAGCTTGTCCTTCGAGCATTTTTGTAGTGCTTTTTACATCGAGAAGGCATCACCATCGATGAGCATTATGTTGTCACAGCTGAGCAGAAATAAAACCACCTCAGCCAACAGCTCTGGCATATTATCTGAGGATTGTCGAACGCGCGCAGAAGCAAACATACGCGAACACACACGCACACCCACACGTACCACCCGCCGTGGTTGCTTAGCCGATATGGTGTCGCGGGATGAAATCCCAGCCGCAGCGGCTTCATATTTATGGAAGCGAAATGCAAAGACACCCGTGCCGCGTACATCTGGGGCAAAGACACCCGTGCCGCGTACATCTGGGGCACGCTAAAGATCCCCTGATGGCCGAAATCAACCCGGAGGCCTCCATTACGAAGTGCCTCTCAATACATTTCTGGTGGTGTCACGTGAAATCCCCCAGTTCCACTCAATTTTCACGCGCGTACGCACGCACGCACACACACACACACACACACACACACACACACACACACACACACACACACACACACACACACACATATATATATATATATATATATATATATATATATATATATCAAGAACAAATTTGCTTAGATGTGACTGCTGTCACGCTTTATAGCTCAACAACCCACGCAAAGACTCAAACGCGCAATCTGAAGAATAGTTTGAAAGTATTAGTTTGAATCGTAGGCGAAGGCTTCTCGTATTAAAAAGTGTCACTTTTCTCATGTGTTCGACCATTCGTGTAGGTCGTGCAAATGAGCTTTCCTCTTAGCACGCGTGGGTCATGTGCTCCGCGACTCCGGAGGCAACATTCAGAACGGTCTGTGGCCGCAGAACAACGTGCTTCAGGCCGTGCTCTGCTACATGCGGCTGTGATCGCCTTTTCGCACTCGCCATAGCTGCTTTCGAGGCCAGCAGGTGCTGCCAAATGCAGTCATCGCGCATTCAGACACAAATCGAAGCACCCGACTAAAGTACTCGACGAAATCTAGCACTGTGAGATTTCCTAGTTACACGCCTGTGAGATGAGCTATTTAAGTTTTTGTTGCTGTTGTTATTGTTGCTGATGCCACGGACTATGAATGTTTGCTTTCGAACTGAAATCATAGGCACAAAACTTAAATAAATAACCGATCTTAGTGAATCGGATACTTCTTATACGTAATGGTCGGGCAACGTGGGTCGCGCAAACATCATAAAAAATCTACGCAAGTCGCATTCGCATTTGCGCATTCAGGATCTACTTCTTCAAGCAAAAATAGTTAAAGTTTAACCTCTCAGGCTCTGTAGCCATTTTCATTTCAATAACGAAAGACGTGCCAACTGTTCGTAGCAACTATAATGTAGAAGCACTGAAATGTAATCTAGTATGTGGTTACGTAACCTAGAATTGCGGCATATGCAATAACTGCGCTGCAATTCCCTGCGGAAGCGACGAAATACAGCGCAAGGTATCGCGATTGGACGCCGCTTATATAAACTTGCAAAGGTGCATTTAGCCCGTAATTTGAGCGCGCACACGCTCTAATGACACAGGAAACAGGCCTCCGTGACAGCAACTCTGCCACACAGTCTACAGCTCCGTCCGGTCATGGTCGCCGTAAGTTAAAATTTCTTTACACCAACTATTACTTAGTAAGTATTGACGTTAACAAACCCGGGTAATGGGAGTTTCTTGATGAAACCAAGGAATTTTGGCTGGAAAAGTGGACGAGAAAGGCTTTGGAAGCAGTTACGAGGTGCTACATAGATGTTTAAATGACCCCTGATTAGGCCAAATTGCGAATTCTCGTTATACACTGGAAGTAGTAGTGTAACCTGGAAGAAGCGTTCAACCTCAGGTATTTTTCGAATTGGTTTTTTGATAACCGATGTAGCAATATCTTGATATAGCGAACCCAACTCTTCGGGAGGCGAGTGCCACCGACAGCATAGACAAGGTCTTCACATGCCCATACCTAGCCCTCACTCGCCCCCCCCCCCCCCCCCCCCTAAATGAATTTCCTTCACTGCATTCTCCCATGCCGAAGAGGGACGAACACGTCTTCTTTTTTCCTCTCGCTTTTTGCTGCCCGCGGCACTTCTGGTCTCGGTCTCGAGTGCGAAGTGTCGTGGTTGTTTCGTTCCGTGCAGTGCATGATTTTGGGCTCTGCGGACGAGAAGGCTTGACCAGTGGTATCGGTCAGTGCTACTCAAACACTGAGGCAGGCGCAAGCGGATCACAGAGCATGATTGGCCGCTGGAAGGCTAGAAAATTACACGGTTTTGCTCTCTGCCGGCTCGACTGCACAACACGGGAATGAAGAGACAAACCCTCCCCCTTACACGTTACGAAGTAAAAAAAAATACACGATGACCTTCCGTGTGTATGACATTATTCCTTTAAACTTTAATTCGTTACTTGAAGCAACCGATTAAACAATTGACTGTAGTTGCTATGAATAATTATCGAGGCCACATGTCAACAACAGTGACATCACAGCACGGCGACGTGCGTACGTAGTGCACTTGCCTAGTTGTCGTCACTCTCAGGCTGGGAGCGCGGCGCCCGCAAGGAGAAGGGCAATAGGCGTTTTGTTTGAAATTTCGCCTCTTTCCACGGCGCGTAGCGATTGAATATTTACCAGACAGGATCGTTAGCGTGCACTGTATGCATTGCGCTTGTCAGCTGAAACTGGCGAGATCAGGTGAGCGGCCCTATATACCAAGAAACTCAGGATTCAAGTTAACACAAAGGGCAATATGGAAGAAGACTAACAAAAAAAAAGGGGGGGGGGGATACGGCTACGCGTAACGCAAAGATGATGGAGATTCTCTAGAAGATGAAGGCTTGAACTGCGATACATTTGTCGAACATGGGAACGCCGCCGGAACCAAGGTTTCGACAATTGGGCACTTGTCTTGGTCAATTAAAGCTCCACTTGTCGGAACATTGGCTTCAAGGATAATCCCTTGTTAGACGACAGTTTCTTGTGGGTTACGTGTGACGCTCTTCGCAGAAGAAGAACAAGCGATGAGAACTGCTAATGAATCACTCGCTCACTCAATGGAATAATTAATTTTCCTTCCATCACAGGCCCTGAGACGTGCTCCCTAAAGTGTTGGTTAAAAAGTGCATCTTCCGGTTCAGAGTGTTGCGACGCCTATTTCTCGGAGCTCCGCCGCCATTGCTATTGCGTCGCGTGGTGTTGTCGGCAGGCTGCAGGCGTCCTTTAGACCAAGGCGACCAGGCAGGGAAGAAACGATTTCTAGTGGGAAACTTGCACTGTTTATTCAATGGTTAGTGAAGGATATAACAGAAGAGAATGAATGAATTGAAAAATTCTATTTCGGGCCCCTTAATCAGGCCCACCAAAATCATAGGCGGGATCTTGCACCTGTCAACGTCACGCGACATGCACTGAGTCCGGTCGGGGATGGGCGGCTTATCCCTTCTCCCAGGTGACGTTGCACGTGCTTGCCTCCTTTGGCGGCAACCCACGAAGTCTGGTCGGGGATGGGTGGCTGATCCTTTCTCCCAGGTGACGCTGCTCGTGCTTGCCTCCTCTGGTGGCAAACCGCGGGTCCTGTTTGGCTCGCGGAAATGGTCTCCCCTAAAGTCGGACAGATCGCGGAAAGGGATCTCCCCTGGAGTAACACTTTGAGAAAAGGGTTCTAGCCCGGAGTCGCACACACAAAGGGGCCTGTCATCACAGCGGGGCGCCTGCCAGACCGGCAACCACTCGAGTCAACGATAGCAAATTAGGGATTCATCCTCCGTTTCGATAAGGCATGGTCTTTGAGCATCCTTTTTGCCCGAGGGTTTGCAGGCCAATGGTAATAGTATCGCCGGCGGGGGAGGAAGATCCCGACGTGTAGAGGCCAGCAGCCACTGGGCGAAGGATCGGCGTTTAAGGAGCATAATTTCCGTCGGGGGTGACGAACCCTTGGTTCGTAGCTTGTAGATTCCTTGGTTTGGCTTGTAGATTCCTTGGTTTGGCTTGTAGATTCCCTGGTTTGCCTATGCGTTGACACATCTCGGAGCTTCTCCCGAATGCTTCCACTTCCCGAAAGCAGCCAGGCCAGTACAATTTCTGCAGTAAGCGGTCATTTCTTTTCCGAATGCCCAGATGCCGTGTCCAAAAGCCCCCGTGAGCCAGGTGCAGGGGTTGCTCACGATAGGGGTGCGGCACTACGAGTTGGTCGAATTGCACTCGCTTTCGACTGGCGTACTTTCTATAGAGGACGCCTGCCCTCTTGAGGAACTGTAGGTTCTGTTTGACCACACCTACTTTCGCGTCTGGCATTAGGTTACGTAGGGGGGAATATCTTTCCTGTTCAGCAATCAATGTTGCAGTGCTTACATTCAATAACTTTCTTCCGCATTCTGCCTCTCGTGACATTTCAGGCTCCGCTGCTTTCCTGACCTCTTCATTAGCTAGTGTACTTTCCGCAATATGCCCTATAGGGCGGTCCTGTTTGGTCCTGGTGGACGAATCCACCGTCAAACCTTGTTCCTCCACCACTGGACATTCGTGCACGGCCTTGGGCGCGAGCTCCTTTGCCTTGGAACGAGTTAGGGCTTGTACTATCACCTCACTAAACCCGATTCCCCTGCGTCGCAGCAAAGACGAAGAAGAAACTTTATTAATGAATGGTCGGGCAGCTTTTGTTCTGGTGGCCTCAGGTGGCGGCTCGATGTCCTTGGACTCGGACGGCATCTTCATCTTGCCGGACGGCCCAGAGCTGGTCATTCTCGAATTTAGTAGAAAACACATACAGATACTGTGGCGGGAGATGTGTTGAGACAGCGGCTTCAGTGTCCGGTACTCGAAAAGGGCCTTTGACGCGTATCTTGGAGGCCTGGAGGGCTCTACGGCTTGCCTTATCCAAGCACATTCTCCCGTGAACTGGCCTTCCTGCACGTACGACGGGTGCACTACGTCCGCTGCGGCTGCCGAGTTGCGAAGCACCCGACACGGTTTGCCGTTTACCACAAGGTCTCGAAGGTACCATTCTAGTGATTTCTGATTTTCCTCCTAACTACTTAGTGATATCAACACTGGTTTAGCATTTTTCTACCTCACGGATATATGCCCTGTTTGCTGGCAGTTGTAGCAAACTACCGGTTTCTTTGCCTCGAAAGCTTTTGCCTTTTGCTTTTCTGCCCTTTGTTCGAGTGGCTCCTCCTTTTCCTTGCTGTTCTCGTGACTAATTTTCACCGAATCTGACCTTTCCTTTGATTTATACTGATGATGGTGGTGGCGGTGGTGGTGATGTTGAAGCAGGCGGGGTTAGCCTGGCATACATAGGCGGCAATTGTTCCGCCTGATCCTCCTTCGAGTTGAGATCAGGGGCGTGTCACCAGGTGTCGATGAGCCCCGTGTCTCGCAGGAAGGCAATCAGCAGTTGTTGCGCTCTCTTCCTGAATGCCGCGGGCCCTCCGGGGAAAACAACCTCTTCAAAGGTCCTGTGCGTAAGACCGCTCTTCTGTAGGTTGTCGACCATCGCTTTTCTTTCTGTGTCAAACTGCGGGCATAGACAAATGAAATGACCGATGTCACCAATGTCACCACAGAAAACACAGAGTGGGGAAGCGCGAAGCCCAGTCTTGAATAACCAAGCTGGGGTGTACGCGGAGTCGGTACTGATGCGGTATAAAAGCGTCGCTTGTTCACGTGTAAATCCATGAGTCACACAGGATTCGTGTGGATTCTTGTGTATCTCTCTAAAGTGAAGGCGGATTGCACCCTTAGGGTTTTGAAAAGCTTTTAGAGCTTTCACTTTTGGGACACATGTCAGCGCTATGCGTGCAAGGGCGTCAGCTTCCTCGTTTCCATCAATTCCTACGTGTGATGGAATCCACTGAAACCTTATGTTAAATCTTTTGCTTGTTAGGTCGTCAATCAGTGCCAGAGACTGCCTTGTAAATTTTTCTAGAAGTACGCCCCGATGTAATCTCTGTAATGCTGACATGGAATCCGTCAGCACCACGACATCTCGTGCAGAAAAGGCCCATAGTTTCCGCAAAAGCTGCGGTGATTGCGGCGCTTTTTACTGTTGTAGAGGAAGCTACGCGATCCAGTCGGCCATACCATGACACATCAAGGGACGGTATGCAGAATGCCGCTGCACAGCTATCTGTTTGTGCGCACATCGAACCGTCTGTGTACACCTGCAGATGGCTTTGAAATACAGTGCTAAAGTGGTCCAGCACAATAAACTTTGCTTCGGCAGTTGAAATGGTGCGTTTCGTCGGTAGGTGGGGTACATTGAGGCTGCAGGTAACGTCCGAAAAAGACCATGGCGGGTCAAGGCGACTTTGTTTAGGCCATTCCGATCCTAAAAATCGGAAGGTGTTCAGCGCCGCATGGAAATGTGAGCGAGTTCTTGCTCTTAGCCGCCGGAGAAGCGCCGTGCCTGCGCGTGACTCGCCCAGCCTTAATAACTGCGTCAGCAAGGTCTGATTTGCCAAGAGGTGGAGTGGAAGAGACTCTGCCTCATTAGTGACTTTCTTGTTTGAAGCCGTCGTTGGAACTCCCATCGCCAAGCGAAGTCCCTTTCTGTGGACTGCCTCCAAGCGCTCCAATTGACTCGATGACGGTGGTATCAGAGGGAGCTGATAGAGAATGCGGTTTGTGATCAGTGCAGCGTTCAGTTTAAGCATGGATATAGGATTGTTTCCCCAACGCACACCTGCCAATCGACAAAGTGCGTTGACTCTTTGCACTGATGCAGCCACAACACTTTCGACCGCACCACGCTATAGTAGCTTGTTGTCAATGGTGACGCCCAGTAATCGAACATGAGTTGCACGAAGAATTGAATGCCCTCTGATATTCAGCGTCAGACGTGTTGATTTGCGTCTCACTCCCGGGAAAAGCATGAAGGCAGATTTTTCTGCTGATAAAGATAGGCTAAGCGTCGATAAGTGGAGATCGATAGTGGAGATTGCGGCCTGGGCTATCCGGGCCAAACGTTTGTGTTGGTAGCCCGAGATCCAAATGCACATGTCATCTGCGTAGATGGACATTTTAACTGCCGTCCAACCTACTTTCGGGGCATCTAGAAGGCTGGCCACGGCAACGTTAAAAAGCAAGTGAGATAGGACACTTCCTTTTGGGACGCCGAGGGAAATTCGTCGCTTGTCACTCATTATACTTCCGAGCTTAACTTGCACGCATCGATCACTGAGAAATTCATAGACGAATCGAAGAGCATTTCCCGAGACGCCCATGGCTCGGAGTCTGTTGATGATGCCTGTATGAAGCACACAGTCGTATGCCTTGGCAACGTCCATAAAGATGGCGAGTGTGGAAAGGCGGTCAACACGATGGTGCTCGATATGGCTTAGTAGATCCAAGGCACTGTCCTGGGCACTGAACCGTGGACGAAATCCGGTCATACATGATGGCAGTCTATTTGCTTGCTCAAGATGCCATGTTAACCTCGTACATATCAGTCTTTCCATCAACTTTGATACGCATGATGTTAGCGATACTGGCCGATATGAGGTGAGGTTTCCCGTATCGTTTCCGGACTTGAGCACTGGCACCACCCATGATGTCTTCCACGCTTCTGGGATCTCTCCTGTGCTGTAGAATTTCCCCGTACCAACTTGTGCCTAAGATATTCGCAGCCTTATTCGCATTTGCTTTTACTTCCGCAGGTACGTGGAAAATTTCTCCCATGTTGCGCGTCCCCTGACTGACCTCCTGAAGAAAGACGTTTCTTTCTGTCGGGGCTCTGAACAAGCGTCTGCTTTCTCGCAGCTCATCACGCTGCTCACCACAACCCCTGTTCTCGCCAATTTTGACGCCTACACTCCGGCAGAAATCCGCATTGACGCCAGTGGCTACGGCATCGGTGCAGTTTTAGCTCAACCCCAATGTGGGCACAACGGCGTTATCGCTAAGCCAGCCGTCTCCTCTCTCCCGCCGAGCGCAATTACTCGATTACGGAGCGTGAGTGTCTCGCCTGATTTGGGCGGTGGGCAAACTCCGACCCTACATATGCAGTCGACCATTTAAAGCTACAACCGATCACCACGCCTTTTGTTTTCATTCCGCCCTCAAGGATCCCACTGGACCCCTCGGTCACTGGGCCTTACGGCTGCAGGAATATACTTACACTGTGGTCTACAAGTCCGGTAGTCTACATCAGGACACCGACTGCCTGTCTCGTCATCCCGTCGATGTACCGGAAGGTTTAGTGGATGTTGCACCGATCTGCGTCTCGCTCTCTGCCTTGCAAGACATCGGCGCTGAACGATGACGCGGTGAATCGTTACGGGCCATTATCTAACGCCTGCTCTCTGATATGTCTGGTCAATTCCTTCACATGTTCGTGCTACAAAACAGTATCCTGTATCGCCGCAACATGCACCCTGACGGGCCCGACTTCCTAACCATCATACCGTCTGACCTTCGACAACTGCACGACGTTCCCACCACTGGACACCTTCTCGTCACGTGGGCCTATGACCGAATTCGTCGATGGTTTTTTTGGCCCCGTCTCAACCGCTCCGGCCGGCGCTATGTTGCCACTTGCGAGTCGTGTCAACGCCGGAATAGACCAGCTGTGCCACCTGCCGGTCTGCTGCAGCCTTTGGATATACTGACCGCGTTGGCGTTGATCTTCTCGGACTATTCCCTATATCAAATGACGGAAATATGTGGATTGCCGTCGCTACGGACTATACAAATCGTTATGCCATTACTAGAGCCCTACCGACCTGCTGCGCTACAGACGTCGCTGATTTCTTGCTTCACGACGTTATCTTACACCATGATGCACCTCGTCAACTTCTCAACGATTGCGGAAGATACGTTCTTGCGAAAGTGACAGACTACCTACTTCGATCATGTGGTGCTAAACACAAACTTACTACCGCTTACCATCCTCAACCTAACGGTCTTACTGAACGTACATTAATTAACCACACATTAACTGAGATGCTAGCAATGCATGTTTCCTCCGATCATCGTGACTGGGACATTGATCTACCATTTGTCACGTTCGCCTACAACTCCTCGCGGCATGACACAGCTGGCTATTCACCCCTCTATCTCCTCTTCGGCCGTGGCCGGCTTTGCCTATCGAGACTCTCCTTTCGACCACACTCGACTCGCCGACAGAGTACACTCAGGATGTTATAGCCACAGCGACCGAAGCACGCTAGATTGTCCGCATTCGTCTTTCTGCTTCACAGACAGGCCTGAAGTGCCGTTACGACCGGAATCACGACGTAGACTATGAACCAGGTGCTCTTGTGCTAGTTTGGTATCCAACTTGGCGTGTTGGTCTTTCGCAGAAACTCTTCTCGCGATGATATGGCCCTTTCCGCATCATTCGCCAGGTGACCCCAGTCACATATGAAGTTTAGTGTTATCGCTGCCCTACGCTTGCTGGCTCAGCCACTAAAAGTCATCTGTGAATAGATGCACGCTTCTCGCTTCTCGTAACAATATCAAACCTAACACCTAATCGCCCTAATAGGCGGACGCGACATACTTTAACACGGTCGGTTCCTCGTTACCCGACCACCTAAAACTCACAGGCACTCCACTTCAATATACCATCCATTTTAAACAAATTTCCTGAACTAACTACTGCTAGACAACGGCAGCTATGACAGTTCTTCACAGCAACGTTGTAAATAATTGCCGTATAGTTATCTTTGCAATCGCGTGCATGTGTCTTGTTTGCGTGGCTTTTGCCTATCCTGTACTTATTGCATTCTGTTTCGATCTTGTCATCGTTGCGCGATGTCTATTATGAGTGCTATTTTTGCTTTTTATTGTTTGCGAAATCTGTTATTTACCAGAATGTTATTTTTTTTACTTTGTATTTCATTTTCTGCGGTAAACATTCTTTACACGATGTTGTTTATGCTCTATTAAACATTTAATGCTACTGCTACCGTAACTCTGCATGTTAACTTCACGTGATCCTCACATAAACTTTGTTAAAGCATTACTCACATAGGTTTTAATTATGATCCGATATGCATATATGTGCTGTGAATGTCGTATGCTGCCGATGTAAAGGTCTTCAGGGACTCAGTCAAGCTGCCTAGAGCAGCTTTTAGCCCCGAAGACCATCCAGAATTTTGTGGTGAAATAAATTTTCATTGAATATCCAGGTAGCGAGAAGTCTCATGCGTTTGCTTTTAAAGAATAATTTTCACCAACGAAAATTTGCAATTATTTATGATATTAGTGCGATACCACCATGGATCTGAAAAGGTAAAGTGTGAATGGGTAGTTTGAACGCAAGATGTTGAAGTAACACGGCCAACCAAGAATTCAGCTAGCTCATCTCGTTTACTTTAAATAGAAATTAATTAATATACATCACTGTTAAATACTTATTCACTATCTTGGTGAAGTTGGTGCTCACTGTCCCGGTGGAAGAAGGCTACTACCATGTTCTTCTGATCATGTAGGACGGTCGCTCTGCAAAAATAGACAGCGGAAAAAAAAAGAAGAAGAGGGCTGTTTTCAGTTCTAGTTTGGACGACAACGCCCAGAAATGGCGCAGTAACTTCTCTAGTGGTTGTCAAAATATGTGTAAGCAATGCCATCAATTCAGAACATCGCCTTAAGTTCGCCTATTTTACAGCGCGTCGCGTAAGAACCTTCAATATTCAAAATTCGCGCGACGACGCACGCTGTATACTGAACGAAAACAGAATTACCAAAAGAAAAAAAGCAAGACCAGGATAATACCCTTCACCGCCGAGCGCGAATTAGGAACCGTTGGTCTGATGTCCGCCGTGCGTAAAAGGCAATCGCAATTTTGCTAGACTTTAAGTCAACAGTTTTGATGCAACTGGTAGGTGCTCAAGAACTTCGGTCCCGATATCAGATGGCGCCCGCAGGATCTAAAGAAGCGACCTTAATTCCTCCATCCCATGCGGCCTGCAATTTTTGCGTGATTGTCGCGCGGTTTCATCCGGGGTGGTATAGGAAAAGCAAAAACGCCATTTTGTCGCTTCAGTCCTCGTAGTCTGAAAAGGGTGTTTTCAAAGAAATCATGCGAACATGCTAAATCGTGGTAGTTTCAGGATATCCAGACGCAGGCTTGGCATCCATAAGTTGGCTTAGCCTAGGTTTGCGCTGTTTCGTGCAGGCGCCTTGTCGCATCAAGGTTCCCTGCCAGGACATCAATTTCTTTTTTTGTGTTTTCTGTTATTGCATAGGTAACCTGCACAAGCCCAGTGGCTTTTCTGACGGTTTAGTAAGGGACAGGAGTAGCAACAAGCCATTTTTAACTGGTCAATGTTCAAATAACTTCTTCACTCAAGCCCAACAGTTTGAACAACGTGGAATAGTTACGCTATTTTCGCCAGCTCGCATTAAAGGAAGACGTGCCGTCTTTTATGTCCTTTTGCACACGAAAGACCATACTCCTGCTGATCTGCCAGATGTGTATACGTCTGCAAAATCGTCTGCAAGGGTTTGCAAATCATTTCCTTGCTTTAAAGCAAGTTCTTCGAATGGCCTGGGTAGGCGAATCTTTCCGGATAGGCCATTCATTACTCCCCATATCCTTGTCATGGGAGTAAACGCCGATAAACTATCAGAGAAAGCAGCCCATTGAATTCGTCTTAACTCTTTTGTGTGACCACAGACGACAGCTTTTATCCTGTTGTATTCAGATTTGGCAGATGGATTTCCCGTTTTTCTCACTAGTTTTCGCTCCGCTCTCCTACGCGCTGCACAGAGGTTCTTTAGTTTCAAATCAGGAGTAGGGAAATGATCTGGCAGTTTCAACATTGAAGTAGCCACTCTTTTGCTCCGCAGCATATCTGCGAACAGCTCACCAGGGGATTCATCCAACACTTCTCTGTATGTGTCCCAGCGTGTCACAGCACAGAATTGTCACCCAGCAGTGTGAAATCCGGTGATGTTGGTGAAGATAGGAAAGTGGTCACTGCCCATCCTGTCTGGGGCCGTTGTTGACGATACGACAAGGTCTGTAGAATGGATCACGAGGTCTATGGCACTCCATGAATCTGGTTGTCTGAAGAAAGTCGGTTTGCCCTCGTTCGCGATACATAAGTCAGCAGCATCCGCAGCTGCGATAAGTTCCTTGCCTCGGGAATCTGCAGTCTTATCTCCTCAAAGTGACTGATGTGCGTTAATGTGGCCACAAATTATTCTAGGAGAGGGGCAACGAATGCAAAGGTGCCTTATAAACGCCTCCATGGAGACCTTCCTGCGCGGACTTATATACACCGACACCACACTGAGTTTCTGTTTTCGTAGGCACACTTGCACAGCGGCGACTTCCAAAGAGGTAGAACAAAGGTCTTGCACTGGTAAGGTGACGTGAGGTATTTCTAGCCTGATGTATATCATCGCACTTCCATTTGCAAATGACGGTATACTCGGATTTTCATGTCTGATGTACCCTGGGATCGTCCTTCCATATGGAAGACTGGCCTCCGAGAGTGATAGAATTGGTATAGGTATGTCTCGAAGGAAAAGGCTGAGTTACGAAAGACGCTGTAGAATACCGACGCAGTTGCATTGCATTATTAAGGGCACTTTTGGACGACGGAATGGACCAAGTGGGCGAGAAATTGCCATTATGCTACTGAGCGTATGCGGAAGTAGACCAGAGTATTACTGACTCAAGAGCCAGCACTGCTTCCAGCATATCCCTCGTTGAACTAGCAGGCATCTTCGCGACGTGGGAACGTAGTGCCGTGAACAAAGCGCGTATCACATGCTGGCAGTTTTCCTGCTGACTGTTTCCAAGTGGCACTTGAGATGGGTTTACTGCGGCCGCATAGGTGCGTTTTTCGGACTCTTTTCGAACAGGTTTCTCAGCGGCTGGGACCGTTTGCGTTGGCTCAATAACTTCGTTTACCGTGTGAGACGCGGGAAATGAGATGCGTACTCTGTTTCCAAACCAGTTAGTTGTGGCGCTCTGGACGTCTTTTTCGTGTTCGATGGTGCGCTTGCACTCTTTGGACCCAGAACAAACTTATTTCTTCGGTGAGCAGCTCTCCGTGCAGGATATCGACCGTAGCTACCAGGATAGTCACCGCCGCATTTTGCACACACAAAGTTGTCTTTACTTGCACACGTCTTAAAGTCATGAGGTCCCCCACAGCGCTTGCACCTCTGTTCCCCACGCCAGTACTTCGCGATATGTCCGAATCACTCACACTTAAAACAGCGTGGTGGTGCCTCCCGTAGTTGACAAGCTCGTGTCTGGAAACCAAGGTTGATCTTCTACGGGCGTTCAGAATTTGGAGCAAATGTGAGAACCATTGAGTTAGTGCGCCTTGACTCGCATTCAGATGATGAGGTTTTGACCCGATGGATGATTCTTCTTGCATGGAATGCTCCCTGAAGTCTCAGGTAGGTGAGCAGCTCTTCATCCGAGTACCGTTTAGGGACTCCTCTAACAATGCATGTGTTTTTCTTATAACTGTGTGGGACACGGGCAGATATGACTATGCCGCCGATATTCTTGGTCTCTAGAAGGACGTTGGCTTGTCCATCTCTCTCTACATCTAAGAGCAATGCTCCTTGTGCTGTGAAATGGCTCTTCACTGGTGCTCCACCGAGAGTCGTTTCAATCTCAGAATACGGGACAACAGGTTTTGCTTGCCCTAAATAATCTCTTTCGGATGCTGCAGTGATTAACACTGGAATGCCCTCCGCCCTGTCTTTACGATGGTGCACCATTCGGAAACCACCCTCGTCCATGTCTAGGTTTGAAGGGTTCGCCACGTTGTCGTCCTCGATGATAGTTGACTCGTCTTCAGATTCACCAGTGTCTTGTCGCTTGCAGTTAGGCTGGCTTGTACAAACCAGCTGGCGTTTCTGACCCGGTGTCAGCCCTTGGGAGGTCATGGCGGGGTGCTCGTCGGTGCCAGCTTGGTTCCTTCTAGTACCTTGTGAGACGGCGGGTGGCGCAGCACCCGTCGGTCTCAGATACGGAAGGTACCTTTTCGAGTCGACAGACGTCTTGAACCCTTCTGGCGATAACGAAAATAACGATAAATGTAGGCAGAGCTACTCAGACAGGCTAGCAGCAGGTTCGTCGTCATCTTCTCGAAGCTTGATTTATACTGACTCCACTTTCACCATCGCTCTGGCTTGTCGGGCCTGTTTTCATTCATCTTCTCCTTAGCCTTCATCTTTGCCTTCGGACGCACGGCGAGTTACGTACTGCTCAGCGAGATGGGCCGCTCTCGTGACAGTGTCCACACCTGGCCCAACCCGGAGTCAATACTTGATGTTTTCTGGCAGCCGGCGGTACAACTGTTCTAAATCAACGCACTGCACTGTCATTTCTGTATAGCGGAGTGCACCCTCTTCTATGAGATATTCTTTCAGGTTTACCTCCAAGGTGCATGCGAAATCTGACTATAACTCACTTTTGGTCTTCTCGACTTCCCTGAATTTTCGTCTGAATCCTTCTGCTGATAATCTATACTTTTTAAGCAGATTCGCTTTGACTTTATCAAAATCCTCTGCTGCTTCTTTCCGCATGCGGACAATGATATCAGCTACCTCACGCGGCAGCAGCGTAAGCAAGCGTTGCAGCCACGCGCTTCTCGAGCATTTTGCCTTTTCGCACGCGCGCTTAAGCTGTATCAGAAAAAGACATGTCCCCTCATACTGTGTAGGGTGCCATCAAGTCTGTCATTGAGCGCTCGCTTTCTCGTGCCTCTGTGGTAGATCTGGTATTTTGAGCCTTCAGAAACTCGATCTCTTGGCGCTTCATTTCGAGTGCGTCGCGTGCAACACGGTCGCGCTCTTCTTTTTCTTCTAAGCGCTTACCCTCTTCCTTTTCTTCTAAGCCCTTACGCTCTTCCTTTTCTTCTAGGCGCTTACGCTCATCCTCCTTATCCGCAATGCTCTCTAGGCATTCCTTCAGTTAATCGTCGTCTGCTCCAATCGCATCGATCGCCTCAATGTTCTCCGCCTTTCTCTTCGATTCGGCAGTTTGGAGGCCCAAGTCTCTGGCCAAGTTAAACAATTCCGGCTTCTGTAGTGCCTTCAATTTCATGGCTGCCCTTAGTGCTGCTAACTCTTCACTCTATAACAACCTCGACGTACTCAAAACTTCCGTCGGCAGTAAAAAAAAAGATTCCTATTTCGTGCTTCCTAAAAAATACGTAAAGCCAAGTGATATCTCAGTGAAAAAAAGCCATGCACTCACCATATGCAGTGATCAATCCTGACACCTTCCTTCCGAACGTTATTACCAGGACGAAGAGGAGATGATCTCTTAGATGTCCTCCAAAGTTGGGGTCTCCGGGGTAGCGTATCCCATCGCTGCCAACCAGTTGTTGCGACGCCTCTTTCCAGAACCTCAGCCTGCGTTGCTATTGGGTCGCGTGGAGTTGTAGGCAGGCTGACGGCGTCCTGTTGACCATGGCGACCAGGCAGGGACGAGACGATTTCTAGTGCGAAACGTACTGTTTATTCCATGGTTGATAAAGGATATAGTCGAAGAGAATGAATGAATTAAAAAAGCACATTGCGGGGCCCCCTAAGCAGGCACACTAAAATGGTAGGCGGGATTTTGCTCACGTCACGATCACGTGGCATGCACTGAGGTTGGTGGGTGATGGGCGGCTGATCCCTTCTCCCAGGTGACGTTGCACGTGCTTGCCTCCTCTGGCAGCAATACGCGGATCGTCTTTGGTTCGCGGAAAGGGTCTCCCCTAGAGTCGAACGGTTCGCGGAAAGGGTGCCCCTGGAGTCGCACAGTTTGTGAAAAGGGTTCTCCCCTAGAGTCGCACACACCAAGGGGCCCATCATCACAGTGGTGCGCCTGCCAGACTGGCAACCACTCGATACAACCATAGCAAATTAGAGATCTTTCCTCCGTTTCGATTAGGCATGGACGTTTATCATCCACCCTCTGTCTCTAATCATGAGGATAGGATATTGGTGACCGTGATCACAAAGCCAGGGTGCGACGAGACTCGGCAGGCTCCTTACGACTGGAGTCGCACTTGGCAGTGGTGACGACTGCACTGCATCTCGCCTAACTTGTGTCGGTTCTTGGTGCAGGTCTCCGATCGTTCAGATGCACTACGTCCTTCCGTTTATGCGCGTCACTGTTTGCCGCCTTCGAGCGACGTGTGTAGATAACCTCCGGACGGAAGTTGAACAGTCAGCAGTGCTTGCAACCTCCGAAAACTAGCGGCGGCGTTTATCAACCTGAAGGAAGCGCATATAGGGACTTGCAAGAGCGGCTACCGGCCACACTTGGCAGTGGTGACGACGGCACTGCATTTCGCCTAATTGCTGTAGATTCTTGGTGCAGGTTAGTGCTCGGTAAACTGGCAGTATCATCCGGTTATTCTTAGACGAATTTGTTGTTGCGACTGCCATAGTTTGTTGTTTGTCGGTTTTGGTCAACATACTTCTTTTATACTCTTTCTCTGCTATAGCGTTGTATGAGTAAAATGTCCAAGGAAATGGCCAAGTTAAAAGAAGATTTAAGGCAGAAATTAATAAACTCAAAGATGAACTTTGGACGTTGAGAGAATCATTGGAGAGAGACTTGCGAATTGAAACTTGGGAGCTCCGCACTGAACAAAGAAACATGACCGGAAGCCTTGAATTCTCGCACGGTATTGTGGCGGAATTAAGGAAGAGTATAGAAGCAGAAATTGCCATAAATGCTAATTTGAAAAGTGAAAATGAAGCCTTGCGAACCAGCTGTACAGCCCTTGAAAAGCGAGCTTTTGAGCTTGAAACACGTGTCACGAATCAAGAACAGTACTCGAGAAACTGCAATGTAGAAATTCAAGGTGT
Source organism: Dermacentor andersoni (assembly GCF_023375885.2). Lineage (NCBI taxonomy): Eukaryota > Metazoa > Arthropoda > Arachnida > Ixodida > Ixodidae > Dermacentor > Dermacentor andersoni. Next base: position 154,157,652 of record NC_092819.1, on the reverse strand, counting down.
CGAAAAACGCGAGAACGAATAGGTCTTAGACATTGTTTCAAAGATTGGTACAGCTAAAGCCTCCATCCACGCACCACTGCCGACTGGATTAAGTACCGCAAATCTGCTCTCCACCTCCACGCTTCTCTCCCACTCACCCCCTTAGCTTCCTGTGTCCAGGGGAACTTACGTAGCTTCTGCTTCCTGTTCCGAGTGGAAGTGACGCTATGTTTTTTAGCGTTGTTTACTTTCGCACCGATGGAGAGGCTTTAATTGCACCAGCTGCGATTTCAACTGTTAATGCAATTCCATCCAAGAACCACTGCCTATTGTAAACAGCGATCTGGTCGTGTTCGCTGCTTCGCGTCAACGTGCGACGGGTTATGCCCCGAGAGACAACGTACAGTCGAATGTACAATGTAAACACAAATGAGCCCATATGGGCGTTTTAACAGTTGATATGCCATTTTCCCCCCTAGCTTAAAATGAGTACTCCCACGAGAAGAAGTAAAATAACCTAGAACCATTACTGTACCCCCGACCCCATTTGAAGGGGCATTGCGGTTGTAAAATGGGGGTTTTCAAGGAATAACGGTGGCGTAGGGGAAATTGGGAGTGTTGAAATACACCCATATCTGAGACGAGCCAAACAGAGAAAAGAATAACTCAGCCATGATCAACAAGGTAGTCAGCCGCAGCGTCAATTTCAGTAGGATTATTTCTGCAGTCAGATTCGAAATATCCCGCGCAATGTGTGTCGGCGCTGTTTTTCTGTTTGGAGTAGCCGCGCCTTGGTGCTGCAGAGGACGCCGAAGTCGGAATTACGCGCGGAGGAACACCAGCCTTCGGAGCGCGCGCGCGCGCGTTGAAAGCTGCGATCGAGCAGCCATTTGCCAGCGACGGCACATTCTTCTGCCGTGGTTGATGTTTCTCACTGCTTTGAACCCCCAAGACTCCACGGTTAGTGACATTGAACGATTATTACATGTTCTATGAGTGTGCATGTGTTCTAAGTGAGGAGACGCGCTGATATGACTTATTGAAGGTCTCGGTACAACATGGCGCGACAGTTGGCCGTCCAGAACCATTTTGCACGATCACTGTGTTTCTTCGAGCTTTGTCGTAATCGAGGCGACTTGAGTGCTCAGAGTCAAGCGAGTGTACCTAAAAATTAGGATTTTATATAATGAGGGACTTTACCGCGTCTTTAATTGGGTGGATGTGAGCATTCGACATGATCCCCGAAGCGCAAGCCACTACCATAATAGTTACGTGCAGTGCGAGGTGAGCTAAGCTTCGCCGCCTAACCGCGGCCTGAAAATGTGGCGGATAGTTAAGGGTTTACTGCAGTGCGTGTGTGTGAGTGTTTGTACAGCGATCATTTGAGCGAGAACCGGCGGCTCTTCTTTGTGCGCGGTATCTGCTAGCTTGCGCGTACGTGGCGCCAATCCCCTAGCTCGTGCGAATGTGTGCAGTAGGTCGCCCACTTAGCGCGCATTGTGCAGATTTGCCAGTACGCTCCTTGCTATCGTCTGTGTCTCTTCGCGCCCACGTCGCTGATTGTGCAGGCAGTGCGCGACTGCGGCACGTAGCATGTAGAGCCTGCGCCCGTCGACTTTGATCTACGGGCGGGAAATGTCGGCGGCGCGTTTGTGGTATTAAAAGCGTGTGGTGAGCTTCCAACGGCACTACGGGTCAACGCCGCATGAGCTGCCGGTCAGAGTATAAGAACCTCTTTATTGTTAGCGTACTGCTTGGTGGTAACAGGTGTCCTGCTTGGGTTCAGATTACTGGATACGCCGTCACTTGAACCTCGGCGGCCGGAGCAGGTGAGTACCAGTGGCGCCGGCACCTCGGCGGGCAGAAAACGGTGCCCGTGCCGTGACGAGATATATCAATTTACGCGATAGCATTGCCGGTGATAGGTCATACGGGCGCGTCGCTCCATGCCTGTGTTCTTTGCTGAGGCCGCCACTACGCCTGCGGTGCACATACTACGCTATATCTATATAGTCGATGCTTGTGCAATGTTGTTATTTAACAGCTGGCGCTGTGCTCTGGATACCTGGACTTGTTTAATGTTTAATTACTTTGCTGCTGTGCCATTGCGTATTGGGTACAGATATTTAGTTTTGAATTCTAGGTGCCGAATTCACACAAAAAGTTGCGCTTTTCAACTCGGGATCATATCACACATCACAGCGTCATCCTCTATTGCACGAGTATTAGTCACAAAATTTCTGTTGCTGGTGAAAAAAAAAAGGCAGACCGATCAACCTGTATTTGTGAGAAAGATGTGCTTGAAGTCCGCCATTGTCTATAAAAAAAGGTACTAACTTGGTATTCAATGTCAGTAACACTCATAAGTTATGCATCCTTTTGTGCGAAATAATTTGTCTTATAAGCCATTCATTGTAAGGGATCAGTAAACATCTCATAGCTTAAGTAGTGCATAAGTGCATGAGTTGGGCAAAGGTACTGGTTTGTAAAGAGCAATGCCATTAAGATATAAAATATTGGCAAGCTTAGTTTAACAATAAGCTGACGAATATACAAAACCTAATGTAGCAGCAGATGTTCTCCAAGATAAGCTTGTGACCAGCTTTTTCGTGTTCTGTGTGATCATTGTAGTGTCAAATTTTTCATTTTTATTTCAGGACTGCGGCTGCGGTCCTTTCATTGCCAACTGTGAGGATGAAGCAGCTTCATGGCCGGAGATCGGGCGCCTCCCATCAGTTTCCGTTTTCAGCAATAAAGGCCTTGGTATGCTCTTACCTAGAGTTTGCTTTTTTACCCTGTATGTTTTGAGCCCAATGGCTAGTTTAGCAGCATTACTTAGAGTGATTGGTGTGACACCTGTTCCATAGGAGGTATGCAGGTTCTCCCACCTAACTTTAGCAAACTTTAAAAAATATGAATATGCCACCTAGCTGCACAGAACCTAGGTAATGTTGTTTCCTGTCTCTTGGAAATACTTGGATTTTCTGCATATTGCCTAATTACCTGATTAGTCTTAATCAATTAACTTCTCAAATGTAATTAGATAAAAAGTCTCAATTATAAAATTGTAGAGCAACGTGAAAATTTCCCAGTACAGCTATCTGTGGCTCAATATGTGCTACATAATGTGTTTTTAGAGCATGAAAGAAGCCTGAGAATCTCGCAAAGTGCCTTGAGTGTGTTTGTGTGTGACAGCGCCTGTGTTGTGTTCTTCCTTCAGTCCTCGTCTTTTGCGCTGTACAAACAGTCGACCTCGAGTGGCCATTCCCATGGCAGTCTTGCATGTATTTGAGTGCTTGCCCTGTATAGGCATGCGTGTTTCCAGTAAGAAAAAAATACTGAAGGAGCCCAGCGTGATGTATTTCAGGACAAGTGTATGGTGTAGATTACTATGTGACAATAAAATAAGAAACTGAAACAAGATATCACAGTAGAGGTATGCCGGTGTGTGCATCAGCATAATGACGAAAACCTCGTGCAAGTTTAGAAAGATATTCATTAAGTTAGTTTCTGTCATTCTTCTCTGTCACATTATTATTGCAAGAATGTGCTCTATAGTATTGCACGATTAAAAACGCAGTTCAAGTACAACATTTGCTGGAACGTTGACATTCATAGCAGCATAGAGAGGAATGGTTAAAAATTTGCTTTGCTTCTCTGACCTTTATTTTAGGTCCTTCTCATGTTTGCTGAGCTTCTTAAACTATCATAGACCCCTTCCAGGGTTTACAGGCAGCTTGAGCACATTGTGCCAGATTGTGGAGAAGCTGCAGAGGTCGCAGTGTGTATAGTGGTGTCCGGTAAATGCAAGTTTCTTGCATGATGCATTATGCTCAGTACCAATTATATTAAGTTATAATTTTAGCAAAAATCTGTTTTCCAGATATATATCAATGTGTCTCCAAAGAACTCACTTTTTAAAAGAGTTGCTCATTCTCTGTCTACTGTTCGGTGTTGTTAAATGCATGTATGTTGGACAGCATAGTGTTTGGCCCTCAGCTGAAGGCAGTAGTGTAGGTAGTAGGCAGTAGTGTAGAAAGTGGTAGCAGTAGTAGCTTTATGCATGTGCATAAAGCTGCAGTAAGGCAAATGTGAAAAGATAAGGGCTAATACGATAGAGCCATGTAGCAAAATTTACACAAGCAAACTGTTTGATGCAATCCCTAGGAAAGTAAGCAAAAATATAAGAATGTGCTTATATGATAAGCAGTACCTATGTTTCAGGCGCATGGCCTTCTACCGCCATATTCCATAACAGTTCATTATTGAACACTTTAAAACTACTTGCCCTGTCTATGTCTAACTGCTCTAAATTCGAAAATTTTCATTGATTGCACTATGAAGGTTTTGGCCGTGGCTTAAGTTACTGCCAGAATTAAATTTATAGTTGTGGCCGTCCTATGTGTGATAACAAAAAGCCATTTTGGAACCCGGTGACTGTTATGCAGTATGCTAAGTGTGCGTATTAGAACAGTCACCTATATTTTCATTGTAACCATGTATAAAGTATTTATGTACACATCTCGAAGCCATAGACTGTACTCCTTATTGGAGGTGTTATTGTGTGGAGTAGGTTTTTTTGTAAGCATTGTCTAGAATTTGCACTACATTAAGGTGTAGTGAAGCCAAGCGAAAAATATTGACAAAATGGCTAAAGTACATTCTTAAGAGTATTAAGCGCACTTAGATGACTTTACAGCATGTAGTAAAACAAGAATGGGAACTGAAGTGCTTAATTTTTGTTCAGTATTACCATATGGCACCAACATGCAATGAAGACAAAAGAGGAAGAGAAGTGAAGTGCCCTAAAGGGCAACTCGCTCCTGATGCGAGCTGCATTCACATCTACATGATGCATGCAATCTTTGAGTTATAGCAGCAGCTATCCACCTGTTCACTTTGTTGCACATTTGTATTGTTTATGTACTAAGTCTGGCCCTGGAAGTGTTAGGCAGTGCCACTTGTGGCATTGGTGCTGCATGCAAGACATCCTCTTTACCTCAGGTGTTATGTATTATGTAAACCTAAGTTCTTTTAAATTCATGTAACCCACAAAAGTTCCATTTGAAAGGATGTGCCATATTTGCCACCATTGCCATGAGTAGCACTGGCTGACAGTCACAGGGCGAGACGTTAACCTTGCTCAGCTATTATGCAAAACTATTTTACATACAAATGTGGTAATTAGTATACATGCCGAAAGCCTCACACAATAAAATTTTTTATTCGCATCTAACAATTGTTATTTTGTTTTAACTCAGGAGGCCTTTCTACCTGCGTTGCATCCTGTGGCTGGACCACTCCAACGATCTCGGCAGAATCGTTACACAGGTGTGTTCTTTTGTGATTCTCAGTACTGATATTTTCTAGTTTACGTTCGATGTAAATGCACAGATCAAATGAAAAACAGGTTAAAAGATGAGCTCACAGGCACTGTATACAAATGTTTGTTAGGAAGGAAAATCTTTTTTACAAGTTGTCATAGCAACACAAGAGAGTGTGCACATCACACCACCAGTACCTAGCAAGCAACAGCATTATACCGTAGAAGAAGCCAAAACATCAGGGGAAAACCTGTACTAAACTTGGGACTGTATTAAGGCGTTTTGGAGGCTTAAACTATTTCTTTGGTTACTCTGTCTAATTGCTTGAACTGAACTGACGTGTCCTGCAAAACAGTTTGCATTTGCATTTGATACAATCTGCAGCAAAATATGAACAAAGGGCTGCACTACTCTAAGGGCCTACTATTGAAGTTGCAACCAGTCTTCCCAGTGTACTGCAGCCTCAGGAACATGAAATGTGGTACACTGTACCACATGCACACAACAAATTTTAATCCATGGGCATCTGTACACTGTGCTTGTGCAGGACTGCGTAACTGGCTATTTGTTCAGTGTTCAGTCAGTGTAACAGTCCATAAACATATGGATTTCCATGAGCATTTTGTCTGCCCGACTTTTCTTTGTCGTTTTTTTTGCACTACAGCTTTGATGGCTGCAAGACGCTTCAGGCAGGCTGAAGAGGCAGTGGTAGCCTAGTAGGTGGCCTCACAAAGTTGTTATTTTGATATTTAAGAGCCAACTTGCTTTGGACAATGCTGAATAACACATCAAAAGGTATGAGATTATTGACCCGGTTAGAATGACTTTGAAAGAAGTTTGAGGCTTCTTTTTAACTCTGATCTGTCTGCTGAGACCAAATCATTTTAGCTTTTAATGAAGCAATGTTCAGGTTCGAAAACTGCAAGGCTGTGTGGGTACTCAAACACCATCATTGCTTCATATAGCTGAAGTTGCTGTGACATCAAGGCAGAAGCAAATGACATGGCAAAGGAAAGGTTGGTGGACAAAGGACTCTCATTGGCAATTATGTAGGTTCAAGGGCCATTGAAGTGAGTAAGAAAATGTGTTCCTGATACAGCGTGAACAGTGTTAATGCTGAAGAACAAACTGGCACCATCTCCCCAGTCTTACACAAGCACGTGCACAGAAAGGAATGCCTGTTGGCCTTGAGGGCCACCACTGGAGAGATCACCTGCTATCGCTATGACATAGAATGTGACATCAGATGACTATAGTTCACACCTTTGCTGCAGCTTACTGGCTGGGCAGTTGAAGCCTTGATTGTAAAGATGAAAAGTTTCAATCACAAGGCGGCAATTTAGTTGCCAACTCTTACAGCATGGTTCACTACTCAGTGCTGCAGTGCTGGACGTATTTGACCAAGCCTGGTGCGAGTTCTCATGAGTACCCATGTTCAAGCTGCCGCTAGATACTTAGTTGATAAAGTCACTGAAAATGAAATTTGGTCATCGAAAGAGTCATGAAAACGACGCACACAAGGCTTGTAGCGTGCTTACTTGGTATGACCTCAGTCAAGATACCCTGTGTAGAGATGCTGGCAAAAGTGCAGCAGAAGTGTGGATTGAGGAGAGAAAAATATAAGCTGTTCAATTTCCACATATAACAGACTGATAATAAATCGTCGTTCAGCAAGAACTCCGGCAAAAGGGGCAAGCCGCACTCCCCACAACGAATGCTATAAAAACAGTACTGTTATTGCAGCAAAATTGCCTATAGCTCTTTTGTGAAAGACCATGCCAACTGAATAACGAATACAAAAGCGCCAAGTTGCTCCAATAAAAGCCTTCTTACGCTACACACCAGACTGGGATGTAAGGTCTAGGTTGTTTTCTAGCCAAGATGCCCACAAGCAATGCTTAAAACATGTAAACACTTGGAAGTAACTGTGATTAAGCTGCTGCCATGATTAAACTGCTGATTAAACTAATTAACACTTGATAGCTGGTATCACACAACGTTTTCTATGCCACGGAAATATTCCAGCACGTGGGGGCCACAATTCTCCTAGAGGCCAATACAGACACAGGGTGCCAGCAAGCATGGACTAAAGATTTTTCCGTTTGCATTGATGTAGCCTACCACATTTGGTTTTCTTGGGTGCACAGCCATACTGGGGTAACAATTTTCTGTCTGAATATTCATCGCAGGGAGCACTGCAGCCAGCTAAAGCGAGTTTTTTGTTCACACCTTGCCACATATGCAGCAAGATGTAGACTTGACCCATTTTTCTAGGCACATTTGTTGGGTTCAAGAAAGAACACAGAGTAGCTTAAGAACTTTATTCCTTCTAGATTTAAGGCGTGGGGCCAGGTATTAACCATTCTTTTAAGAATTTTACCAAACCGGGAAAGATTCTTTCTTGAAAGTCTTCTCATATCAGCTTGATACAGTCCCTGGCTTAGTATGGGTGCATGTGTTGTAGCTTTGTTTTAGTTTGTTTGAAAGGTCGTTTTCCTTTTGAGTGTTCCAGTCGCAAGGAAATCACAAATATATTTTGATTTCAGGAACCCTTGTGACATTACACAATTCCTTTACATGTTGCAACCAAGCTTATTTTTTAAACACATGCCTTTCTTTCAGCATGAAAAAAAAACATCTTAGATATAACAAGGCAAAAATGGCTGCTTATGTATTTGTACGATATTCCAACTGAGAGGGGTGAAAAGTAATAAAATGTTCTACTTCCATAATTTTTCTACCATGTGTACAAAATTTCTTAATAAGCATGAAGCAAATTCACTTTTATCACTAGCCTATTACAGAAACAAAAAATGACAAACCGAGCTTCTAAGGGGGCCCTCAGAAGGGCCCAGTCCGTGCGTCTCCTTTTCTAGCGCCATGGCTGTGAGCGCAGCTGAGCACATCTGCAGCCTGCACACCCTGTTCTAGAGGTGATCTGCTGCGTGTGGAAAGACTAGACGTGCTGATATGGTGTGGTATTATGTGCACAGTCTTTCTACGTGTTTAGTACACGGGGTTGCATAATCTGTAGTTTCAGAGATGCATTGAAGTTTGAGACAGACAAAGCATTCGCCTCTACTGCCAGCACTTTTCATGATAGTGTCATTCCACTGCGTGTGGCAGTATCAAAGAGGACAGGGTGGATGCGAAAGCAATGCTGGGTTTGCTTCATGCTACCTATGTGAAGGTATCGTTAACACACCGTGAAACCGTATCTTTGGTCGTTGACTCTCAAATTCAAAATGTTTTTCTCATTCAGATTTGTGTTTTCTGACTGCGGCCCTTTCCGTGGGAAAACAATCCATTTGCAAATGTACTTATTTGGCTAAACGGTCGAATCTGAGTACAACAAACCAAATTGTTAATTTTAGTGCATTCGTTATGTTGGGGTTCTTTTGTATATGGCTCCAGAAAAAGCCGACCATTGTGTGCTCACACTCCGCCGCGCCCGCCCATGTAGGAATAAACTTAATTTTGGTTGGCCACGATGCTTATCGGTGTAGTAGCTGTCGTGTGTCCACCCATACACATTTTGTTGGCTTCCCGAAAACCTCAAAGAACAGCTATATTTTGCTTATGTGCATTCACTAATCAAATAAGTACATGTTTGTTAGAATCCCCATAATATTGAGTTAGCTGGTCTGCTTGAAAATGTCCAAAATATGGCAGTTAGATTTGTAATAGGAAGTCATACTAAAAGGCTTTGTATTACTGAGAGTAAGGGTAAGCTGCAATGGCAGGATTTAAAAGACTAGGAAATCTCTTCAGTTAAAATTATTTCAAGCATATACTGTTCCAAACATGTAGAGATAGAGAAATTCATATCAGGCTATCATCATACCTCCCAAGAAAGAAATTACACTAAAAGGTTTGTTAATTTCCTTTTACTTATAGGTGATACCTCAGATTGTTTTTTCCTTGGACCAACGGGACTGCAAGGTTTTTCAGCCTGCAAGTGTTTGCATAGTTTTCAAAGATAATTCCCTCCCTGCTTTGTGCGCTTGATTTGAATGTAAGTTACATTACACAGACTGTATACCCCCCCCCCCCCCCTGCAATGCCAGTACAGGCGAAGCAGGTCCTAAATGAATAACCACGAAATGATTTTGGAGCGAGCAAAAATGGCATGTGCAATAAAGATATGCGTAGATGTCCCGTTGGTGTTGCTGTCAAACAAAAAATTGTGATATTGAGGGACTGAGCAAGGTAACTACATGTGTGCTTGCCAAACTATAGCTGTCATTTACACCTTGATTGTGACTTAGCTACCAAAAGAAGTTTTTTGTCTTGTTCTTTTTCTGTTAAAATGTACTTTTTTCTTTGTCTACTTTCGTTTGGCTTTTTGTAGCTATATCGTGCATATGTGACCAATAATGCCGTGTGGAAGTTAGTGGTTGTTAGTATTTCTCACTGCCTGTCGTCTGTTCAATGTGTGGACTGAAGTCAATAGAGCACCAACCAGTATAAGCCAGTGTGTTGAATTTGTTTTCTTGTTTTAGTACGAATGATCTGACTGGTTATGTGCCCAAATAAACAATTAGATTATGAAAACAAAGTTCATCAGAACATGTCATGCATTTTACTTATAATTACCCTATTTCAACTGCAGAACCCACATATTAAGGCATGTAGATTTAAGTAGAACAAGTCTTTTTGCAATCCTTAGTTCTGAACAGGTGAGAGCAGTGCTAAGGACACAAAGTGAGTCCACATAGATAAATGGCATGGTGCACTGTGCACTGATAATAATTGATGTGTTTTTGCAACAGACAAGCAAATAAATATCCAGTAACGCCTTGTCAAAGGCACGAAAGCACATAAAGAGGCAGGGGGTGGTCACATACAAATGTGCCGTGGTTTCAGGTTTGTTAACAAGCATACCACTTTCCTGTAACGTCAGAGAACAGGTGCTGCGCTGACACATTAATCCTTTTTTTCTTGTTGTTATTTTGTGGGATTTGATTAGTTTCTGGGTTAATGGTTGCTGCTTTCGCTAACATGTCGCACTTGTGAAATTTCGGCTGTCATCTGCACTGTTTACAGTGTATGTACTCTTATGGTCACATTATAGTGGTGCTTAATCGTGAAGGCTCTCATTAAAATATAAGCTTGTCTGGTCTACATATGCTTTTTTTCATGCCAAAGGAATAAGATATACTATGTTTGTGTCAGAAGGAAAGAAACTGAGACTGGTGTCTATTATTGCACATAAATCTATGCTTAGTTGCGTTAACATTTTTGCATAATTTCAGCAACTTATCCGGTGCATTTCTGTAACATTCACACTCTGGCTTATCCACTTAGGTGTAAGGAATAAAGGCAAAAAAGTAAAGCATTGCAGTGGATTTAACTTAATGCTCTTCATTCTTGTTACCTTCTTGATAGCTTTTCTATTTGGAAGAGCATATGTACAAAAGCATGTTTTGACCAAATAGGTTGATATTGGCAAGGCATTGCGAGCACCACTATAACGTGACAAAAGCAGTGTGTGGCCATTTGGTTATACAAATTCTGGTGTAATGACACCAAAAAAAGTAAACAAAGAAATATATGTACGCACATGACACAAACACCGGATCTCACTTCAAGCTTTAAAATAAGGAAACAGGCAATATTTAATAACAGGTGGAGACATGAAGTGATGATATTTGTTAAAATAAATTTTTTATTCAGTGCAACTAATGGATCAGTGATACATTCGTCATTCTTTTTAAATGTTGCAAGCCACAATTACCTTGCATGTTGTCAGGTCGTAATACCTGGCTACAATGCAAGTTTTGTGGAACACAGGACCGCACTCACATTCTTTGCAGTATTTAACATTGTGTGAGGGAGGATTGTTTCACACGGATGACTCATACTCCCTCAATTTCCCCGATTTCGCATTAATAGAGCATCCCATCTGTCCAATGTAGGCACGGCCTTATGATGGCAGCAGACTACACAACGCTTGCGGCTTTGCTCACTAAGATGCATATTGTGCTTCAAGCCACAACCAACCCTTTTCTTTTTGTTGGCTTCTGCCTTTTACTACAGCACAAAGCTCTCCTAACAAGGGCCTCAGAAAACAATGATTTGCGCAACTAAATTAGGCATGAATATGGAATATAATGAATGAGATGAAGTTAAAAGTGGTTGCAGTTGTTTCGTATGCATTTGTAATTTTCGTGGGTAATTGTGTAGCTTGTCTCTACGGGCAAACATTTTTTTTCTGTATGAAACATGTCAAGAGAGATTTGCTCTGATGAGAAAAAAAGACAAGCCAGGAAAACAAATTAATTTGTTGCGTGCAGCACAATTTGCAGACGGTGCACTGTGCAACGGAGGTTATGTACAGTCAGCCATTCCCATCCAGTCATGCTTGCATTGCATACACACATTTTAATAATTTGAGATTGCGGCTAATGAAGTTTGTGTGGAATAACTCTCATTTGCACATAGTGATGCACTGCAATATAGATTGGTTCGTTCCTGTGTTCTTCAAAACTCGTAGCCAGAAATTATGAGCAGATGTACATAAGATAATTAAGCTTTGGCAGATTAGCACGAAAAGGACAAATGCATCAGTCATTCTCAGTTACATTGCACGGAGAATTTGTTTTTGAATTAATGACACCACTTCCTGTCACTATGTGTTGTATATGTTGTCTGTTTTGTTATTAAAGCGAGAGTTGAGGTTAGGCGCTTGTGTCCTGCATGTCTTTGTCTTCGTTTGCTTCTGTGGTGCCATTACACCAGAATACGTCCATGACAGGAGCTGCCAGTCTATGCAGTTATACTACATTGGGCTCAGTACGCCTGGCGGCCTGAATGTGACGAGTGCGAAGTAGCAGTAAGAACTTCAGAAGGGTAGAATTTTGTATTAGTTGGTGGTGCATATTACAGTATGGTGAAGCGCTATAGATGGAGCAGTGTGAGGCGAGACAGATGGTAGAGTGCTACAGACAACTGTGAATGTTTACTGGAAAGTTTCGCTTCAGCGGGACAATGCATGCATTAACCTGGTGCAGCAAAATTTGCCAATGTTCGTAGTTGTCAGTAGCACTTGCCCATCTACATTGCACTTCACCGTACACTAGTAGCAGTAACGACAGCAGCCAACTGACCCGAGCAATAATCAACGCCCACAGAATTGCCAAATTGTAGGAGAAATGTTTCAGTGTAACACATGTTTTGTTAACTGACAAGTAAATGGCATACATATCTGCGAACCGATGATCAGATGCATTTTTCATGCACATATATTATTTTGTACAACTGCTTCCTGCTTTGGTTTTTTATGGCTTTTAGGAAGCATTCCAAAGTACTTAACTGTTTGTCTGTTCTAAAATTGAATCTCTTCTCAGCCAGCACTATGTGGCATTACTGTATAAGCCCTTACTTCGTCAATGTCCTTCACACTGTTTCCAACTAAATATGAATAACCAAATAACCATGTTTTTAAATTTTCAGATTATGAAGAGAATACTCTTATTATGTATTTCATTAGAAAAATTTTCTCAATTTTAGGAAGAAGTCTGGCTGGCCCCAAGCCTGGTGCAAAATGAAGAAATGGCACTCCACATCAATTCATGTTTACTTGTCGTCATAGCCAGTCTGTTCCTATTCATAGCCAGTTGGTTCTTCCTATTGAATTCTCAAGAAAGGTACCAACTCTGTCATTCATTGAAAACAAATTTTTGCACTTGGGGATGCAGCCATGCACAAAGCCTTTGAGCTCATTAATATCTTTATTTTTTAAAGAAAGTGCAGTTCCTGCGTGGAGCAATAGGTTGAATAAGACGAGGGTAAATGAAAAGATGGCGAAATTAGTCATCAACAGTTGTCCAACAAAGGAAGTCTCAAGCTGGAGCCAACATCTTTGCAAGAGAACTAAATGACTCCAGCCTGAGACATTCGTTGTTCAACTGGCAAGTCTCCTCGAAATATTTCCTCTAGCCTGAGACCTATATCCATTCCACCACCCTTGACCAACAATACACCTGTACATTTGGCAACCCATGGAAAGGTAGCAAATTCACATTCAAAGAAAGGGAATGTAGTGTGCACCCTGGAAGGTAGCGTGAACAGTATTTTATTTACTTAATGAAATGCAGATTTGCTATCCAATTACTTTATTTTAATCCCCATTTTATAATTGGACAGCATGGTTCCTCAGAGAGAATAATAATTCGAAGCTCACAAAATTTTGCTCCTTTATGTCCGTTAAATCTGTCCTGGTTGCTACACTATCAGCCCTGTCTGCAATTGCATAGCAGTGTTTTGAGTATGCATCCAAATTCAAAAAAATAGTTAGGCTTCTACCTCAGAATGTCTGCTACTGCGTTGCAGCTCGAATTCTATATCTAGCTGGTCACTGTGATGCCATGTGCTTTTTAAATAAGATCAATATGCTATTTGAAGGGCAATTAAATGCAATCTCAAATGACCTCAGCTCGGGGAATGACACAATTGGAGGTCAATGTGATAAGGAGGATTTGATTTCTGAAAACAAGGCACTTAAACGTGAGAAAGCATGACTAAGTTCGTCTAAAGATGCTGCTATTGGATATGATAAGGGAAGGTACTTGTTCGTGGCTGCATTTGCAACATGTTACATTGCTGGCTTTACATATTGCACTGGGTACAGTGAAATGTTGCTGCTTGCACAATATTCAACTAAACATGGTAGCCATGCTAAAGTGTCCATGCAGAACACAACTCATCCACTATTATGCACTACAGTGGAATCTCGATAAACGAAAATCGCTTCGAAACTGCCGCTTAAATAGGACACCATCCTGACAATTGGTTGGCTCTCTGCAATGTCTCTCAGTAAATATAACGTCTGTTAAACGGAACCATTTCCCTGCCACCTTGAGGCTCCATTTAAAGAGCACCCACTGTAAAAATATAGGGGCGATCGTGTTTGGAACTTTCGTAAATGTAGTCTTAAACAAAACCGCATTTCAGTGGGAGCGAAATGCAAAAGCGCCTGTGTACTTAGACAGGTGCATGTTAAAGAACCCCAGGTTGTCCAAATTAATTCGGGGTTACTCACTATGGCATGTATCATAATCAGAAGGTGGGTTCTGGTTTGTAAAATACAATAATTCTTAATAGCTTGCTCAGAAATACAGCACTAAATTATGTAGCTTGTTTGTGTGATTCCCAATTTCTTAATTTAGTACTTTGAAATTTATCATATTTGTGTGCTAGTCTATGCAAAATACCACTGATCGGCCTCATTATACAAGCCACTGTTAATTAGGAGTGGCTTAGTCAAGCAAATTAAACTTACAGCACAAACACCTAATACGAACCACAAAAGGAAAATACGACAAACACTGGTGCTAACAACTTCTTTATTTCTTCGTCGTCGATGCAATATAAACCCTAGGCCACACTACCGTGCAGGCACTCAGATTACATTACAGAGATCTGCCAAATTATCACATATGCAAACATAGGAAGTCAAATTCAGATGGATGCAGGGACAAAGATATCTTACTAATGCAATTATCGCCCTGCCTTTTTTGTGGTAGGCCTCTAAGGCAAGCCGCACATGCTCATTCTTGCTTTTGCCAAGAATCGACGTCCCATCAAGTTGTGCCTCACAATTGTTGCAAGAGTTTGTATGCGCACCAAGGTGCGCTCCTCTATCTACATTTTTGTTTACTTGTTGCGCATGTTCCCTGAGTCGCCCATTGACCCAATGCCCTATCTAGCCAAGCTATGTCTTACCACATGAGAGTGAATGGTATAAACCACGCCGACCGCACACAACACGTAGGAAGCATCATGCCGAATTCGGCATCCTCCTCTGCCCTCTCCGCAGGTGCGGGAGCATAGCTTTAAAAGCTTGTTCGGTGCAGAAAATGCCAAAGGAACACTATGCCTGCAAGCAAGTTTCTTGAGTTGATAGATGACCTTATGTGTTTAAGGGACAACGCAGGGAACATGCACAAAAAGTAAACAAGAATGTAGATAGAGGAGTGCACGTTGTTGCGCATATAAATTCTTGCAAAAATTGCGAGGCACGACTTGATGGGACGTCGATTCTCGGCAAAAGCATGAATGAGCTTGCGCGGCTTGCCTTAGAGACATCAGTGACATAGCTTTGTTCCTGCATCCATCTGAATTTGAGTTCCTACGTTTGCATATGTGATAATTTGGGAGATCTCTGTAATGTAATGTGTGCGCCTGTGCAGTTGTGTGGCCTAGGGCATATATATGCATCGACGACGAAGAAATAAAGAAGTTGTCAGTTAGCGCCAGCGTGTGTCGTATCTGCCTTTTGTGGTCCGTCTTAGGTGTTTGCGCTGTAAGTTTTAAGTTCAGAATTGTGTACCAACTAGGCCAAATGAAGTTTTACTCTTAGTCAAGCGAGCTAAATATATAGTCTGTGCGAAAGTGTGGAGTGTCAGTACTAAGTAACAGTTCAAACACATGGCTCTGTAGTTAGAGTTCAGTATGAAATGAGATAGGATTTCTTAGCATTTGTTTCATTTACTAATTTCATTGTGTTAGGACATGTAGAATACTAGCAACTGGCATGCTTGCAATGTACAGTGTTCTTTTTTAAAATCCAGACAATTGTTTTACTGGGGCAGAAATGTGCTTTCTTTTGGGCCCGGAAGTGAACATATTATATTTCTTACATTTGGTGTAAAATAAATTTTCTTGACTGTCAGTGTGTGTCTCGTGCATTTTTCCTTTCAGCAAGTAGCAACTGCTCTCGAAGGCGTTTGCTGGCCTCGGAGGCACTGCCGATAAGCTAGGACGACTGTATAAAAGCTTTGCAGAAGAGGGGCTCTGTGATCAGCGAAAGGGAAAAAAAATGAAGACGTGCGGTGACGGGTTCATTCGCCATTGGACCACGTGTGCGCGTGACTTGGTCGATTCAGCGGTGGCCCTGTGCCGTCGATGGGACCACGTGTAGCGAGCCCGCAGCGAAGTGCTTCGTGGCGGTACGCCGCGCCTACGCAACAGCAGACGGAACACCGCAGGCCAAGGTGTCGGACGCCTGCGTTCGCTCCGAGCAGGTGCGACGCCTGCTCGGGTGGCAGCTCACGGACGGCCGAGTTCCCTTGAGCCTTGATCGCCGGCGTTCGACATTTCGGCCGGCGGTGTTCCGTCTGGTGCTGCGTAAGCGCGTGACCTTCGCCACCAAGCATTTCGCTACGTGCTTGCCGCACCTAAACTAAAATGCCTTTAATTCCTTCACAAAACTCCCATTGTACCTCCCTATCAAATGGGGGTGAAATGTGCGTATTACGGTACCCCCGTTGTGTGCTCAATTAATGCCCACGTCAATGGGAGTTTCATCGTACGCCCTTTCAATGGGAGCAAAAAGATGTACAAAAGGGAATGCGCTATAGAACAAGGAAAAAACGCCCATCTGGGTGTTTTTTTGTTTACAGTGTAGGACTGCGTCCAGAAGTATTGCACGCCCTACATGACGATCCGACTGCTGGACACCTCGGATTTTCCAGGACACTATGGGGGATACAGGAAAGGTATTATTGGCCGCGCCTGACCGCCGACGTCGCCCATTATGTCAGAACATGCCGAGACTATCAGCGACGCAAGACACCACCGACAAGGCCAGCCGGATTACTACAGCCAATCGAGCCTCCTTGCCGACCATACCAGTAGATCGGGATGGACTTGTTGGGACCCTTTCCGACGTCAACAACCGGAAATAAGTGGATCGTCGTGGAGACGGACTACCTCACCCGCTTCGCTGAAACTAAAGCACTGCCGAAAGGTAGCGCCACCGAAGTGGCGAAATTCTTTGTCGAAAACATCCTGCTGCGACATGGCGCCCCAGAAGTCCTCATCACCGACAGAGGAACGGCCTCTACAGCTCACCCAGGCCATTCTGCAATACAGTCAGACAAGGCGCAGGAAGACAACTGCCTACCACCCACAGACGAATGGTCTTACGGAGCGGCTGGATAAGACCCTCGCCGACATGCTAGCAATGTACGTCGACGTCGAACACAAGACCTGGGATGCCGTCCTGCCGTACGTAACGTTCGCTTACAACACGGCGGTCCAAGAAACAACACAGATCACGCCGTTCAAGTTGGTTTACGGCAGGAACCCGACGACGACGCTCGACGCCATGCTGCCGCACGTCACTGACGAAGAGAATCTTGACGTCGCTACCTATCTCCAGCGCGCCGAAGAAGCCCGACAGCTCGCCCGCCTACGGATCAAAAACCAGCAGCGTACCGACAGCCGACACTACAACCTCCGACGACGCTTCGTCGAGTACCAGCCCGGCGACCGTGTTTGGGTATTGACCGCGATACGCCGATGAGGACTGAGTGAGAAACTATTGCGACGTTATTTCGGACCCTACAAGGTCATCCGACGTATTGGCGCACTGGACTATGAGGTCGTGCCAGACGGCATTTCGCATTCACAGCGGCGCCGCGCTCGACCTGAAGTGGTCCACGTGGTGCGTCTTAAACCGCTTTACGGACGCTAACGAACTTCCCTTATTTTGTTGTTTTCTTTGCTACGAGTACTTATTTATTACTTTCGTTTGTTTGCAGCATCGGGGCGATGCTTTTTTTTTTTTAAGAGGGGGGTATCGACACGTGTACTTGTCTTTATCCGGCGACACGTTTTGCCGCCTAACAAATGTTATCGCACAGCGCGGGACGCGTCTGCATCTATCCGAAGTTTCTGGAAAGTTATCGATGCTTCTATCCGCTGTCTATTGTCGCCGAACCTTGTGTTATCTGATTTCATCCCTTGACGCGAATGGCATAGAACTTTGTAGAAAGCATGCGGGTCCCAACGATTAGTCTGGAACATTCGATGACTGCTGTATAAAAGCCGACGCGCTTGACTCGCTGATCAGATTTTTGACGATCGCCGACCGTGTTCGCCGCTATCATTGTGCTATAAGTGTAGCCTGTTTTGTGGGCACAGATTCGCCCAATAAAGGTTAGTTTTATCGTTCACAGTATTGCTACTGTGTTATTCAACGTCACTACCACGTGACAATATATTCTACGTACATTCTATGTACTTCCCCCTTACTCAATGCCTGACTTTGAGGCCGGTAAGGTATTTTTAAATAAATAAATAAATAAATAAATAAATAAATTCTTAAGCGCACTTCAACAATGCTACTTAAAGGGTACACACTTGGTGAAGACACCAGATATGAAAGAGGGAATGCAAGAGCGGAGCATTTACTGACGTTAGGTGTAAATTACAGGTCGTCGAGGTAGTCGTGCGATTCGATCAGATAAGATTGTAGATCACTATAAGTGTGCGCATATCAGTTGTTGCTCATCAGCGTAAACATATACCGTAATGTCATTGCGGACTGGGATCGAAGACATACGGATATTAAACAGTAGTGGGGATTAACCTACCCCTGCGGTACACACCACATTTGCGTGTTTCTACCAAAAGAGGCACCACAGCGGAAACAAAAGGATTTCCTGCGTTTCAGCTCCTATTTCATGCAAAAATATAGGAACATTGCAATGCAGCATCTGAGCGAGCAGTAATGCATGGTCTGTAAAACTATCATGCGCCTCTGCAATATACAAGGTAACTAGGGCAAATATTATTCCCCTTTGACTATGCAGGTAAATGAGGCTTTCTAAGCCTACGTGGGCAGACCAAATCGAGCGATCCTGGCGGCAATCCAGTTCTCTTTGCCATTTTTGGAGCCGCATGCGCACTCGGAGAACGCGCATGCGCACTCGGAGAACGCGCATGCGCACTCGATAACGGAACAGCGCACTGGCAGCCGCGGCGGCGTGAATGCGCCTCAAGCCTCCGTATCATTCTCATCGCGATGAATATGGGCCGATCGCACGGTTAATGTAACGCGCACTTGCATGGATCAGGTGGGTCACGTGCAGGCGGTTTCCGCCTGTTAAGCATACTTACTTGCCTTAAATTTTCTTGCGCTCATTGTATGTCAGTTTAAGTGGTAGCGAGCAAATAATTGTAGTAATAAAGTCGGGCTGTATGGCTCCGCATATTTTTCTCACTCATGATTTTGTTTAGCATGCACATTGAAGTGCCGCTGTGATTATATCATGTAATATTTTGTTTTATTACATAGTTTTTCTCTTGTATATAGTTTCGTGGCGTCTAATTTTCTTTTCCTTCTGCATGGCGAGTCACCTTTCCGGGTGTGAGCCATATTTTCAGACCACAGCTACAACAACGATCATCATTGAAGCACAGAGTGCGAGCGGCACGTTCGAGCGGCACGTTCGAGCGGCTCGAGCTTCGCGACCTGACCGTTGGGAACGTATTTCCTTGCAGGAATCTTTCCAAACCAACGTCGGAGACAGCCCGTGTGCCCACAGAGTGTCTGCCCCCCCAAGCGTCTGCCTGTCCCTTAACTCCGAGAGAATTTCACGAATACGGCTTTTACCTGTCCGTCAACAGCCTTTCACGAGTCGTCCTACCTCTACCTTCGACGACCACGTCGTTCCACTAGCCGACCAAGCCCTACCGAGCAAACATGAGTGAGTCGCTACCCGACATATTCTCGTCGTCAAAATCTTAGCTTTTGGCCCGTGAGATCGGTGTTTATTTTAACGCGACAGCGGTTTCGAGCCACTCGTATGATCGGTGTCGTTCTGGCCATGCATTCTCAGCAGCAGTATCTCCATGCTGCGACCCCGTGATGACAAGGGCGCTAAATTAAAATTTTCGTTGTTTAACCTTCAAGAAGAGCATAAAAGCAGCCAGGGCGGAACACCTTCCTGGTGATTTGGGTCGTGTTAGGTTTGTTTTTATCCAAATTAGCTGGACAAAAAGCAGCTAGATGGTCTGATAACGCCTGGTACCTCTATAAAGTAACATAAACATAGCATATATAGCAATGGGGATAGTTTCTTTTTCTGTGTGGTATTGAAGTACATAAGATGACACGAGGAAATAGAAGATCCCGTGTTTTTGCTGTTGTGATGGTAAATTGGGTCACTGCAGTAATATATATTAATACGCCAGGAGAGCGCTTTGCTCAATGGAGCACGATTTACTTCTACGTGTTACCCTCGTTTCGACTTTCCTATAGTCATTGTTAGGCAATTCTTCCCTAGTAAAGCATTACCTACATGTCCCTTACCATAATGCCTGTTGGTCGTATGGTTTAAATGGGCGAAATGAGAGTTTTCATACAGCCTTTCATGTTCATTCAGAATCAGGAATCATGTAGTGGCATCCGTCATGCGACATCAATGCGGTGACGGAGAGCAATCCTCCTATGTGACGCAATCGGAGATGCCAACTTAATGAGCCATCAGCTGTATTAAGCGGTCCCTTACATTGTTTAGGGGCAGGAAACGCAAGTTGTAGATAATATACAGTTTTAGTACTGCGTACGTAGCGTACCCATCGGCGTCGCGCACGTAAGATCGCTGCGTTCTGCAAAGTGCGCATGTGCAGAAAGCAACACGATTGGTACGCGATCGCTGCGTGCGCACGCATACGATTCTTGCGTGCGTACTTGGGGAGCTTTGCGTGCTGCTGTCGTGCTTCTCGTTGGTTCGGGAGAGCACGAGACAAGAGTTTCCCATAATGGCAGTCTCAAAGGCGACCAGCGGAAGGCTGTACTTTTCAATGGCCTAGGATTTGGCTCTGCTGCGTGAAGTGAACGCGTAGAACCCATCCCCGTATCCTGCACGGTGGGAATGCATAGCAAAAATAGGAACTTTGGTTTTTGAGAAAGTCCTCAGTGTGTGCTGTTCACGCGAAAGGCTCGGCCTGCTTTTGGCGCAGTTCGTCGCAAATGACCGTACCAGCCTCAGAAAGCAAGTAGTCTGTTTTTATTTCTCTCGATATAAGTCGTGTATTTCATCCGTATAAAGAGAAAAAGTAAATATAGCTCGACGAAGCGGGAACGCGCCCACACGTTGCATCACGTTAGCGAGATCAACAGCGTCCAGTTCGACCGACGGTTCGACGTAATGGCGGGCGCGGCCCATGCTCTTCGAGGCACCCGGCGTCTAACGCTCGCCCGCTTACGTACGTATATTCTGTTTCATACATCAGGTGCAATGGTGGGAAGGCTAGAGATACTTTTTGCAGTGGCTGCGTCCGCACTTAGAAACAGTTCGGTGTCTTTGGCGGATGTTTGTGAAACCTTTCTTTATATTAGGTCAGTTCTCAACGAAAATAAATATGTACTCTTAGAAGCAATAAAACCTTACGTTCATTCGGCGCTAACACGTTATTTTATATCAATTTTCTTTTCGTTGCTTTTATTTGCCTCCCGTCGCGGCAGCCTCACATGCATGCTCGCGCGACCAAACGCGGCGAGCAAATGCCCAGCGAAGCATAGACAGAACGCGCGGTGTGCTAAAATTTGGAGACCGCACTACTTGCGTAGCTTCCACAGCGTTGCACTTGATGTATGAAATGGAGCATAGAGTTTCTTACTACATTACCTTGAGGGAAATCTGGCGCTGCTGCGCTGTGGTATGCATGGGAATGCCGGTATATTGTGACTTCGGATTGACATCGTTCTCGGAGAGACAGGACACCTTGAAGACGCGCTTGGCAAGCACCGTTCTGTCTGTCGAAATGATTCATTTCCTACTAAAACAGCACGTGAAAAGCTGTTTTGTTTTTATTATTACGCAAACACATGTTTTGTCTAACTATGAGAGCTTGTTATTGCGTGTACAATTATATGTTACGTAAAAAGTAACAGTAGGCCGCTAAAGTTGGAGGACAGACTACAAGGTTCGCGATCGCTTTGAAACAGTTTGTCGTCTGTTCTTGCTTTTGTTCGCTTCGTCATGCATTGTAGGTGAGTAAAGATGCAATATGCGTGAATGGAAACATTTTACGAAGATTTCACTTTGAGAACGCGTTATTTGCGTAGCCATATCCACGTTTTAGACGAAGCCTCGTACAACACGAGCCTCGCAGACGCATATACCGTCATTCCCATGACGGCACGGTGCCCCCTTAAGAAACTCCCATAGAGGGTGGCGCCAGATTTCCCTCTAGGTGTTATAATGAGAAACTCTATGAAATGGAGTATGGGCATTTCGCGGTACTAAAAGCCCTTACGCGACACCCGCTCCTACGTTCCGCAAAGCACCTGCGTGCTGGGTGCGTATCGTCATGGAGCAATATTAAAACTGTCTAATGATAAACGCTGGTGAAAACACGGAATGTTGCTACGGCCAACGTTATGCAACAAAATTCGCAGTTCCGCCACAAAGTAGCAGCAGCGATTGCGATAGAAAATTAGTAGATAGCTGTGGGAAGCAAGGATAGTAATCTTATCGCCCGTACCAACTTGTGAACATTAGCTTACTAACCAAATTAACAATGACAGAATGTGTAAGCGTGACTCAACAAGCATGTAGAAAGAAATATACACAGAGACAGCGCTGTCTTTGCGTATCTGTTTCTTTCTACGTCCTTGTTCAGTCGCGCTTACACATTCTATCAGGAATTCAAACCAACTAGCCCGTAAACGTGTTATAACTAAATTAACCAGCGTAAGGTAAACATGAGCACATCTCTCTCGATGAGCGCGCAAACTTGGTGTGAAAATTCTGGACCGAGGAATCGCGGCAGCACCAAGCCAATTGACCTTCATGCATGTCTCGCTTTAGCAAGAACGAAACGTCGAAAGCACAGCGCATACGTAGCTACCGGCCCTACGCGCACTCTGCAAACATCACAGATCGCTTTGAAGATGAGGCCCGCACGGGCGCGCAGTTTAGCCACGTCGCAGATCGCTTTCAACGCACACGAGCGTAGGCAACGCGTCCTTAATTCGTCCGCCAAAGCGTCTACTACGGCGTCCACGATTCGCGTGGCCAACGCCGTAGCAGACTCAGTGGTTGCCTCCTCTCTGTACGTAGCGGCGGACAAGGAGGACAACGAGGCACCGCAGCAGCCGCGGGAGAAGAACGCCCCTTCTCCCTTGCCTCACCTTCCTCGCACGCGCGCCACAGGAGAGAACACCCATCCGGGCCGCGTTCCTCTCACGCGGACATGACATTGAACCGCGTCCGCCGTTTTACCCTCACATGCTATCACTCATGCTGAACATCGCGGCGACGGCGACGGCATAAATGCGCCTGCAGTGTCCATATAATTGCTATCGAAAAAAAAAAGGGACCTTCAGTGCAGAAACACGGCTGCAGCAACATTCCACGCGGCACCCCTGATGACCATTTCAATCCACCGTTCTTCTGCTAACTTCTATCTGGTTCTTATTTTGTTTGTAACAATATTTTAGCAGTCTTTAAAATATATTAGCTGCCTTTCTGAAAGCAAAACAAATTTTGACATATGCAAGAGCTACTGTCGCGAGTTCACTGCGCCCATGCTTTCTTTACTTTAATGCAGTGTATGTAACATTTCCTTTCTCGAGCGCATTACTGCTGGCCGCTGTCACTAGCAAATGTGTGATAAGCAGTGATATTACTAAATATTAACATTTTGATTACTTTAATTCCTATTCGCACTGCCACAAAATTATTACTGTATCTAAAGGAGGCCCGCTTAACACACAGCGCCGACTTTTTTAGTAACTTATCAACTGCAGCAATAATGAATAGCAGCTTGCGCTTGTTGGTTTTCCATCCTGGCGTCAACAGCGCAAAACGTAGACGGGACACGAGACGAGAAGACGACACCACAACCGCTCGTGGTGTCGTCTTATCGTCTCGTGCCCCGTATACGTTTCGCGCTGTTAACACCAGGAAGCAACAATTAGTTTTCTCCGCTCAATTCAGAAGCAATGCTGCGAGCTAGAAATGAAGAAACCCGCAAGTCGAGACTTCCAGAATGTCAAAAAAGCACGTGAGACGAGTACCCAAAATCCCTCAATACCCAGCTAAATACAGAACACAATTAGAATCCCGTTCAAAAGATTTTTCTTTGCGTCTACGTAAAACACAGTAAAAAAACTAACACAGGAAAGTGTTCCTATTTTCTCATTATCGAATCTAAGATATAAATTATCAATATTAATAAGTTGTTTTTCCTTGTGCGACTGTGAAGTGCGGATACCTATTGCGAAACAAAACGAAAAAAAGAGAAAGATGCCAGCGATCACTGGCCAGAAAACAGGTTGAACTACGGAGTAGTGATTAAAGTTAAAGAAAAATGTCTCCTACTACATCTGGGCACCGTCGGGCGTCCTCTGTGTGTGTTCTGTCACGCGGCTAGGTCATTGCCATCGCTGTTCCCGCACACCTCCATTGTGCCCATTTTGTGAACAACGTGCTCGGACAGCTTGCAACTGAAGCAGCAACTATCCTTCAGCACTCAGGTGACCCGAAGTCAAAATTGCAGAGTGAACTGACACGAGCGTGGCGTGATATCCTTAAGTGCCGCATAACATCTGAGACTGATTTTGTGGTATTTGCAGCAATGCTTGCCCAGCGTAGAAAAATGGTGCCACAACAGTAATATATGTTACCACGTAGCAGCGTGCGCGACTAAATTCCCCGTGCTTTGCACAAAGGCTTCTTTGTAATAGCGGCACTTGGCTCGTCCGGCGTCCCCTTACATTTATTTCAGTGTCGATGCGATGGTTCCCGTAATCAGTTTTTCCTAAATTTCTTAAATCTCTCCCGGAAGTTATTTCACGAGGCAAAGTCCCTTTAAGCGCGTATACGAAAATGGCGAAGAGTAAAACTGCTAAGAACTGCCGAAACTGCTAGAGCTAGGGTTCACAGAAGGCATGGAGACATGGAGGAAAAATGCAAAGCACACTCTTTGTGCATTGTGGCAATGCCCTCTGATTTTCAAATTCAAACACGTAAAGTACAAATTGTCAAAACCATTTAAATTTTTGTGGCCCCAGTAAATAAACCAACGTCACATGGAAACCTCTAAAATTCCCGCCGCTCGCAAGAGAAAAATTTTCGCGCTTCGCAGCAGACGAAACCATTAAATTTACATATATTACCTCTGAAATAGCAACATTGTTCAGAATAAATGGTTTACAACAGCGCTCTGCAATATTCCACGCCTGCTAGTTTTCAGCTCCGACTGGATTTATTTTCGTATATGCAATATATGCGAAAGTCAATTTATTTATCCTGGTTGCTTGGTTACTCTGAGACCAGCCACGTTCTTTCCCCAACAGCCTCTGCTTCTGTTTACCAGTCGAGGCAAAATAATAATAAAAGAATAGAGAAATCAACATTTTATATTCGCTACAGTAGTGAAGTAATTTGGCTATTTGCATTTTGAATATGTGCGGTATCGTACCGTTACTATGGCTTATTATTTTGTACTGTATATCTATTGACATGTACCCTCACCCAATGCTCTTCGGAGCCTGTGACGAATAAATGAATAAATGTAAAATAAATAAATAAATAAATAAATAAATAAATAAATATGTGGCAGTTTGTGTAGGAGCCATGCCGACAGCCTACTATATAGGGTGTTTAGTTGCAGCACAGCCCTTCTATAAATGTCTTTTGTTGCAGTTAGCGCAAATTTATCCTTTCACTATATGAGCTAGACAATACTTACATTAGAAATGACATACATAATGTCTGATTAACAAATTCAATATTGCAATGCAAAACAATTACGGCTAATATTGTACTTAACAAATATGAACAGTGATATATGCACATACTCAGGGATTCTGGACATGCGTTTTGTTTTCGTTTTCGCCATCACGTGGCGTATCGACCTTAAAGATTTGAAATTCGCGCCGTGACGTACGCCATGACGCACAACTAGAGAACATAATAAAAAAAAGCACACCCTGAGACTGTTGCTTCACCTCGGCACTTGGAAACGATCGCGCTTATGTATCAGCCTTATCTTGAAGGCAACCTGCTACTTGCTCAAGTTGCAATGAATCGACGATTTTGCTAGACACCTTGCCAGACAGCTCGTCGGCATTCCGGGTGAGATGTCTGGCCGAGATAAGGGCTCCGGCAAAGCTTCCGTTGGGTTTCCTTTCTTCATTGTTTGTTTCTTATTGTTTGTGCACGACTGTGGCCGCGGGCTTCTGTATAGTCAGCGTTATTTTTGTTGTGTTTTTTAAGAACCGGTGTGATTCAATAAAAGAAAGCTTTAGCTCGGGCTCTTCTTCGATGCCGGCTGCTCAAATACATGTAAAACGCATAAATGATTCTATGAGAAAATCGCTCAACCGTTCAACCGATCTGAATGAGAATTGTTGCATTCAAGAGAGAACGTTAGATCACAGTGATCGCTGCAATAATAATTTTCATTTAGTCCATGGCATTATTGACAAGAATGATCGGAAATCGGCAAATCTGAAGAAAGAAGTACGAAGTTTACAAATCCGTTCAGATAAAAACTGAGATCACATCCCTCTAAACTACACCCCTTGGAGAATCTCAATCGCGCAAATTAGATGTATGAATTT
Source organism: Dermacentor andersoni (assembly GCF_023375885.2). Classification (NCBI taxonomy): domain Eukaryota; kingdom Metazoa; phylum Arthropoda; class Arachnida; order Ixodida; family Ixodidae; genus Dermacentor; species Dermacentor andersoni. The sequence continues at coordinate 154,130,979 of NC_092819.1, read as the reverse complement.
ATAATTTATGTGACGTGTTACAATGCCTGTAAAGATTCTGCGAATGTCATATTGACGAGTTAGTGGTGTATTTCAGGGTGCCATATGATATATCATTTTTTTCCGCATTAAAGGAAATATTAGGTGCAGCTTACAGAATTTCGATATCGTTTTTAGTTGCTGAGGTACAGAGTCGTATACTTCGAGTATTGTTTCCTGAAATTTCCATTTTTTTACAATTTAAAAAAGTGGAAGCTAAATAAAGATTCGCTTCCTGAAATCTCATTTTAACTGTTTCTTTTAAGTCCCACATAACTCATGAGCTGCGGTGCAGTGGTTGTAAGAAGAAAGGATTACTGATTTACCATGTAGGAGCTAAAGCTTCCCGTTAAGTTAGGTTTAGAATAATATTTTTGCTGAGAGAAGAAGCAGCACATTATGGCGGCCGCAGTTCGATGGGGGCGAAATGCGAAGACGCACGTGCTACTTAGATTTAGGGTACGTTAAAGATGGCCAGGTGGTCGATATTTTCCAGATTCCCCCACTACACCGTGCCTCATAATCAGATCGTGATCTTGGCACGTAAAACCCCATAATTCATTTTGTTTAATTTACAGGATGTACAGTAATTTACAGTAATTGACAAAGCCAAGCCCACAGCAGGCTAGTCGTTCAAGCGTTCACTTCAGACCTAAGCTTGGGCTCGTCTTCCTCAGCTTTGTGCAGAGCTGTGCAACAAACTTCCACTTTGCGTGGGAGCGCCGTTCCGCTGTTTTTAGGCAGGAAAAGACTGGTGGCGTTTTAGGCGGCTGATCTGAACGACGTGATGGGAAGTCGAAGTCTGGATGGAGCCAGTAGTAGGTGTTACCGGAGACATCTCGTAGGTTACGTTGGTTGACGGACAGAGGACTCGGTAAGGGCCGGAGTAGCGGGACATGAGTTTTTCCGAAGGGCCGAAACGGCAGGTGGGAGATCACAGAGTGACAAGATCCCCGGGAGTACAATCGGCGTCCCGGTGACTACTGTCACAAATGTTTTTTCCGCTTGCTCTGAGAAGCACAAAGGCGGCGGTGAGCAACTTGGCGTGTTTCCTGGGCTCTAGCAATGACACCACTTGTATACTGAGACACGGACTCTTGAGCGGTAGGTAGTATTGTACTAAAAAGCAATACTGGATCTCGGCCGCACAACAACTAAAATGGCTAGTAACGTGCAGTGTCGTGGCGTGATGAATTGTACGCGAATATGACGAACGGGAGAGCAGTATTCCAGCCACGATGGTCATCAGAAACATAAATGAAGAGCATGTCGTTTATTGTTCGAATAAGCCGCTTCGTAAGACCGTTCGTCTGTGGATAGCATGTATTAGTAAATTTGTGCTTGGAAGAATAAGAACGGAGGAAGTCGCCCACAACTGTAAAGAGGAAGGAGCGACCCCTGTCGGTAAGAAGTTGACGAGGAGCGCCGTGGTGAACAATGATGTGCAACAGGAAGTAGGCTACGTCTGTTGGAAGGGCTCTGGTGAACTCGAACCAAGTTGTATATTCTGCTGCGACGGCAATCCACTTTTTGCATCAGTCAGATGTGGGGAAAGGTGCAAAGAGGTCTACACCTGCGCGATAGAAGGGTTCCGTAGGAACGCGAAGAGGTAGGAGTAAACCAGCAGAGAGCACAGATGGCTTTTTCTGACGTTGACATAACTTACGTTCGCTCAGATAATTCTGCTCAGCTGGAGAAAGCAGACGCGGGCGTAGGCAATGACGCGGTCGTGGCGTCGTTGACGTTGGCTAAAAATGGCACCAAATTCATGACCACTGGCATCAGTGCGGACTTCTCTTGAAGCAGTTTGGTCGAAGTGCGTAAGGAGGAATGGAGATGTAACGAGAGAGACAAGCTTCGAGAAGGCAATTGCTTGATGAGTTCCCTTTCAGCGTCTGCCTTCAGAACAGCAGAGGGGGGGTGACCTCAGCAAAATTATGCATGAGGCGGCGGAGGTACGAGAACAGGCTCACGAAGCTCCGGGCATCATTAGCACATGTTGGCACGGGAAACTTTACTATGGCAAGAGCTTTTCTCGGGTCTGGGCGCACACCAGATGAATGAACAAGATGACCGAGGATGGCAATTTAGCGGCGTCCGAAGTGACATTTAGACGAATTAACTTGAAGGCCAACATTGGGAAAAGCAGAAAGAACGAGGGAGCGAGACTCCGGGTGCGTGGCAAATGTAGGATCAAAAACTACGCCGTCATCTATGTAAGAAATACAGATGGACCACTTGAGGTTATGAAGGAGTGTGTCCATCATGCATTCACAAGTAGATGGAGGATTACATAAGCCGTGTGGTACAAATTTGAACTTGTTCAGGCCATCAGGTGTTATAAAGGCGGTTTTCTCTCAGTCCATGTCGTAGACGCAGTCCGCCAGTAACCGGAACCAAGGTCGATGGAAGAGAAGTACTTCGCACCATGGAAGTAGTTGAGGGAGTCATCAACGCGTGGTAGAGGATAAACGTCTTTATCGGTGATCTTGTTGAGGTGCTGGTAATCCACACAAAAGCACCAGCTGGCGTCCTCTTTAACTAGAACGACAGGGGATGCCCAAGGACTGGATGATAGTTTAACGATTCATCGAGAGAGAATCTTCAAGACCTCTATTTCAATGACTTGTCTTTCGTGCAACGACCGGTGGTATGGTCACCTATGAATAGTGTGTGCGCCACCCATGTCAGTATGGTGTGTCGTGAGAGAGGTCTGGCCTAAAGGGCGACCCAGGTAAAAAATGTCGCTGAACGTGGAGAGCAGCTGGCATAAGTAGTTGGCGTGGTGAGGCGAAATTCAGGAGCAATAACGTTTTTGAGCTGAGGAACGACAGCCGGCAAAGAAGACGAGTCAACGGGAGACGACGTAATATAAGCAGCTCAGGCTGTAAACAGGCAAACTTTGGAGGAAGACGGCGTACCTAAGGCGTTGAGAAGTTGACGAGATGAAGGCCGGTAGAGTTGTTGCTGATACTGACGACAGTTTGCGGAAGAGCAACGTGATGAGAAAGGAAGACTTCCGCGAGAGGAGACACAACACTGTCACCATCAGGCACAGATGGATCTGTATAAAGCAGGACGCTGGTCATGGCTTGTGGGGCGAGTCGAATGTGCTCAGCGAAGCAGAGCCTGCTGGGAACTTCCTCGGGAGGGTCAGGACAAAGTAAATCAAGGAGAACTCCAGCGGAGCAGTACATAAGGGCGGAGTTAGCGGATAGCAAATCAAGGCCTAGAACAACGTCATGGGGACGCTCTTAAAGAACAGTAAACAAAACAGATGTTTGGCGGCCAGGGACACCAACGTGAGCGGCACACATTCCTATTGTGGCCAGTGTTGTTACGCTAGCGACTCGCACAAGACAGGGCACCGCAGGTATCAGGACGTAAGGGATCTGTCTACAAAGCTGGTCTAACATCACAAAGATGTGCGCGCCTATAACAAGCACAGCAGCGACAGGGACACCGCCTACGTCACATCAAGCAAATTCCTTCCCGTCGGTAACGTCAGTAGAATAATCGGAATCCCGGTCGTTCTAGCTGCTTCACCCCTCGAAGCTGCACCCGTCAGTTTTACGTAGAGTGCATGTACATGGGGGACGCAGTACGGCAAATAGTGGGTGAGCGAGACAGGGGTCGTCGTGGTGAGGGTGAACTACTCTGCCGTGTAGATGAGGACGCCTGCGTAGAGTTGTATGGCTCTGTGAAATCTTGCGGTGATAGACAAGTACCTGGCGAGTGGCGGGAATGTTGGAGCGCAGACTGATATTGGCATGAAGTCCAGGTATTGCGGCAGTGGCGGCAAATGTGGCCAACGTGCCGGCACTTGATACATATCGGCCGGTCATCGGATGTTCGCCGTTCCACAGGCCGACAGGTTTCACGAACTCGTGGAGCTTTTGCTTACATTGCTCCCAGTTCGTGAGTTCACCCTTGTGGTTTCGAAGCCAGAGCTATGGCATTCCTTTCAGGTAGAAAATTATGTGAGCCAGCATAACACTTTTGTACCACTTGTTGTGCGCGCTGATGCTCTTGTGCTTTTGGAGCCGCTCATCGACATCAAAATTGTGTCCTGGAAAACGTTCCAGGGTCGCGGGACTGCGACGAGATGACTATCGGCATTGCAACCCCTTCTAACAATATATGCGCTTAAGGCACTTAGTAGGAACATCGGTGGTGCATTAAACAATGTTTTGGCCAGGAATCGGCGGTGAAGTCACATTTCACTTAAGGAGGAAATTGTTTTCCACCCTCCTGGCAGAGGGAAAATTAGGGCTATCTTTTTCAACCTTCACTTCGTGCAGGCTCGTGTAGTGTAGTGTAGTGCTAGGCAGAGTTATGACGTCGTGTGCTGCACTTGTCTCCCTGGGCTGTAGCCAATCACAGCAGACTGCACGTCGTCTTCTGCATCAGCAGACGAAAAGCACCTGACTTCGCACTTACCGGCTGCATATTTCAGTGTTAGCGGCGACAACACCCAAGGGAGCGTCGCATCGAGCTTTACTCTAGACGTTTACCATCGCCCCTTGCAGGAACAGGGATCGCCGTCACACACGCTGGTATAGTGGACTCACGACGACGCGGACGACCGTAGGATTCATTACCCGCATCACGCTACCCTGAAACTAAACTCCAGTGTACGATTTTTCTTTCGTCAACAAATCTAGACAAACTGCAGCTAAATACATGGCGATTGCGCAGTGCACGAAGTCAGCGAGCAGTCTGAAACAGCCTGCACCATCCATGAGTAAGATAGTTTTACCTTCTTGGAAGATTAGCTCACCTCTCTCTGTGACATTTGGCCACGCAAGCACTTCGCTACCTTCTTTGCAGCGAGTATTTACTATCGTCGCTATATCACTAATATTGTTTGACGTCCACTGCTTGCATTAATCGAAAGCGCAGTGTAGAAAGTGTAGTTTTCATGCTACACTATAAAAGATGACTTCGTGCAGGTAGGCGGAGCTAAAGTATTCTACGGCAAGTAAAATATGGCCACTTCCTACACTAACTACACTAGCGCAGCCAGTGTAGATAAAAAAATAGACCTGTTGACTTCAAGAAGCACCCAATTTAAACCGTAAGGCGAATAATTAGAGCTGGCGTTGGAACTGTAATTGCAGAGCAAGTGTTATTCACTCTGCACGCAGCGGCTTCTTGAGAGGCAGCAGGGATGGAGAAGGAGTGTATATGCGTTTGCACGTCTTGAGTGTACATGCGCGTGTACTTGAGTTTGTGTGTTCGCCCGTGCTTGTGTCCCCGTATTTTAGTCTGCGTGCGCACGAGCACGTTTATGTGTCTGCGAGCATACGCGCATTTGTGTATGAGTGCATTTGCGTGTGCATGCGTGCGTGTGTGCGCACATTTTTCTTCGAGTGCATGCGTGGGCGCATGTAAATCTGCATGGAGGCTAACGTGCCTGTTATCTGGGCGTCTGTATGCTTGAGAGAGAGAGAGAGAGAGGGAAGGGAGAGAGAGTGGTGAATATCTCTGTGTATAGGTTTGTGTGAGAAGCTAGCATTTCCTTACTTGCACCTACTCTCGGACGCAAATGAAATATAGACATTAAAATATGGGGTTTTTACGTGTCAAAATCACAATCTGATTATGATGCACACCGTAGTGGTAGATTCCGGAATAATGTCGACCACCTGGGACTCTTTAACATGCACCTAAGTCTAAGTACACGGGTGTTTTCGCATTCCGCCCCCACCGGAATGCGGCCGCCGTGGCCGGGATTTCATCGCGCGACCTCATGCTTAGCAGCCCAACACCACATACACTAAGCAAGCACGGCGCAGATATAGAGTTTACTTGAATCATATTTATGACCACAAGGACAAGAATGAATGACACTGGCTTTATACCATTATCACTTTTTGAAAGCAAAACCGACGCAAAAAGAAAAAAAAATATTAGGAGCCATTCCACTCTGTGAAGATGGGTGACCAGCTAAGCTGTAGCACATCACACAGGATTAGACAAGGGGTCTTGTATTTATTTTCACCATTTGGTAATGGTAGTGAAGATAGCCTTGTGACTACTGTGATATATACGGGTTGGTCCGGTTACAACCTTAGACAGAATATTGGCCAAAGTAGAATCAATACACGACCGTTGTTGCCTAATTGAGTTACTTCGATTGGTGTAGCACTTCAAACCAAATTCTTCTTGCACAAACTCAGTGAACCATTAATTTTCTGGTTTTGAAATGCCCACATTGAAGTCTCCAATGGTGATCACAAGGGTTGTGTCATCGCGGCTAACGAATGCAAAGTGTGTGGTCATCAACTTCTCAGTACCACACTTCGGTGTGCCTGAATACACATATATAGACAGTGGATATCATAATTACGTGTTTCGTTTGTACGGCACAGACAACCCCACAGTCGGTGCCCCTCTCTTCTTACCAGTCATGTTGTATGGTTGTACATACAGTACATTTCCTCCTCTGCATATACGGCAATGCCTTCTGCGCGTGAGGCCATGTGCGGCTCACAAATCATGCTAGCATACCCATCGACGTGAAACAATAAATCTTTATTTATTATTATTATTATTATTATTATTATTATTATTATTATTATTATTATAATGGGCGGAGCACTTGAAGCCTGCTTCACCTCCGCCGCATGACTGCCCGATACTTCGCAAACTCCAGGATTGGCCAACATTCTTGCTCCCTGAGACGACAAATGCATTTCGGGGCAGAGGTACACAGCTTCGCTGTGACAGCGCCTGTGCAGTCAGTCTTGCCGGCCTCTATTTTGTCTCGATGGCACCATCACCATCGGCACGGTCCCGCGAGGAGCTACTAGCAGTTCGCTTTGGTTATCTTCCTTGCCTCTTGACGGCGAAGACGCGCTAAATCTGCACCATCATTGCATCATGCTTACCTTCTTCGACCAAGCCAGCTTTCGGCGGCACACTTTCGCTGTTGTACTGACATTAAAGCTTTAAACTGCTTGATTTCGAAAAAAACATATGTACGTAGTACATCAAAAGCGGACTGGCCGCAAGGAACCTACTCACGGTAAAGACCATTATTTGCCTATACTTCAGCCATTTCCTGTCTGTCTGTCTGTCTGTCTGTCTGTCTGTCTGTCTGTCTGTCTGTCTGTCTGTCTGTCTGTCTGTAATCTTTCGCCGACCGAGTGGCGGAAGTAGTCTACCAGCTTGGGTCTCTAGGTTTGTGCTCCTTTCATTCTTGATGACGCCAGAAAACCAAGCCTGGTGCCACGAACGCTCAGAAATCTATTAGGGAGAGCAAATAATGTTCCTGCACACATTTTGTGATGCACCGTGGCGCTGAGGCGTTTCTTGAACAATGTAGGAGAATACATTGTAAAGAAAGAGGTGCACGGTTAGATGCATGTGTTTTAAGTTCATCAACTTGAATTGCGCCAAGAAAACCTGTCCGAGCATTCGCACCTGCTTTATTAGACGCCTACTAAACTATCAATATACAGGCGCTCTTTTTTAACAGCACCAAATTTTTAAAAAATAGATCAATGTAAATCTTCCTGACATTAGTGTTATCATTCGAGTGTTCAGATGGTAACCTCCGGATACGGAGCAAGTTGTGCAGTTTGTGTGCGTAACTCACGAATGCGTTAATTATCTTTTAAATAATTGATCTTGGGTGGCTAAAGCAAATGAGTAGTTTGGAGCATGTCTTCGACATCGGGTAGTTGAGCGAATATATGCTTGTTAAACATGCTTCTGTATGAGCTAAGAACAAGTAGTTTGCAATTAAGCGCCCTCTGAAAGCTTAACTGACGCGGAAAAAGATCGAGGGTAACATCGACCTGACCGCTTCCCGCCTTTTGAGATATTTTCATGAATGGCATGGCTCCGTGAGCATGTTCCTTGTGGCCAGACGACTGTCGATTTTTATTCCCATTGTTTTTCAGAAGGCAAGCCGTTTAAAGTTGAAATGTCGATATAGCAATGAACGTGCGCTGCCGAAAGCTTGCTTGGTCTCAGAAACGATACACGATTGAATGATAGTGCAGATTTTGCGCGTCATTGCCTTCAAGACGCCCCCAACGGAAGCAAGATAACGAAGTTGAACTGCTTGGCAGCCTCTTACGGGCCGCGCCAGCCAAGGGCGGCAATACTGCCATCGCAGGCGCTTTTTATCTTTTTTTGTCGCTTTCGCTTTCAGAAAGAGATAATATTACAAGTTCAATGTCATTCGTTCTTGTCTCGCGGATTTAAACACGGGTTTTAATGGTCTCCACATCGCGTTTGTTTCCAAGAGTAGATGTAAGGAGGAAAATGTTCGCTCACACCCGCAAACACACTAACACCCTCGCACGCACACACACGCACTCTCTCTCCCTCGCACGAGCACACACTCTCTTCCTCACACGCATTCACACGGCCTCTTCATCGCGCGCATCGCATGCACAGATATCCATGTGCACACAAACACGCACACTTATGTCCGCAGGCATGCATGCTGAAACACGAACAAGCACGGTCGCACACGTGCACATTCACACGCCGCCATGCATGCGCCGCAAGCAGGCATGCGCACCCACACATGCACTAACACGCAGATGCAGGCATGCACACACGCCGCGAACGCTCACACACACATACACACACTCGCGTGCAAGCATATGCAAATACGGAGGCACTAGCACGCACACACACTCTCCCCTGGCACGCACACACACGCACACTATCTCTCTCCCTCGCGCATACATACGCTCTCCCTCGCACACACACACTCTCTCTGTCACCCTCGCACACAAATGCACTCACCCTTACACGCACGTACTCTCTCTCCATCCGTCATACGCCCACACACACACACATGATGCACGCACAGACATCCATGCGCACACAAACACGCACACATTTGTTCGCAATCGTGCATGCTGAAACTCGAAAAACACGTTGGCACGCGTACACGTTCACACGCATGCACACGCATTCACCTCAAGGGCGCGCACTCGCACACACGCCGCGAACGCTCACACACATCGCTAACGCTGACACACGCATACACGCACTCGCGCGCATGCAAGCGCAAAGACGGAGGCACACGCCCGCACACTCATACACAGAGCGAACACACGCATAGAACCATACCCAGGCACGCTCAATAGATGCACACGCATAACCACTCTGTACCGTCTCGGCTGCTTCTCAAAAACCTGCGCGTGCCAACAGGCTGCATAACACTCCCTCTACCATTACCTTCTCTATGGCAACTGTAATCAATCGCTTTATGGTTTGAATTTGGCGCTTTTTCAAGCCAATGTGCCCTCTGGCGGCAGGGTGCAAAACGATTTCCTCCTGTCGTGGGACTTCACCGCCCCTCTCGGACCTGCTTTAGCTTCTTTAACGCACCATCAATGCTCCGACTAAGTGCCAAAATGCGTATGTTGCTAGAAGGCACTCCCCTCTTGTTGTAGGCAGTTGAAACTTTGAGTTAAACTTGTGCGTTGCTGTGAAGTTCCGGAGGAGAATGTCCAGAATTCCTGTACATGCGTACATACATTTCTAATGAATAATGAGGATGACAGCAGATAAAAGTTGCGCGTTGCCAAAATTATTGACACAATTCATTAAGAATTGCCTTTATTTTTCCGATAGAACAAAAGAGGGGAAAGGACCACCGACTAAAAGCTATAAAAGTGCCCCTGCAGTGCATGTAGTTTCTGAAATGCACAACGAAGCATTTTGTTAAAGATGTCGATCGTTTAAAGTCGGATGAAATGCGTAAATTGCAAATTGTGAAGTGAGGGCATAAGTAAAAACAGCTAATTAGTTAAATTTTGGTAATTTATGGATTGCGCGTTTCGATTTCTTGTTGATGTAATCTCGACTTCATTGAGCAATGCACCTGAAGGATTAAAATTGTTTCCTCTGCGCAGGCAAAGCAAGAAACTCTGGTAATAAAAAAAAAACTCGCTACATAACGGCAATTGCCGCAGCAATTCAATCAGCGCCAGTGATGCTTAGTTGAGCTCGTGAAGGGCGGGAAGCTTGGCCAATAAAGGTACATGGATTGACTTGAATCTCGCGTATTTATTAATCGTAGCCTGGCGTCGCCTAAACATTCTATCCGACGATTACCTAATGCGCAAAGGAACCGATTTTTTTTAACATTTTCCAAATTAGCAAAAAATGTCAGGTAAGTTTTCTTTGCCTCTTCCACCGGCTTTCCCACTGCTGCTGCTGCTGCCTTGCACACATCCTCCGGAGGTGGTTCAGAGCGTGCGTATACATAGCAGGAGCGTGACAGAGGAGAGAAGGCGACGCGAGAAGCTCGTTTGGACATTTGCACCGAGTCGCATGTACGCAAAGTCCTCTGGAGCTCTCTGGGCGTCATTCCAATACCGTCTTGACATGTTTTAATTACCCGTGACCACCGCAAAAGCGCCGCGGAAGCTGCAGCGCTTGTGTTTCCACTACGTGCAAACGTCCAGAGAGGAGGTGAATGGAAAGGACTGAGGACATTGGAGAGGAGGAAGAGAATAGGTAGAATTGATGCAGAAACGAAACGAATAAAAAAAGCGAATGAATAGATCACGAATGAATAATGAAGCGAATGAATAACAACAGACTGAATAACTCTTCGGTCGCAACTCGCATATATGAGGGCAGGGCGGGAGAGGGAGAAGGCGACGTGACAATTGTGAATAAATGCTACTGCTAGACACGGAAGCGTTTGCGGACAAACTGGATAAATTTAAGTTCCAGGTATGGTACGTTTCTGCTATTCGCAAAAAAGTGAACCCCATGGAAATTTGTCAAGCGGCCGACGGAAGCACGGCGTGCTGACTCAAAGCCGCACAAAAGCACCGTAGCGTCTAGGCGTCGCACATCTACTCTTCTGTGTCGACCGTGGTAGCTTTGCGGCTGCGGCATTGCTCGACGTCACGGGTTCAATCCCAACCGCAGCAATCGCATTTCGAAGAGGACGAAAGTAAAAAAAAAAATGGTGGCGTACTCAGATTTACAAGGTGCTCATTAAAGTACACGAGCGGGTCAAAATTAATCCGCAGTAACGGCACACCTCGTGATCCGATTGTGGTTTTGGCGCGTACAGCCGCATAATTGAATTAAGTTCAACTCTTCCGCCACGGTGCGATGTTTCGGCCGAGAGAATGTCAAAACTAACCTTCTCGCAGGTTATTAACAATGGCGCAGAACAAAGCTTCAAGAAAGGACGTCTGGCTGTGTGTTCTGTGTGCAGAAAACCTGTGTGTAGCAATGGTGCAAGCAAGATAATCTTTACCGTGAACTCGCCACTTTCGTGTTCCACTAAACGCCGCGCAAATAAACATCCGCTGTAAACATTACTGCTGATTTTCGCCAGTCAAAACAAACGGCACAGAAACATTCGCTTACCTCGATTCCCACAGTGTGTGAGGTTCGGAGAATTTTTCATCACTCATTTTCCTTGCGTTGCATTGGTTTCCTGTTAAGGTACGTTTGACGCTACTTTAATGCAAGAATCCCTAAATTTACAATGCCAATGCTTGTTAAGCGGCTCTTCAACAAGTACGAATAATTATCCGTACACTGTTGACATCACACGGTCGTTGTCTTGTCTGCCATCTGCCGAGGCCTCTAAACATGTTGGAAGTTCGCGCGCGATCTCTCATAAGACGCAGCCGCAAACAAGGCTTTCATCACCTTCGAACCGCATGCGGCGTCGCATAAGCTTCGTATTGGACCCCGCTGTACATATACAGGATGTCCCAGCTGACTTTAGCCAGAGTTGAAAAATATGCGAACGCGACGTAGCTGGATAGAGCCAAGATAATTTTCTTTCCCGTTACTTGGAGATGCTCAGATTATTTTTTTTTATTTCGCCTAATTAGATAATTAGCCTTAAGAAGTAAACATCTCAAGTATTGTAATTCGCTGACAAGTTTGAGTGAGGAAATTGTAGAGTGACATGAAAAACTTCCGATACAGCCTTCTGTTACTCAATACGTGCTACATAAGTGCTTTTCCCAGCATGAAAGAAGCCCACGAATAAACGCAAAATACCTCGAGAGGCCAGCTGCGCGGCAATATTGCGGGCAATTGCGGGCTTCTTTCGTGATCGGGAAAACGTTTATGTACCATGTATTCATCAACAGAAGGCTCTATGGGGAGTTTTTCATGTCGCTCTACAATTTTGTTATTGACACTTTTGAGCTAATTATAATATATAGTAGTTGATTAATTAATAATTGTCTAATTAGGCCGAATGAAAAAAGATAACTTGAATATCTCCATGCGACGCAAACAAGATTGCCTTGATTGTGTCCAGCTACGTGGCATTCGGATATCTTCGAACTGAAGGCTAAAGTTAGCTGGACAGCCTGCATAGGGTGAGGAAGCGAACGTTAGCCAAAGGGTTTTCAAGAAGTCGATCGAAAGTACGGTTTTAAGACACGGTGTTGGGTTATCAGGACGCTCATAACATGGCGCTGTAGGCCTTACGGTTGTATCTTGCACCGTATTTCTTAAATCTGTTTCTTTTTTTCATTCAACGCCAGGGTTAACTTTAGCTAGGATGCACGGTATGTGCACCTGCGACACTCCACCAAGCTGCAGCGGTCGCGCGTCAGCAGAATTTCTAGCGAAGATATTTTCATATATCAGTTGTGTTTCAGTCGTCCGTTATTAAACCACAGACACAAAATGCTGCCTACCCAGACTGGTAGCACAGTGGCTTCAGCGTCGCCGCTGACCTTGTGGTCGTGGGTTCGATGCTTTCCACGGAGGTGGCGTTTCAATGGGGCCACATGGAAGAACACGCTCCTATAATTGCATATGTGTGCACTGTAGAGAAATCCAGTTGGTCAAAGTTATTTGGGAGCCCGCCTTACGGTTTGCCTCCCCCTCATATCGGAGTCTTGGGACGTACAACCGCAGTATGTAATTTTCTTTAAAGTTTGCCTGCATATGATTCACGCGTGAGGAACGCTATTGGTATAACGAGCACCTGTTTAAGAAATAATTAGCAATAGTCGAACTGTAACCTCTCGATTCTATTTTAATGTGAATAGGCCATAACGTACGTTTTCCCCATTTACATCAAATTTAATTTGAGGGACTGCATGGTTCAATCATTCTAGTAGAGCTAGTTGTTCATACAACAGGTCTATAACGTTTCCGAGTGCTTCAATTCGAGAGTTTTGTGGAAGGCCATATTTTACGCACATAATTTACATTGCCTACGCATCAATGAGTACTTCGTACCTATTTACACTATAAAAAACATGACTCATTTAGTTCCCAACGAGTGCCTCGTATAGCGCGTGAAAACAGAGGAAACGAGTTTTCAGTACTTCTAGGCGCAGCTTGCGCTTAGGTTGCAAACTTTTTAGGTTCATAGCACATTACTTTTACCATTTGTCTGTGATTCGAAGTGACGAATAGAGTGAAGCAATGACGAAAGTAAGCGTGCTATAAAACGCAGCGACCAGTGCGAGATCGTATAACACGACCGAGAGCCACAGTATAAGTCACGCGCCCTTCTGCTCGGTGGTGGATTGCGCAGCGATCGTGTTAGCCCGCTGATTCGGCTAGCTTTCTTGCTTGCGCGCTCGTGTTTGAACGCCGTATAAGAGCGACACCATTGTGGAAGCGGTAATTGCGCTTTAGTACGAACTGTTCGTTACTACGAGCAGAGCCGTCGGCCGTGGACATCGGCAGCCTTGAGTAGAGCCGACAACTGCCGATGCCGCGCACCATATCTGACTTCATATGTTACTGCCCCAATGCTGTACACTTGGCAAATACAAAATGATTAGCGCGATAGTTTACACAGAATTTTGTGAAATATGTGTATTGCTCGGTGGTAAACGTGATTTTAATGCCTTTTTTTGCTTTTAAAATGGTAGTAAAGTAATTCATAGTGAATATAACAAAACCCAACTCCTACAGTCAACATATTATTCATTTTTCTTTGAAATGCAATTACCCTCATGAAATCCGATGCAGTGGCTGCCGCTTTCTCCTGAACAGTTTACTTAATGGCCCTTTTCGCGACGATCCCGTTGGTGCTGGCGTGTTTGATCGCGTGGTGAAGCGTCCAGTGCTTGCCTCAACTGCCTCCGTTGCCTCCGCGTTTATAATGGGTGCGCAAGACGCCGGGGCTGCTTAGCAAACCCTCGGTTTCTGGAGATATCACAGACGGTGACTGGGTGAACGACACGAAGCTTTGGTCACAGCTTCAGAGGACAGGCAAAAGCGCTTGAAAGCTGTTTAGGCTATGTCCAAACGACGGAAGCAGCGTATGTGGTGCTCATATTGAAAGCGAGGCTAAATATGTATTCCAAGCTATCCAAACTTCCCACTCAAGATTTGAATCAGGATTAGTGGGTTTTGCTTTTATTTCTTTATGCGGCAACTATTTCGAAATCCAGCGCCTTGTCACATTTATTACTCAGGAAATTTCCTTGCTATGTTCACTATGTGAATATTTCTGCCTAATTGCTCGCACGTGTGCTCAGTTCGGATAGATTTCGTCTCGTTGTGCGCAACGCTTGAAATGTAGCGGGTAACACGTACGGACAGTTGCAGCAACGGTCGGCGTACTTGGCTACACAGATTTACTCCATTCCTTAATATGCCAATCACTATTTTTGCAGCCAACTAGTGCACACGTGTTCAATCTACATGATTCAATCAGGCATGAGTGGAGCCCAGTGCGTTCGCAAAAACTCAGTTGCACTTCCCACAGCTGATCGCACAGAAGCAAGGCGGAAGCGGTATTGGTGTCGCTGTCCTGCGCTGTCGCTGAAGCAACGTGCGGCGCGCCGCCGAAAGCGCCATCTCGTTTCTCTAGAACGCACTGCTCCGTGAAAATTGTCAATATAGAGGAGGTATTGTGGAAAAGCTTTCGCTTAGGACACTTGCTTCAAGAACGTGTACCTGGTAAGAGAAGGAATAAGCACTGGGCGTTTCCTGGTGGTCTACTTTCAAAGCATCGACGAAGCACAATGTGACCTAATTTAGGGGATTTCGGGAAAAGCAACGTGTTCGGTGTGGCATGGAAGAAGGTCCGTAGTAGCGAAGCACAAAAAAACCGCAAAATATGTTATTGTTGCTTACTCTGCGCAAATTTTGTTTTTCTTACAGCTGAAATGTCTCAGGTGTCCGAGATGAGTTGTACGTGTTACCTGCTTCAAATCACGTTGTTTGCAGATTCGCTTCTATTTTTTCTGACAGTACTGTTAATTCCAGTAGCGTTGCATTTGAATCGTAATAAGTGTGGATGTAAGGCATAAGAGTAGACCAGGATTAGTGAACTAGAACACACACACACAACACACACACACACACACATAAAGGACAAAAATAAATTACTTAGCCTGTACTTTACAACCCTTTCACGCTTACTGTGTTCCTACGGGTGGACTTGACGACCGACGTCATGTAGATAAAGCCCACGTACATTATGATGACTGTGTTTGTGTGTTCGGACATCATGTGCTGTGCCGTAAAAATGATAGCCTTTCCTTTGTCTTCCTGACATCAGCAAAAGTCTCAATGTTTGTTAATTTTTGGCTACCTCTCTATTCTGCGGGATTACATATAGAATGGGTAGAAGCCTGACTTTTACTACATACTGCGCTCACTCGACATTCGAGTACCGATACACAGCTTTCTTGAATCCGCAGCCATGGCGAAGGAGCCATCTGCCAAAGGCAAATGTATTTGGAGCCCTCTTTAAACGGCCATCGTCTTTTCTTTTAATGTACTCAACGAGAATTACTAATTATTCATCCATTATTTTTCTTCCAGGAATGTGTCTCTTGTTTGCTGCGACTTGGGAGAAAAAAAAGGACAGAGAGAATATATACAAAATTTCCTGGCATTTGTTCCAAAAAGGTGGAATGGATTAGGTTGACTGATTCGTTAGGTAACTACTATAGGGGATAAGCGATGCCATCAGATTGGACAGGTATATCCTCCTTAAACTCAAATAAATGCAGCTCAGAATCATGTGTGGTGGGCGTTCACTCTAATGTATTTTTGTATTTACGCATTTGCCAGTCTGGCTAATGTAGGCTTTCTTGCAAGAAAGTGGGATCTGGTAAAGCTAGAACGGAGCGGACCACTTTATCAGCCCTTAAGCCAGTGTGACGGGCGCTGAGTTGAAAAACAAATCTGGCAGCTCATCCGCGGCTTGCTTGTTCTTAGGCGTGAGCCACGTCATGCCGTGAATGAAGGGTAAACGATGTGTGCCGCGGTTTCGACTAGTTTTATGACACATATAAAGCTGTAGTGTATAATCGCTCCTCAAAGTGGTTTTAATGCGAAAGCACTGGACGGCTCATGGTTCGGAAAATCTGATGTTGACCGCGCTGGCGTGACCACACGTTGGTCCAAAAGGGCTACGAACCCGACCTTTAATGAGAGTTTAACCCACGGCCTCTGATGTTAATTAAGGCGAAGTAATTTTACGCGGAGGTAAATAGAATAGAAGTAATTTAGGTTAATAAATCTGGTAGGAATAGAACCCATTACCTTTAGTGTTGATTAAGGTGAAGATAACTAAGGAACAGTTAATTAAGAGTTAATAAGTACATTCGAATCCATGACCTCTGGGAGAGCCGAGCTCTTTAACTTTGGTAGGAGTCGAACGCACAACCTTTGGCGTTAGCTTAGGCGATGTTAATTAAGATAGGGTTAATCAATCCACTTGGACCCTTGTGAAATAATGGGAGTCGCACCCATGAACCTTGCTATTAATTAAGGCGTAGTTAATTAGCACACAATATTAGTATAGTGTCAATTGAGGCACACTTAAATGGTAGAATTGATTAGGGTAATGAACGCACGACAATTGGTGGGAGTTGTACCCACGAGCGTTGATGTTAATTAAGGAATATTTAATTAGGAACTGTCAATTAGGCTAGAGGTAGTTAACGCCCTCCAACCCTCGATATTTGGTGGAAGAACTAGGCGTCCCAAGAACTAGGTACTCATCGACGGAAAGAGCATAGGCATCGAGCGGTAGTAGCAATAGTTTCGCATTCATCCACGTAGGGACAACTACATGCCCCTTGAATTTTCTATTGTGTTCTGGAATGTTACGAATGTGAAAGGTATTCTGTTATTAATATACTGCGGTTAGGTTTAAAATGCGGCGCCTACATGTGCATGAAAGAACTAACCATCTCCTCATGAGTGGTACGGTAAAAACGGCTTTTTGGTGCCTAAACACATGTATTAAGATTGCTATTGCCGTGTAGCTGCTGCATCCCCGATTTTCACGTAATCCCGAGGATTCAGAAGCAGCACAATTTCAACATTGCTTATCGCAGTCTGTGACAACACCGAAGTATAGATGAATTTAGTGTAAAATCTCGAAAGTGAGTAAACCGCGTCCATTGTGTGTTACGTGCGTTGAACCTCACATCCAGGACAAATGGTTTGAGCGTCCGAGTTAGTTTGGAAGAAAGGTAGAAAGCAACCTGCAATACAATGTACAAAGAGTCTAATGTGGTTATGGCCAAATAAGTTTTACGTAGGCGGTACGTCACGCGCCATTCCTCCCTCGCCCCCCTCTGTTCTTCGTAACCTCCTCACCTTCTCGAACTCTTTCAGGCTAACGGTACCAAGGCTTCTTCCACCATAAGGCGCACTTCCAGTGAAGGAATAGTGGGCTACGAAGTTCACCATTACCCAGATCCCGAGCCATAGTCGGTTACGTTGCATTCAGTGTGTACTAATAACAGTGATTTGTGTGTCTCACTTTGACCAATGCCACCTAGATAACTGAAGGTCCATGTCATCTGCTTTGAGTAGTCATGCTGCTGGGGCCGAGTGTCATAGAATCTAAAGGGCATGTCGCTGAGTAAACTGCCGTGAATTTGGTGTCACCGCTTTCGTGACGACGGGCTTTGCAGTGAAAACGTCAGCACTTGAAGGGTTTCGTCATAATGCAGAGCACGAACGCCTTGCGATATCAAGCATAGGCCTATCAGCCGCGGGACAAGAGGATCAATGGGAGCACTTGCCTCCCCACTTTCAAAATTAAGGTCGGGTGCAAAGTATTTCATTTGCCCCCCCCTCCCCACACACACACACACTTTTGAAAGCAGGGATTTTCGGCTACACGCGGGAAAGTCCAACAAAACTACAGCGGAAGCTAAATATTCTTTCTTAATACATGGACCACAAAAGCAATGCTTTTCTTGACTACGCCTCCTCTGCTTGGACTGCCAGGACTGTCTTCGGTGCCTTCTCGGGAGTCCCTGTAGCGTATGGCGGGTAGGATTGGAATTACGCACTCGCGTTTAGGAGAACGCTTGACGCTGGGCAATTCCCGCCCTAACAAATGTCAGCTTGCGCAGCTTACATCTACTGTGACTCGCATCATGCCCAGTTTTCTCGGGCCGCTATTTTGCGTATTCAAAAGCGCGATCAGCTTGGTACACTTAACCTCCGGATGAGGGAGACGTCCGGATAAAGTATTTTAATCAGCCGCGCCCAACAAATGGTGTGCCGGACGGCATTAAATTGCTGGTTTATCAAATGCTTTTACTATTGAAACTCTGTCTAGAGGTAGCCTACGTAGCGTTGCCGTCTCAGTACGTCTTCACTATCAACAATCTAATCAAGCCTCTTACAAGTATAACTATCGAATTTCATCGTGTAATCACGACTTATCGTAGTACCGTAGATATGCTCGTGAAAATGACCTTGGTCGAACGTGCAGAGCAATTTCAATACCAATGAAACGCTGACTTGAATTTTATCTAAAGGCTTATGTCAGTCCTGATTTCGACGAGTTCATCTTCAGAGTGTTTCTAAATAAGAGCTACGCCATTAATTGTTTCGCGGCAGGTGAAACAAAACAGCAGATATCTAGTATTTCGAAAAATGAGAACCACTTTCTTGTGACGTGTGTAGGGAAAATTCGCACTGTATAGGTTGCTTTCCTGCTGTGAAAACAGTTCCTGATAGTCGCTTTCTCCCAATTCTTATGCGCTATACACAGCATTTAGTTGTTTCCCCTTGTATCCTCGGTAAAATAGGAGGGGGGGGGGGGGGACGGTGTTTATATTTATTCGTACTATGAAGTAGTGTTCTGTGACGAGCGATATAAGTTTATTATGTGTACGTTCGTTACAGCCTTTGTAGAAAGTTTATCATTGAAGTGTTCCAGAATGTCATACTGCCGCTAATCTAACTGTTTCCCAGACTCCTAAAACAACAACACACGAGACGGTTGACATTCCGTAAAAATAGAGAAAATTATAAACGCAATGGCTTGCCTAAGTTTCACTTTCCTGCTTTAAATAGAAGCGTTGTAGATAATTAATTAAGCAACGATTTTCCATGTGTTCTCGTACGTCACACGATATTCGTCGTATCTTTTTACAGTACCCACAGTGAGCTAAGCAAGGCATCTTGTTCATATCGGGAGAAAATTAGGGGCGTCGTATGACGAACTTGTAGGCAATATTCCAAATGGAAGTGTTAAATGGGTGTTTTCCTGTATAATACATATGCAAGTGGTCCATAGGGTTATTAGTCTGGTTTACCAGCGGTGCGAAACCTAGACAGCCGCGCTTACATAATTACAACTACAATTGAGGTCGAATTTCGCGAACATACGAGGAACAGCCCGCCAAGTTGATATGTGATGGTAAATGTGTGTTGATCAAAGAAAAGGTAAAAAAAAATTCTAAGCAAGTTTTCAGAATTATCACGCTGCAGTATCACGGCAGGTTTCCCAATGTCTCAGGAGAATTCTGTGTTTAATATATTTTCTAGTTTGAAAGAACAGGAAGCATTTTAAGTTCAATGGGTCCCGCTGCAGGGGTAACGTTTCGACCTTACCTGGCAGCTTTAAGAATAAATGTTTAACCCGCATATTTTTCTTTTTACGTTTGCCTGCGTGAGTTTCGCCTTGTGACCTCACTAAAATAAAGCAGGCAAATTCGTTGCTTGGTGACTATGAAGAAAAGTTCATTTCTGAAATGAAGGTGAAGTTGAAAATACATCGATAATTGGGAATTTGGCAATAAACTACGTACGCGAGCACTCTAGAGCGTTATGAACGTACATAACGAGCCGGGAAGAATTGCACCCGCTGCCCTATATATATTTTCAGGCGTCATAACGTGTCCCGGCTAGCTTTCAGCGATGTCCTCGGTGAAGTAAACAAGGCATTTTGTTTATAATTGGCCAAAATAAAGGGTGCGTTGTGGGTAATATGTACGTATACCTCAACAGCAGGTGTTTAATTATGGCATTTGTAATAAATTAGGCATTCAAGTAAACCGGAGCTTTAATAATGTACATTGGGAGCAGATACTTTATCACATAGCCCTTGGAGAACTGCGAACTAAACAGATATGAAATTTAGCGGGAATTGAGTAGGGCGGCAGGGGACAGGGAGGGATGGAGGGCACCATGGGAAATATTATGTGGAAGTAACATGTGTGTTGATAAATTACTGGCCTTTTACCATTCTCAACAAGAAGTGCTCCAACCCATTACTTATGGGCAATGTTTAAAACGGAACAGTCATATATATTTGTTGATACAGGCATATTGCGCGTTTCTTGTGGACGATGCACATGGGCGCCCCTACGAAGACGACGAACACTATCTGGCTCTCGAGCTGTCGGCTGAGCTGGCCAGCGCTGCCGTTATCCTATGTAAATATACCTTGTAAACAGTCACCAGTTCTCAATGCTTCGTTCGCGTAGCATTTTGGTGAAGTGTGAAGTGGCCCGTCCTCGTCACGGAGCTCTGAAGCGGCCACACCGTCCTGCTTTCCGCCGTGGCTCCCGGTGACGACAGCTCGTCTGCTTCTGCTCCTGCGACCCCGACAACGACATACCTTACGGCTATCCCGCTATCGTGGCATATTCTCCGCCCAAGATAATGTCGACGTTGAGGCCTGGCTAAGCCTTTATGAGCGTGTTAACCGAAAGAACCGCAGGGACCCTACCATTAAGCTAGCGAATGTCCTCTTCTGCTTGGATGGGCACTCTTCGTGTCTGGTTCTGGACACACGAGGACGAGTTCTCTAGCTGGGATGTTTTCAAGGAGAAGCTCAGCTACCTCTCTGGAAATTGCACCGGTCGGCAGCTGGCTGCTAGAAAAGCGCTTGATACCCGAGTTCAGTCTTCTACTGAATCATATGTCTCATACATACAAGACGGGCTCACTCTTTGGCGAAAAGTCGAGGAGAAAATGGCCGGGGTTGACAAAGTCGGCTACGTACTCAAAGGGATCGCGGACGACGCGTTCAACTTCCTGACCTTCAAGGATGTGTCCACCATCGACGCCTTTGTCAAGGAATGCCGCAACTTTGAGCCAGCCAAAAGCCGTCGCGTCATTCCACAGTTTTCTCGACTGCCTAACACGGCTGCGACGTCGTTTTGCATCGACCTTACCGCTTCACCACCCTTAAATGAGCACCGCTTCCCGACATTAAATGAGCACGTCACACGTATTGTTCGCCACGAGCAGGAGTCTACAGCTCCTGCGCGGTTCCATCCACTCCCACTTGACCCGACCATTGACCGACCGGCCCCAGCGATCTACCTCATTCAGACATTTGTGCGACAAGAATTGGCAAACCTAGGTTTTCCTGCTACCTGCTTCGTCTCCCGACCTGACCTCCGACCGGTGCCAACAGCTACGCCTCACAGCGACCTGTATTCCCCTCCAAGATACCGCAACCCTGCCGAGTGGGGAACACCGGACGACAAGCCCATTTGCTGTCGCTGCCTCCGCATTGGCCACGTCACTCGCCACTGCCACACCTCCTGGACATCACCATATTCGAGCTCCTTTTCCCTGTCCCCTCACCCATATGCTGACCCATGCCCCGTCAATGACAGTCATCCTACTCGCTTGCCGTCCACTCAACGCCGTACGTCCCCTTCGCCCCAACCACGCCGCCCTAACCACGCCGCTATTCGTCGACGATCAATTATGAACTCTCCCGGACGGAAAACGTATTATCTTCGTCGTGTCGAAATCCTCTATTGACGCTCCCAACGAACCAGAAATGACTTGATGTTCATGCCGATGGCGTCCCCATGACGGCGTTAATAGATACTGGAGCCCAGGTATCCATAATGAGTTGTAACCTCCGTCGCCGACTGAAGAAGTTTCTCACACCTGCTACTACACGAGCCGTACGCGAGGCCGATAGCAGCACTCTTGACGTCACTGGAATGTGTACTTCCCGTATAAGTATTACCGACCGTCACGTTATTGTTCTTTTTACGCTGCCGACCAATTGTTTCATGATTTAATCCTTGGACTCGACTTAAAGCGCATTCAGCTGTGATCGAATATGCTGCCGGTACCCTTTGCCTCGAACTTCCTCTACTCGCGCCTTTTCGTGCCGAACTGCCGAACAACTTCAGTACGACTGCCTTCGTCCGCCTGCCTTCTAAAGCCTTGACTTTCGTCGATTTGGTACAGCATTTTCCTGTGCTTCATGGTGATTACGTCGCCGCACCTGCTCCTGACATCCTTTTCACGCGCAATAGCACCATGCCCCACTCCGTCGTCACCGTCACCGATAACCGGACATGTCTCCCCGTCGTCAATTTTGGCCTGACAAAGGAAGTTCTACCCCAACGCATATCTGTTGCAACGCTGCGTGCTATAGGATATGACCACGTCACAGTGTTTTCAGTAGACGTCGGCTCAGGTTCTTCATGTCCACAGGATGCTATTTGCCCTGACGCAACATTTCGTCGCATGATTGCTGCGGACCTATCACCTGAACAAGCATCAGCTCTGTGTTGCCGTTTGGTTTCCTACCACGACATCTTCGACCTCAACAATCGTCAATTGGGTCATGCTTCAATTGTTAAGCATCACATAAATGCTGGTGACGTCAGTCCTATTCATCGCCGGCCACATGGAGTTTCTACTTCAGAGCGTAAGGTTATTCGAGATGATGTGAACAAGATGCCTGGTGAAAGCATTGTTGAACCTTCGTCGAGCCCTTGGGCGTCGGCCGTGGTGCTTGTTAAGAAGAAAGAAGGCACATTACTTTTTGCGTAGATTATCTTCATCTAAAGCGCATAACCAATAAAGACGTCAACCCCTTGCCTCGCATTGACGACGCTCTCAACTGTCTCCGCGGTGCCAACTATGTTCTTCAATAGACCGTCAGGCTAGTTATTGGGAAATTTCTGTTAATGAAAAGGACCAAGAGAAGACCACGTTCGTCCCCCCTGATGGTCTATGTCAATTCAATGGTATGCCGTTCGGTCTATGCAACAACCCAGGAACATTCGAACGTATGATGTTCTCTTTGCTTCAAGTGGTTAAATTGTCAACATGCCTCTCCTACCTCGACGACGTTCTCGTATTTTCGCCTAAATTTGAGATACAACTTGAGCACTTCGCAGCTGTTAAAGTATTCCGCGAGGCTGGGATCGGACTAAGTTCATCAAAATGTCGCTTCGGTCGTCGCCAGATTACAGTACTGGGCCACCTCGTCGACGCTTCCGGTATTCAACCAGACCCGAAGAAAATTCGTGCTTTCGCGTATTTTCCTGTACATCAGTCTGTCAAAGACGTAAGAAGTTTTGTAGGATTCTGCTCCTACTTCCGACGCTTCGTTAAAGACTTCGCACCGATTGCCCGACGACTTACTGATATTCTGAAGGAGGAGGTGCCGTTTACGTGGCGCGCCTCTCAAGCTGCCGTATTTGCGCACCTCACCAACATTGTCACCACGCCACCTATAATGGCCCACTTTTACCCGTGTGTACTAGGTGCGTACCGATGCTATTGGTCACGGTATCGGAGCCGTCTGAGCCCTGCGCCGACGTCAGGATTGTGTTATCGCCTACGCTAGCCGCCTCCTCAAAGCAGCGGAGCGCAACTATTCGATTGCAGATCGTGAATGCCTGGCTCTCGTCTGGGCGGTTTCTAAATTCCGCCCGTACTTGTATAGTACGCACTTCTATGTCATCACGGACAACCACGCGCTCTGCTAGCTTTCCTCACTCAAGGATCCTACCGGCCGGCTTCGTCGCTGGGCTCTGCGGCTGCAAGAATATTCCTATGCAGTAGTGTACAAGTCGGGCCGATTGCATCAAGACACAGACTGTGTATCACGCTATCCAGTGGACGAAACACCTGCGTAAGTTTTTTCCCCTGCGTTGTCGTTCGCGTCTTTGTTTGTTGTATTCTTATGCTATGATTGATAAATATCGGGCTCCTCGGTTATTAACCCACTTTCCTGGCGTTCATTATATATATATATATATATATGCGGGCAACTATTGAAAGTATACGATATAGTCACACGAAACTAAAACAACCCATTGCAACGGTTCGAAAGGAACACCTGCGGTGAAAATCGGTTTGTAATTCTCCCAAGGTCGCACATCTCTGCTGCCTTTTTTTCTTCTGAATATTGAAAGTAATTTCCCTTTATTGTCCTTCGTTGGGTATAGCCTTGAGAATACTATGACGTGTTTACTAGAAATACATTTATGCTGTACACGTGAGCATCAAGTAAAAGTCTTTGTTCATTAAAGTTGTTTGAGGAGAAAAGCACGCATTTGGGCTGGTTGGTTCATGATTACGAGCAGTAAAACTGCGCTAAACAACAGGACAAGCACAGACAACAGCGCTGTCTGTGTCCCTCTCCTCGTCGTGTTGTTTAGCGTTGTTTTACTGCTCGTAATCTGTTTATAGGAGACGCGGATTTTTTGTGTTCTGTACTGCTGCTACTGGGTGGGATTCGTGACCTCTTTGTAGCACTCATTACCTTTTGTCCCTGTATCATGTTGAGATTTGATATCATCATCATCATCATCAGCCTGGTTACGCCCACTGCAGGGCAAAGGCCTCTCCCATACTTCTCCAACTACCCCGGTCATGTACTAATTGTGGCCATGTTGTCCCTGCAAACTTCTTAAATCTCATCCGCCCACCTAACTTTCTGCCGCCCACTGCTATGCTTCCCTTCCCTTAGAATCCAGTCCGTAACACTTAATGACCATCGGTTATCTTCCCTCCTCTTTACATGTCCTGCCCATGCCCCATTCTTTTTCTTGATTTCAACTAAGATATCATTAACTCTCATTTGTTCCCTCACCCAATCTGCTCTTTTCTTATCCCTTAACGTTACACCTATCATTCTTTTTTCCATAGCTCGTTGCGTCATCCTCAATTTAAGCAGAACCTTTTTCGTAAGCCTCCAGGTTTCGGCCCCGTACGAGAGTACTGGTAAGACACAGCTGTTATACACTTTTCTTTTGAGGGATAATGGCAACCTACTGTTCATGATCTGAGAATGCCTGCCAAACGCACCCCAGCCCATTCTTATTCTTATTATTTCAGTCTTATGATCCGGATCCGCAGCAACTACCTGTCCTAAGTAGATGTATTCACTTACCGCTTCCAGTGCCTCGCTACCTATCGTAAACTGCTGTTCCCTTCCGAGACTGTTAAACATTAATTTAGTTTTCTGCAGATTAATTTTTAGACCCACCCTTCGGCATTGCCTCTCCAGGCCAGAGAGCATGCATTGCAGTTGGTCCCCTGAGTTACTAAGCAAGGCAATGTCATCAGCGAATCGCAAGTTGCTAAGATATTCTCCATTAACTCTTATCCCCAATTCTTCCCAATCCAGGTCTCTGATTAGAGACCTGGATTGGGAAGATCGTAGAGAGCGATTGGAGAGATCGTATCTCCCTGCCTGATGCCTTTCTTTATTGGGATTTTGTTGCTTTCTTTATGGAGGACTATGGTTGCTGTGGAGCCGCTATATATACCTTTCAGTATTTTTACATACGGCTCGTCTACACCCTGATTCCGCAATGCCTCCATGACTGCTGAGGTTTCGACTGAATCAAACGCTTTCTCGTAATCAATGAAGGCGATATAGAAAGCTTGGTTATATTCCGCACATTTCTCTATCACCTGATTGATAGTGTGAATATGGTCTATTGTTGACTCGCCTTTACGGAATCCTGCCTGGTCCTTGACGGAAGTCTAAGGGGTTCCTGATTCTATTTGCAATTACCTTAGTAAATACTTTGTAGGCAACGGACAGTAAGCTGATCGGTCTATAATTTTTCAAGTCTTTGTCGTCCCCTTTCTTGTGGATTAGGATTATGTTAGCGTTTTTCCAAGATTACGGTACGCTCGAAGTCATGAGGCATTGGGTATACAGAGTGGCCAGTTTTTCTAGAACAATCTGCCCACCTTCCTTCAACAAATCTGCTGTTACCTGATCCTCCCCAGCTGCCTTCCCCCTTTTCATATCTCCCAAGGCTTTCTTTACTTCTTCCGGCGTTACTTGTGGGATTTCAACTTCCTCTAGACTATTCTTCCATTATCGTCATGGGTGCCACTGGTACTGTATAAATCTCTATAGAACTCCTCAGCCACTTGAACGATCTCATCCATAATAATAATGATATTGCTGGCTTTCTCTCTTAACGCATACATCTGGTTCTTGCCTACTTCTAGTTTCTTCTTCACTGTTTTTAGGCTTCCACCTTTCCTAAGAGCATGTTCAATTCTATCCATATGATACTTCCTTATGTGAGCTGTCTTACGCTTGTTGATTAACTTGGAAAGTTCTGCCAGTTCTATTCTAATTGTAGGGTTAAAGGCTTTCATACATTGGCGTTTCTTGTTTTGATCTTTCGTCCCCAGTGATAGCTTACTGGTATCCTGCCTAACGGAGTTGCCACCGACGTCTATTGAAGACTCCTTAATGATGCCCTAATGAGATTAGATATAGCTGCAGAAAAAAATGTAAATTCAAATAACTTTTCGGGACGGCATAGCTCACAATTTGTGATTGTAGATATATGGATGTCTGGTAAAAATAAGCATAACTAACAAACGCATTTCAAGGCTTTCACTTATTGTAAATATATATTATGACGATATTACTATACTGAATAGACGAGTCGCCGCGAAAACGACGACGAAGAGAGTCTGTGCCCTTGGCGCAAGCGATTGTCGGCCCGGTGCTCTGGCTCCAGTCCAGTTTAAATTAGTGTAAATAGCCTGTAAATAGCCTCTTCCGTCTGTGTCTTTCTACACTTACCATCCTGGAGGAGGTGAGCGATTCCCGTCCTCGCCACGGAACTCCGGAGTGGTTGGTACATCT
This sequence comes from Dermacentor andersoni, assembly GCF_023375885.2. Classification (NCBI taxonomy): domain Eukaryota; kingdom Metazoa; phylum Arthropoda; class Arachnida; order Ixodida; family Ixodidae; genus Dermacentor; species Dermacentor andersoni. The sequence goes on along the minus strand of NC_092819.1, from coordinate 154,103,861 downwards.
AGCTTGTCACGATGACTCCCGGTGACGAGACCGCCACTGCAACGCAACGGCTTCGGCTTGTCCGACTGCTCCAATCGTCACGGTTGCACAGCATCGCGACCCTGGTGTGTCCTCTGGCCTGGAGGGACAGGACGTTGACGAATGGATCAAGCTCTATGAACCCGCCAGTGCTAATAACAGGTGGGACCCAACGATTACGCTCGCCAATGTCATCTTTTATCTCGGCGACACCCCGCGCGTGTGGCACCAAACGCATGACGACTAGGTAACCAGTTGGGACAGTTTCAAAGAAAAGCTACCGGGACTGTTCGGCGACCCCATTGGCCGCACGGTTGCCGCGAGAAAGGCTCTTGCGTCCCGTGTTCAGACATATACAGAGCCGTACGTTTGATACATCCTCAACGTCTTGGCTCTATGCCGCAAAGCTGCCGGTGCTATGTCTGAAGCTGATAAAGTGTCACGTGTTCTAAAAGGCATCGCCGAAGACGCTTTCAATTTGCTTGTGTTCGGCAACGTCTCGCCAATCGACGCCATCATTAAAGAATGCCGTCGCCTTGAACAGGCTAAGAGCCGCCGTATCACACATCACATCACGCGGCTACCCAACACTGCTGCTACGTCGACATGAGGGCCGACCGCGTCAGGCCACCACCTGTGACGAGGTCACCCGTATTGTTCGCCGCGAGCTCGAGGCCACCTGTTCACCAGCTTTCTCCGGGACGCCTCCCTATCCGCCAACAACCACGATTGCTATGATTCAGGCCGTAGTCAGGAATTTGAGAACATGGGTCTACACACCATGTGTTCAACATCTCAACCGAGCGTTCCCCAGTTCTCTACCGGCCCTCCTTGTCACCGGCAGTCTTTTTCTGCTATATCTCGCCGCAACCCGTCCGAATGGCGTACCCCGGATGCCAGGCCTATCTGCTTCCACTGCTGTTGCATCGGCCACGTCACCCGTCACTGCCACAACCGATGGCCACCACCTCCTCGGATATAAGCCACCCCTTAATCCCGCACCTTTGGCCCTTCTGTACCCTATACCACCCGCCATGAACCCACTGCTGCAGATGCCCCTGCTCCGAACCTTCGCTACAGCCGCTCGCCCTCACCTCGACGCCATCAGTCTCGTTCGCTCCAACCCCTTCGCTTCTCTTCGCCGCCTATCACCTCCCGGACCCAGCCGCAAAACTAGGTACTGCAGCTTCTGGAGGTGAAGCTGCGTTGTCGACCCTGCCCTCAAATCCTCTGCTCACGTTACCTACGAACCAAAACCTTCTTGACGTTGACGTCAAGACGGCTATCCTGCCACTGTACTCATCGATACAGGCGCTCATCTTTCTATTATGAGTGCTGCCTTCCGACGAAGACTGAAAAAGCTCCTCATCCCAGCGTCGGCACCCGTCGTCCGCGTTGCAGAAGGCGGTACTGTGCCTACCGTCGGCATGTGTGCGGCAAGTGTCAGCATCGCCGGCCGCCACACTCCTCATCTCCTCTTCACCGTGATTGCTCATTGCCTCCACGACCTAATTCTCGGCCTCGAATTTCTCTCCGCGCATTCTGCCCTCATTCACTGCTCTGCCAGTACCCTTCGCCTTGAGCTGCCGATTCTCGCCGAACCTTCTGACACACCGCAGTGCCGCTTACGCCCCACCGACTTCCTTCGCCTGTCGCCAAAGCCAATAGCATTTATTGAACTGGTGTCTTCCCCATCAGTTCCTGAAGGCGAGTACCTCGTCTCTCCTCTGCCCGACATTCCACTACATTATGACGTTACCGTGCCTCACAGTATACTTACCATTACTGCGAACCGCACTCGCACACCTATCTTTGACTTTGGATTGGCAAAGCAAATTCTACCGCATGGTATTTTCATGGCCAACTTTGTCTCGGCGACCATGATGTGGCAGCGTTAACAACCGATGGTTCTTGCGAGCTTCGCAGGCCCCTCGCGCCAGCCTCGGGCGCTGATCCCAACATAAAGAAAATGGTTGCGACGGACCTGTCCTCCGCGCAGGCGGAATACCTTTGCGAAGTATTATCGTCCTACCGAGATATTTTCGAGTTCGACGATCGCCCTTTAGGCAGGACGCTCGCGGTCAAGCATCGCATTCTTACTGGCGATGCTACGCCTTTTCACGGACGACCGTATCGAGTTTCTGCGTCGGAATGCCGAGTAATACAAAGTGAAGTGAACAAAATGCTAGATAAAAACATCACTGAGCCTTCTTCGACTCCCTAGGCGTCACCTGTGGTGTTGTTTAAGAAGGACGGCACATGGCGCTTCTGTGTAGACTACCGTCATCTGTACAACATTATTGAGAAGGATTTCTACCCGCTCCCACGTATATTCTATAGCCTTGACGGCCTCCACGGTTCCAGCTATTTCTGTTCTATTGATCTTCGTTCTGGATAGTGGCAGATTGCTGTTGACGATATGGACAGAGAAAAAACCGCGTTCATCACACCTGATGGCCTATACCAAATTAAAGTAATGCCGTTTGGATTATGCAACGCCCGTGCCACCTTTGAGTGCATGATGGACTCCTTGCTCCAAGGTTTCAAATGGTTGACGTGCCTCTGCTACCTCGACGGCGTCATCGTCTTCTCGCCAATGTTCGACGCCTCACCTTGACATCTAACAACTATACTTGATGTATTTCGAAAGGCAAAGCTCCAACCTAACTCGTTCAAATGTCGTTTTGGCCACCGTCAAATTACTCTTCTGGGCCATCTCGTTGACGCCTCCGGAGTACAGCCTAATCCGGACAAAACTCGCGCCGTCCGAGACTTTCCGGTTCCGAAGACAGCCGCAAACGTCCCAAGTTTTGTAGGACTACTATGCTCGCACTTTCGTCGTCTTGTTCCGGATTTTGCAACAATTGCTATAGCCCTCACTAATGTTTTGAAGAAAAGCGTACAATTCTCGTGGAGTACTTCAGAAGCCGCCGTCTTTTCTCGTCTCGCCGCTCTTCTAACCTCGCCACCCATACTCGCCCACTTCGACCCTGATGCTCCTACAGAATTGCGTAGATGCCAGCGGTCATGGCGTAGCCCAGCGTCAGCGTAGCCAGGATCGCGTTATTGCTTATGCAAGCCGCCTCCTCACATCATCGGAGCGCAACTATTCCATTACGGAACGAGAATGCCTTGCTGTTGTCTGGGCGGTTGCGAAGTTCCGTCCTTACCTTTAAGGTTGCCCTTTTTTCGTAGTCACTGACCATCATGCTGTCTCCTGGCTCTCATAGCTAAAAGATCCTAGAGGCCGGCTCGGTCGATAGGCTTTGAGGCTACAAGAATTTTTATATTCCGTGGTCTACAAGTCTGGCCGCCTGCAACAAGACGCTGACAGTTTGCGACGTTACCCTGTTGACGACTCTGACTCCTCCAATACTGCCAGTGCTTCTTGCGTATTCTCTGTATCCCAGCTGCTTCATTTCGCCTACGAGCAACGGCGTGACGTCTACATCAGAGCACTCATCGACTGCTCTGAGCACTCTCCGGCCGATGCTGCTCTACGCCCCTTCGTCTTCCGCGACGGTACTCAGTACCGTCGTAACCTTCATCCGGACGGCTCTGAGCTCCTGCTTGTAATACCTAAACGCCTCCGCTCCACCGCTCTAGAAAGCTTCACGACGCACCAACGGCAGGACACCTCGGCATATCTCGAACCTATGACCGTGTACGTCGCCGTTTTTTCTGGCCTGGCCCGTTCCGTACGACGTTACGTCGCCGCTTGTGAACTTTGCCAACGACGCAAGAAGCCTTCCCAGCTCCCCGCTGGTTGCCTGCAGCCGCTCGACATCGCTGCCGAGCGCTTCCATCGTGTCGGCTTGGACCTTCTCGGCCCATTTCCGGAATCCCCATCAGGAAACAAGTGGGTTGCAGTCGCGGTGGACTACGCGACGCGCTACGCCGTAACTCGTGCTCTTCCGACCAGTTGCGCAACTGATGTTGCGGACTTCCTCCTACATGATATCATTTTCATGCATGGTGCTCCGCGTCAATTGCTTACAGACCGCGGCCGCCCCTTTTTGACCAAAGTCATTGACGACATCATGCGTGCCTGCTCAATACAGCATAAGTTTACCACCTCCTACCACCCCCAAACGAACGGCCTCACTGAGCGTTTGAACCGCAACCTTACAGACATGCTATCCAAATACGTTTTAAACGATCACCGTGACTGGGACCTGACTCTACCTTACATTACCTTGGCATACAACGCTTCGAAACTGCTGGCTTTTCTCCGTTTTACCTCTTGTATGGCCGCGAACTGACGCTACTACTAGAGACTGTGCTTCCGTCCACCACAGCTTCATCTAGCGCTTATGCCCGTGATGCAGTCGCCCGTGCTGACCACGCTCGTCAACTTGCGCGCGTTCATCTACAAGTCTCTCAAGACAAACAGAAGCGACGCTACGCCATCCGTCACCGTGCACCCTCGTGTTGCTTTGGTCACCATCGCGTAAAGTTGGCCTTTGTGAGAAGCTGCTTTCCTGTTACACAGGCCCACATGGCGTGCTCCGCCAAATGACGATGTCACCTATGAAATTGTTCTAGCCACGCCCACTACGTCCTCCGCTGTGACAACCAGTGACATTGTCAACGTCGCCCGACACAAGCCCTACAACTCTCCACGCGACTTCTAAACAAACTGCGGAATCTCGACAAACTGCGGCTAAATACATTGTGAATGCGCAACGTATGAATAGAGCTACTCTATGCAAATAATGCAGCGAGCAGCCAGAAACAGCGTGTACCATCCGTAAGATAATTTTATCTTCAGTCATGTACTGCAATGCAGCCACATCGAGAAAGACAGAAATAGTTACGAAAGATATAAACAGTACGGGCAGCGGGGGCTACTTTAGTCGACATGGGAATGGCGCTGCAACTCCGATGGCTATTGTGTCCTGTCTTCGGTTTCTTCAGAACTTGGCATGTCTTCTGTGCTGCAGCTTCAAGAAGCAATCCACCTACCTGAAACGCGTACCACATGCTTCTACCGGTAGTAGGCTGGAATACGAGCGGTGCGCGTCGAAAATCAGCCGCGGGATTTTCGTCAACAACAACATATCAATCCTTCACTGCAATGCAGCCACATCGAGAAAGACAACTACTTAAGCAAGATATACACAGTACGGCCAGCGGGGGCTGCTTTAGTGGACATGGAAACGGCACTGCAACTCCGATGGCTATTGTGTCCTGCCTTCGGTTTCTTTAGAATTTGGCCTGTCTTCGGCGCTGGAAATTTATGACTATTTAAAAAGACGTACGCAGTATGCTTTTATCACTGAAGCTGCTGAGTTTTTCCAAGCATCGTGGTTGAGATCCCACAATCCGCAGATAGTATTCGTACAAGCACAGTTAAAAAAATTGGATGTATCCATACGCCAAGGTTACCATTCAAATGATGCCTTTAAAGAGCTCAAAATTGAGTTCGTGGACATATTTCCTAGTCATGCTAAACTATCACCAAGGCGAGATTTAGTTAATATCTTACACAGCCACCTACATCAGCTAACCACTGACAACGTAATAGCTACTGACGCTTCTGTTTGCAATGAGAAAGCAGGAGTGGGGATCTTCTCTGAATCTCTTGAATGGTCGTACTCCCTTCGCCTTCCCGACTTCACACCTATATTTCAGGCAGAATTATGAGCGATTATATTAGCATTGCGAAAACTCTCCCAAAAAGACCCATTAGCTGTTATCGTGACCGACTCGCTATCTGTATGCACAGCACTAACTGCATCTTTAAATTCAGCAATTCAAAGAACATTTCGTTCGATGGTACCTCCGTACTTACGAAAAGTATGTTTGCTTTGGGTACCGGGACATCATGGGTTGCACATGAATGAAATGGCCGATTCACTCGCACGAGCATCCCTGAACGGCCCTATCATATCTGTTTCGCCGACATCAGCTTATGTCACCGCGGCTAGGTACAGAAATTTCGCTGTATCTCAATATTCTGCAATATCCATGCTAACACCGTGTTCTGAATTCCACCATCTTGGCTTCCCGTGGAATATTAATTGGTGTCCTTCAAGGCAATTGGAAGTATCTCTTACAAAATTGAGATGTATACGTCGTCTAAATTTTTACTTACACAGGTCTGGTCTCGCTATGACCCCTCTATGTTCTTTTTGCAGTGCACCTGAAACTATCGAACATTATTTTCTCTCATGCCGCCGCTTTCTAAGACAAAGAAACATATTAGAATACTCATTTACCAAACTTGCAATATCGCTAACCTCGCCAAGCATTCTTTCTTTTGGGGCGACTTCACTGGGATCAAGCCACAGGGATGCTTTTCTTGCAGTTTAGAATTTTGTTAGAGAGACAAAAAGAGTACCTTGCTGGTTTTCTGCAATTGTCCATAGTTTCTATTATTTCATTTCTTTACGTTAAATTATTTTAACAAAATTCTTAACAATATTTTCATTGCAAGTCTAAATTGCAGTTTTATCGTCCCACGCTCCACTGTTCAAATCTAGCCTCTCTATATTTCTAACCTTCCGGAAAACCGCCTGTTTCTTGGCCAATTCCCATCGTGGGTGCGCGCCACTGTCTGGGACACAAGACAAGAAACGCGTCGCACGGGCGCCTTCTCTCGCGTCTCGCGCTAACGCGAGACGAGAGCATCCGCGAACGTTTTCGCAAGGCACACGTCTCGTCCATCACTTTTTTTCTCACTGAAGGACTTTGACATTCTTGACAAATCCGTGCAGGTTCGTACCAGCTCAGCCGTTAAGAGGCACCGAAGAAATGGAGCCGTCGGAGGCTACAGACCAGGTGAGCCACATGCATTTTTCTCTGTTTGGTCAGGGCAGTCCCACCACGCATATGCGCGCCGTATGAAACACCTGTATTTGCATTTCCTCTAAAGGCACATTGATCGGCTGGTATCCCCTTTTCCGATGGTGTTCTTGTAGGAACGCGGCAATTGCAGAGATACCATTTCTTTTTTATATATGTTTTTGTAACGACCAGTTGCCATACGTTAGTATGCCCGAGTTTGTGAGTGGATTAGAGCATTGATGGGTGAGGGTGAATTCCGGAAGGCGCGTCCTGGGGGGCCTTTTCAGTTGATATTCTACGGTTGTTTACACTAGATTTAAACGGTTGAAATTCAAAGGAAACGGTTCGTAAACTGCTCCTAAAGTTTACATACTGAGAAAAAATTTGTCGACATCGAGAGCGGTCTTTTCCGTTACGCATGGTATATGTTGTTGGCCTAGTTGCAAGAACAAAGACACCGTTCCTGCAGCGTTAACTTTGAGCTTGCGTAAATCTAGCGGTACTTGTCAATCCAAAGGAGTTTCACGACATCCTGTTGTTGAGTTCGGCCGCAATAATTTTGCACACGTAGCTCTTATAGGCTATGGACTAGCTTAGCCTCTTGTCGGAAGCATCGGTCTAAACCAGCGGCGCTAGCTTTCTTTTATTATGACGTTAATTAGCTACACTACTTTGCTTCACACTGGTGAAAGATAGGAAAGCTAGGTTTTAGTATAAACTTTTCTAGTTTTAGGGCTTTAATTTGCTTCGCGTTCTTTCATATATTAGGACAGTGGGCGTTCTTATGACTTCTCCATAATACACAGGGAGTCATCGTTTGCATGATTCGTACGCGTTTTAATGCCCAACAGGCACCAAAATGTGTATTTGCATACCACATTGGTGCTCCTACGTTCAAGGACGCATACAGTACCATTATACTTTATTTTTATGACGAACTGGGACAAGTGTAGCGCCATATTATGTATGCATGTGCCGATGCCCGTGCACGGTTTTGGCCATCTACTTTTCTTAACCCTCTTGGAAGTGTTGAGGGCTTCGAAACCTGGCGGTACCGCTAAAATGTGGCCATCGGACTACGCGGGCAGTAAAAGCAGCAGTTGAACGAACAGATTTCGAGCTGTTTGTGGCGTTCGTTTCGATGACGTTCAGTGAAAACGTCGCCGCTGAGTTTCTCGAAGTGTGTATATATATATATATATATATATATATATATATATATATATATATATATATATATATATATATATATATATATATAAGCGATCCGAGAGCTCCATGGGAGTGCCGTAACAGCGTCGTGATGTGCAGGAATATAATGCCATTAAACGAGACGTGGGTCGCAATAGACAGATATCTGGCTTGAACGAGACAATTGTGGTGTCAGTAGTAAGCGATGTCCCCTTACCTCGAACCTACCTTCAGGTATCGAGGAACTTAGCTGTGACGTTACATATATATATATATATATATATATATATATATATATATATATATATATATATATATATATATATATATATATATATATATATATATATATATATATATATATATATATATATATAACGCCTGATGGGCTCTGGGAATTCCAAATTCTGCCTCTTGGTTTGTGTGCCGCCCCAGCCACGTTCCAAAGACTAATGGATACTGTTCTCTCAGACCTTAAGTGGAAGACTTGCTTAGTCTACCTAGACGATGTCATTGTTTATTCTGCCACATTTGATGAACATCTCAGACGGCTACGGTCGGTTCTTCAAGCCATGCGGTCCGCTGGGCTTACCTTAAAACCTGAAAAGTGCCACTTTGGCTACGAAGAATTACAGTTTTTGGGCCACGTAGTAAGTTACACGGGTGTCAGACCTGATCCTGAGAAAATCGAAGCCGTCGCAAAGCTTTCAAGGCCTACAGACAAAAAGGCAGTCAGACGCTTCCTGAGGCTATGCGCATATTACCGGCGATTTATTGCGGGTTTTGCACGCATCGGCCTCACCGCTCACCTGCTTAACCAGAGAAGATGTCCCGTTTGTGTGAGACGAGGAGCAGGAGGCGGCATTTAACGAGTTGCAGCACCGCCTACAAACTCCGCCTGTTCTTGCCCACTTTGACGTGGATGCGCCGACAATGATCCACACCGATGCGAGCAACGTAGGTCTTGGCGCCGTCCTTGTTCAGCGCCAAGACGGCGCTGAGCGAGTCACCGCTTACGCGAGTACAACATTGTCACGTGCCGAGTCGAACCACTGAGAAGGAATGCTTGGCTGTAGTATGGGCAGTTACCAAGTTCCGCCCGTACATATACGGCCGTCCATTTCAAGTTATAAGTGAGCACCATTCTCTTTGTTGGTTGACCAACATGAAAGATCCATCAGCACGTTTGGCACGCTGGAGCCTACGGCTTCAAGAGTACGACATGACAGTGGTCTATAAATCAGGAAGGAAGCACTTAGACGCTGACTGCCTTTCCAGATCGCCGATCGAGTCGTGAGGCGGAGATGATGACGAATCCGCAGGCTTTTTAGGAGTTGTTGATGCGGCCACCATCTCTCAACAACAGCAAGAGGACCAGGAGCTCGCGTCACTAATTGATTTCTTAGAAGGCCGCACCACAAACAAGCTCAGATTGTTCTCAAGGCACCTCTCATCATTCTGCCTGCGCAACAGTGTTCTTTTTAGGAGGAACTTCTCTTCAACAGGGAAAAGATATCTACTAGTCGTCCCTAAAACTCTGCGCAATGAAATTTTGCAGGCTTGTCACGATGAAGCTACCTCAGGTCACTTAGGCTACACAAGAACATTATCACGGATCAAAGAGAAGTATTACTGGCCACGGCTCGCAGCAAAGGTGAAGCACTACATTCGAACGTGCCTTGACTGTCAGCAACGAAAAGTGCCACCTACGAAACCTGCTGGACTATTGCATTCCGTTCCAGTGCCGGAAACACCATTTGCACAAATTGGGATTGACCTTTTGGGCCCATTCCCAATATCTGCTGCTGGAAATAAGTGGATTATAGACGGTACAGATTACCTCACGCGATATGCTGAAACCAAGGCACTTCCTAGCAGCACAGCAGCCGAGGCCGCACAGTTCTTCATCGAAAACGTCGTCCGGAGGCACGGTGCTCCAGCGGTCATCGTAACCGACAGGGGAACCGCGTTCACGGCTGAACTTTGGCGAACTGTACTCATCCTCAGTGGCACGGCACACAGAAGGATGACGGCCTATCACCCGCAAAGCAATGGACTTACGGAGCGCCTCAACAAGACTCTCGCAGACATGCTGTGCATGTATGTCGATGTGGAACACAAGAACTGGGACCAAATGTTACCCTACGTAACGTTTGCTTATAGTACGGCTCGGCAAGAAACAACAAGAATGGCGCCATTCAGTCTCCTCCACGGTCGCGAAGTGACTACAATGCTGGATGCTATGCCTCCTCATGATTCCGGCGATCCCGAGAATGACGCCGCTGATTTTACAGAGCGCGCCGAAGAAGCAAGACAGCTAGCGCGCGTTCGCATAGCTAGCCAGCAAGGCCGTGACGCCCGACGTCATAATCAGCGCCATCGATGCGTCGTCTACCAGCCCGGCCAAAGTGTCTGGGTTTGGGCTGCAGTACGCCGCCGAGGCTTCGCGGAGAAACTTATGCGCCGATACTTCGGACCGTACAAGGTTCTACGACGCCTTAGCGACGTCAACTATGAAGTCGTTCCTGACAGCCCATCCTGCTCGAGGCGCCGTCAGGACCTGCCTGAGACTGTGCACGTGGTGCGCATGAAGCCTTATTTTTCTGATTGACATGGACACACTCTGGTTTGCTGGACACCGAATGCTACCCGCCGAGCATCGGGACGATGCTCCTTTTGGAAGGGGGCAAATGCCACGACGCCATCTGTGGTCAACCACGTTGACGATGAAGACGACCTCGTGGCTGCAAGCGAGGCACTACAGAAGAAGAAGCCTGGACTGAGCGCTTGCCCTAATTCTCTCAATTAAATACCGCTCTCCGCTCTCGTCTCCAGTGAGCCGTGGCAATATATATATATATATATATACGTAAACGAGAACAAAGGGGGTTAACCGGGGGGCCCGATTTTTTATAAGTCATATCATGAGAAGCCAACAAACACTGACACCAAGGACAACATAGGGGAAATTACTTGTGCTTAATAAATAAATGACTTGTGCTTCATAACATGGTGTCAGTGTTTGTTGGCTTGTCATGATATGACATATATATATGCGTGTGTGTGTGTGCGTGTGTGTGTGTAAGACATTCCCGCGGGCACGTTCAAGAAATTTCAAAAATTGCCTGTGTCAGATGGCACAATTTTAGTCCGTTACCTGGTCTACTCGCATAGCCGGATATTACTTGCACGAAAAATTGACATTCATAGTAATCTAATTACCACAAATTTTCAATTAAATTTCGAACTAATTAACATATGGCACATATTGCAATTAACAAATGTTAGCGCGTGAGACTGCAAGACATATCCACTTGAAGAAAGAATTGTGCGGATGGCACTATTTACGAGATATGCGCCGTCAAACTTGCGGCAAAAATGCACAGTATTTCATTATGCAAAAAAGAGGTGAGGCGTGCAGACAGGACACAAGACTAGAGAAGTGGACAACACGGGTGGACAACACGTGTTGTCCACTTCTCTATTCTTGTGTCCTGTCTGCACGCCTCACCTCTTTTTTGCACAATGAATCCTTACCAAGTAGCTCAGCTTTCTGCCGTTCTACACTGTAGTTCCACTTACTTTCTTAACGAAACGGCCTTTTACGCGCTGAAGCACAAATGTAATTGCAAAGCCAATGCACTTATCCGCAAGGTTAGGGAATTAACATCTCGAAACTGATGTCATCCTGCGAACTCGTTCCAAGCGGATCCGCTTTGCGAACTCCCCGGCTATGATTGTAAATTGCGTTATATGACTTATAAACGTGCTACGCAAGATGCACAAGAAAAAGATAAAGGGGACAGGACAGAGCCCAGATACGACGGAAAGCAGTTATATGGGCAACCTAATCGCATGCATTCAGTGTCCAGCGCATATGAGAGTCTGCCTTAAAGGTATACAAAGAATGGAGCCCTAAGGCGAAGGAAATGAACAAGAAGTCAGTGTAAGTTATCACGTACGTCCACAATATCTCCCGCGATGTGAAGAAAGTGGCTAGCAGGTACGGTGTGAACGTGGTGCTTTCAGCGCCTTGCCAGTTAGGGCAGATTTTCTCGCTGATGTCGAAACATATAAAAATGTGAGTGCGCGAAGCAACATTTTTCACGAATTGTGCATGCGCTGTTGTTTACGGTATTTCTTTATCTTGTGGGGGTGTGCACGTTGGGCAAACGAGGCGCTGCGTCAATGATGACACGCGAGAGCACCGTCTGGCTGCAAGGAGTAACGATGGTTGCCATTTAGATGTCCATAACGCGAGTTGAGGCAGCGCACCGCATTTCCACCAAATCGGGGTCATGGCAAAAGCACGCTATGAGACGGAAAGGGAAATTATTGAAGCTTTCTTCATCAAGCAACAGAGGGACAAGTGGGCAGGCAAGCCTTCGATTTTACACTCAGACGGGAAGGTCGCTGTTTTCGATAGCCACATATCAGTTTTATTCGTTTTCATTACTTTGGTGATGTAGTTTTCACCAATATCTGCTCTACTGTTACTAGTGTCAGTTACTGTTGACTTTGCATATGCTTTTCGTGATGTGGTTTTGTTTGTTTCCTTCTTTTCGTTTTTACTGCGTACTCGGTTGTCCTTCTTTTTTGGTTTATTTCGGTTTTGCTGTTGATCTCTTTTAAAATTGCCTTAAAAATGAAGTTTTTCTTGCTGTATTAAAAATTATTTTCGCCAGTGAAAGATAGTGTGCAGAGCTTGTGTTGTGGTGATGGCAATTTCATTGTCCAGGTTTTACACATCCGGGTGGCGCATGTTATTAGAATGCCTATACGAAGGCTTTCTGTACTGTCCACATTTTCTTTCTTGTCTAACATTCGCAGAACCTTTATAATTCAAGTATGAACCAACTAGCCCGCAAGAGAGTATTATTGCAATATGTGCCTAAGGTAATTAGGTAAATACTTAGTGAATTTCTGCTCATTATTCGATTATCCATTTATATATATATATATATATATATATATATATATATATATATATATGTGTATATATATATATATATATATATATAGTCATATCATAATGTCATATCATATCACCACTCACAGACCTTAGCGGTGGACGTGGAACGTCCTTTTTGCCGCAGGCGTCACGAGAACGTGATCTTTTTGGGTGAAGGCAACTGGTCAATAAACCTACACATGCTATCAGACGGCATCAATGTTGCCGGATTCGAGACCCTCGTTATGGAATAAACGAGAAGAGAGGGTACTAGTAGAGTGGTGGCGCTGGCTAGCACTCCCAGGGTTCTACTAGTACACATAAATACCCAAGAAAGTGGATGGGGAAACAGCGCCGCGGTAGCTCAATTGGTAGAGCATCGCACGCGAAATGCGAAGGTTGTGTGTTCGGTTCCCACCTGCGACAAGTTGTTTTTTCATCCACCTTAATTACCATTAATTTATCGTTTCTTTATTTCATTTATTAAGCATAAGTAATTTCCCCTATGTTGTTCTTGGTGTCAGTCTTTGTTGGCTTCTTATGATATGACTAATAAATATCGGGACCCTCGGTTAACCCCCTCTCTTCTCGCTTATATATATATATATGTGTGTGTGTGTGTGGGCTAGAACTGTACTATTTGCCACATGCATTCTATCTTTTTTTTCATTTTTGAGAGTGTTCTCTGAAACGCCCCGCATATTATATAGCATATATCGAGCACATTTATGCTCTTACGTTCAGGGGCACATGGAACATCATTGTCTCTTTTTTTTTTGTAAGGCTAGCACATACGTTAATGCGGGCAGGTACGGAAGCAAGCTCTGCGTTTTCATCCCGCATCACATGACAACTGGGAGCCGTGATGAAGCCGTGGGAAAGCACAATTTTCCCTAATGTATCTATCACAAGGCTCCGCAAAGACATATTGTTTTTGTGCACGGCGAGAGATTTGACGAGCGTTCCAGCTTTAGAAACCTGTCATCGCGCATGCAACGATAAGTAATCAATATAATCATTAAATTGCATTTATTGCCACCCATCGTGGTGGCTCAGCGGCTGTGGCGTTGCACTGCTAAGCACAAGGTCGTGGGATCAAATCCCGGCCCCGGCGGCCCGATATCCACGGGGGCGAAAAGAAAAAAAAAACGCATGTGCACGCTGTGTATTGGGTACACATTAAAGATCACCAGGTGGTCAAAATAATTGATGGGTCTCTCCACTACGGCGTTCCTCGCATTCATATCCTGGTTCTGGCACGTACAACCCCGGAATATTGTTACGAAAGATGCTTATTTACATGGTTAAACGAGGTCCAGCAGGCAGCCACAGGCAAGGCCCAGCCGGCGCAGGTTACCCCGCGCCAACGCGCGCATTCCCTACTTCCTCTTTCTCGGCCTCAGTCGTGCAGTGCTGCTACATTTTCCCTGGGGGCAGATGAAGCTCGCTGAGCGAGTTAAAGGAACCTGTGATGATATTGCTGGAGTCTATCCACGTGAACAATTTGCGTCGCACGTGAACGCCGATTACTTGCCGTCAATTTGGCGATGACATAGTTCACATCACTCAAGCGACTGAGTATAAAGAATGGTTCAGTTTAAGTGGTGAGAAACTTGTGGTGCAATTTCTTTTTGCCAACAGTTGTCCACAAGAAAACAGTCAGCGGGAGTAAAGCTGACAAGGATTTGCCGCGCATCGTAGAGAATCTTGCTGTTGCCTTGTGAAGACAACGTCATAAGATGCGCCAGTCGACGTGCTTCTTCAGCACGATACATAGTTTGGGCAATTGAAGGATCTTTTTGACGCGATAAAGGTCGAGTAGTATCGAGAAAGCACTGGGGAGCGCGTGCGCACAGCAAAAAGAGCGGCGCATATCCAGTAACTTCATGCCTGGCACTATTATTGTACGCGTACGCTACAAATATAAGACGGCGTCCCAATTTTCGTAGTCAGCAGCGACATACATTGACAGCATGTTGGTAAGGGTTCGATTTGTCCGCTCCGTGAGGCCATTGATTTGTGGGTGGTAATGAGTGGAATGACGATATGCAGAATCACAGAGCCGCAATATTTTTCCAGCGACGTCGGCGGTGAATTTCCGTCCACAGTCTCCGATGACAACCCGTGGAGCGCCGTGACTGTGTATGACGTGTTGCAACAAAAAGGAAGAGACATCTGCTGCAGTGGCAGATGAAAGTGCCGCCGTTTCCGTTTAGCGAGTAAGGTAATCAACGCATACTATAATCCAGCGATAGCCAGCTGACGTTCTTGGAAGCGGGCCTAGCAATTGGATGCCGACTTTTTCAAAGGGCAATGTCGGTGGCCTAACTGGTTGCAAATTGCCTGCTGGAGCTGTCGTCGTTTGCTTGAGGAGCTGGCAAGCAGTACAGCTAGCGACACACTGTTTCGTTGTTTTCCAGTGCTTGGGCCAGAAAAATATCTGGCGAAGGCGGCGTAGTATGCGTGCAAAGCCAAGGTGCCCGGACGTGATATCGTCATGCATGGAACGAAGGACAGCAGGGCGGAGGTTTTCGGGTACAACTAGAAGCAATGGAGGACCATCAGCCGAATAATGTTTTTTCTACAACAAACCATTATTAATATAAATGGTGTTGTTCCTGCTGGCTCACGTGCAACTGCCCGTAGAGATTTCAAGGTAGGGTCGCAACGTTGCTCGCTCTCGAAGGTACTCAGGCCTGGAAACATCGACGAGATGGAAACTAGGTAGTCATCGAAGACATCATCGTCACCTTTAGTGTGCGGCAAAGGGAGACGGGATAGGCAATCAGCATCCGTGTGACATCGTCCGCTCTTGTAGTTGACGGAAAAGCTGAATTCTTGAAGGCGCAAAGCCCACCGGGCCAACCGGCCATATGGGTCGCGCAAGCCCAACGAGCAAACCGAGTGAATGATGGTCAGTCACTATAGTGAATGTGCGGCCATGTGGATACGGACGAAACTCCTGCATGGCGAACACGACTGCTAGGCCCTCGAGTTCAGTAACGGTGTCGTTTTTCTCTCCTTTAAGGGGTGTCCGACTAGCGTAGGCAATTACATGCTGATGGCCACCGCAGATCTGAACAAGCACAGCGCCAATACCCACATCGCTGGCGCCAGTATGCGGCGCAGTTGACGCCTCCTGATCAAAATGCCACAGAACCGCTCCAGACTTCAAAAATTTCAGCTGTTCAAACGCAGACTCGCAGTCAGCAGTCCACAAGTATGTGGGGTGTCTTCGTGAAGGAGAGACGTAAGGGGTGAGGCAAGCTGTGCGAAATTCATGATAAAGTGCCGGAAATATTGGAGGAAAAAAATTGGAGGACGCTTAAGCTTCGCCTTCAAGAGTGGAACGCGATAGCGTTATCGCACCCCGTTCGCACCGCCCAAAATTAAACGCAAAGGAATTGGGGCGTCCTCGCACCGGTCCCCGCACAGCCCCACTGCGCTGAAACAAGACGAAGGGGAAAAGCGGGCGAGTGGCCCGCTACCTGTCGGGGCAGCGCCGTACATTGCGAGGAGGGGGTCTTCTGTGTTTGCCGCAAGATGGCTCCACGTGTGCGCCAAGCACAGAATAAATGTAGCGGAGACACATTTCGCTACTCGTTTAACTGCGACTTCTGTAATCTACAAGCTCATAATTACCGGTATACACCGCAGTATAACATTGTACGGCACGTTTCTAAGGCAACACCGCAATCACTAGAGGCGCTTTTGTCTCGCTTTGAACCACCAAACTTATGGCTGAGTGGTGGCGTATCCGTGTCAAACTCCGGTGACCCTGGTTTGATTCCCACGCAGCCCATCTTGCAAGTTGTTTTTAGTTATTAATTGGCTCCCCGTATTTTTCACTCATGGCCAACGCCACCCACACCGGCTTTTCTGCGACACGAGGTCCTTAACGCTGTCGCGTTAATATAACACTTTGGCGTAGCGAGCGAGCACTCCTTGAAGCAGACACTTCTCACTAGAAGATAGAGCATCATGGGCTTAAAGTCAGCAGAATTCTCATGGCTGCCATCGGGGTTGGGTTTTTCCTGCAGTTGACGTCTCGACCGTTCCGACGCTGACAATGGCTTGTTCGTCAAAACTTGCCAGTTTAAGTCCTAGCAGCAATGTTATGTATTGGGTTGAAGCATTCACTGTCCAACAAAATAGTAAAACCATTGGTGGTGACAACGAAGGGGCGAGGGACTATCACATTTTTCTTGAGCGCGTTGTTATAATCGGACTCGGCTAAACCACAACAACAAACCATATGAGGGCGAGAAGTGTTGACAGATGCAAGAATTACAGTCTGAGGGGGCAATCACACAGCTTGCGGCACGGAGAGAACAGCGGCGGCATCACTGGTGTTATCTGCCATTGGAGTTCGCGCGCCGCGGCGAAGAAAAATCGCGCCAGTGCCACAATCCAGAGTTGCCCGCACCTACGCAAAAAAATAAATTCCTAAAATGATGTCGTGCTTTGTACGTGCAAGAACATTAAATTAACTTCGAAATGTCTGGTCTCCCAGCATAACTGAAACAGAACAGACCCTAAGGGGACGTAACATTTCCCCGCCAACTCCGCGAACGGTAGCGTTCCGATCTCTAGAAAACATGGAATGGAATGGAAAACTTTATTGAGTCGTTTAAGGTTTTAGCGGGTCGAGGCCGAAGTCTTCATCTTTGAAGCTTGGGTCCTCTTCAGCCATGGATGGGCCCCTAGTCGAGGGCTCCACTGAGCCGGGCCGCCTCGCACGCGTGCGCTATTAGAGCTCTTTGAGCCTCTGGCTCGCGGCTGGTGAGCCAGCTCTCCCATTGCTCCGCACTTGGTGTTTTGTGTTTGTGGAATGCCTGGTTTCTTGTACACTCCCATGTAATGTGGTATAATGTTGGTTTAGCTCCACACCACGGACAGGTTGCGCTATACTGCGTGGGGAACATCCTACTTAGTATGTGTAAGTTTGGGAAGGTGCCCGTTTGCAGTCTCCGCCATCCTGCGGCCTCCTCCTTTGTTAATTCTTTATGTGGTGGGGGATATTGATATCTTAGCCCCTTATAGAGGTTTAATAGCTCTGAATAGCTGTTCCAGCAGTTGATCCGTGGCCCCTCTGGGGCGGTTGACGTTCCTGCTCGGCTGGTCATCCCTCGAGCTAGGCTGTCCGCCCCTTCGTTGCCCCTGATCCCTGCGTGGCTTGGTATCCAGATAATGTTATGTGTGGGTTGTTCCTCAGCGATTGGAACTCTGCTGAGGATCTTGAGCGCCGTGCTACTAATTCTGCCTCTTATATAGCTCCGGCACGCCTCTTGTGAATCTGTTAGAATATTGAGGGATATTCCTGTTCTATAACCTTCCGCTGCCAGTGCGACAGCAATTTCCTCGGCCTCGGTTATGTTAGCCACCTCGGCCGTGAGTCCTGTGATTAATTCTCCTTGATTATTTACTACTACAGCTGCCGCGTTGTTTTTGTGTGCTTGTGAGTATAGGGACGCATCGGTATAGACTGTATTGTCCCGATGTCCCATCGTCTTTTCGTAAAACTCTGCCCTAGCCTGTCTCCTACTCGCATGGAGGTTTGGGTCCATGTTGCGAGGGATAGGTTGTATTCGTAGTTTCTTTCTTAGTGGATCTGGTATTGTGGCCCTGCTACTTTGCGGTTTTTCTACTTCCCGACCTAGCTTTGTCAGGAGCGCCCTTCCTGTTGTTGTATTGCTGAGTCTTCGTACTTGTGCGTTGAGCTGGCATTCCCTTAGTTCTTCAAAAGTGTTGCTGATTCCAAGTTGCATGAGTTTGTCGTTGGATGTGTTCCTTGGGAGGTGGAGAGCTGTTTTGTACGCGTTCCGGAGGATGATCTCCACTTGCTCTTTTTCGGTTTTGGTGATTGCATGGTACGGCAGTGAGTATGTGACCCGGCTGACTATCAGGCTGTGGACCAACCTGAGTGTATCCTCCTCTTTCATGCCATATCGCTTGTGTGCCACTCTGCTAATCATTCGGCCCACCTGTCCTGCTGCTTTGTTTAGCAGGCAGATTGTGTGGCTGCATCTCCGGCTTCCTTGCAGCCACATGCCGAGGATTCTAATCATCTTTTGTTCCGGGATGTTCTGTCCTTCTAGCCTTACTTCGAGCGGGGCATCAGTGGGGTGTCTGCCCACCCTGAGGAGTTCAGATTTCTCCGTGGAGCATCTGAGGCCTCTTTGCTTTGTGTATTCTTCGATGCAGGTGGCAGCTTCTTGTAGTGCCTCTTGTTTATCCCCTAGTGAGCCTTGAGTAGTCCAGATCGTTATGTCGTCCGCGTACATTGCGTGACTGATTCCTTGGATCTTGCTAAGTTTCTTGGTAAGGTTGACCATCGCTATGTTGAAGAGTACTGGCGAGATTACTGAGCCCTGCGGAGTGCCCTTGCATGGCGTTTGAAAGGCGTCACTCCGTAGGTCTCCCATGCCTACTGTCGCTGTTCTGTCGGTTAGGAAGCTTCTGATATAGTCATGGACTTTCTTCCCGCAATTAGTGGTGTTGATTCCCTCCATAATGGCGGCGTGGGACACGTTGTCAAAGGCTCCCTTGATGTCGATGGCCATGACCACGTTTTCCCCGTGTTTCGGCATTGTCTCGAGTACCTCTTCCTTTAGCTGTAGCAAGATATCTTGGGTAGACAAGTTTGCCCTGAAGCCGAACATGGTGTTGGGGTACCATCCTCCGTCTTCAAGATGCGTTTGGATTCTTCGGGTTACTATTCTTTCGTACAGCTTGCCTAGGCATGATGTAAGCGAAATTGGTCTGAGATTTTCAATTTGGAGTTTTTTGCCGGGTTTGGGAATCATCACCACTACGGCGTGTTTCCACTCCGCTGGTACTTTGCCTTCCTCCCATAGTTTGTTGAGGTAGAGGGTGAGCTGATCAATTGCTTCGTCGCTGAGGTTTCGAATTAGCGAGTTTCGGGTTTTGTCCGCCCCTGCTGCTGTGTTCTTCGTTGTAGCCCTTACAGCCTCGACGACCTCTTCTCTTGTGATGGGTCGGTCTGTAGTTGAATTTTCTTCACCCTGGTAGTCGCCTCGGTAGCCTTCTACCGAGATCTTTCCGTAGCATTCTTCCCGTACTGCTTGGAGCAGTTGTTCTTCTGTTCCCTCATACTGGTGGATTATTCTCTGAATGGATTTGCTGCTTTCCGCATTGCTCTTGCTCGGATCCATGAGTGTTCTGAGGATATGCCATGTTCTGGCTGTGCTTAGGGTGCCATTCAGTGAGGTACTAAACTGCTGCCACCCCTGCCAGCGGCGTTGCATACTCCTCTGCTTGCTGAGTTATTTCGGCAATTTTCTTCTTAAGCTTTCTATTTAGCTTCTGACGCTTCCACCGCTTGGTTAGGCCTCGTCGTGCCTCCCATAGCCTGAGGAGTCGTTTGTCCACTTCTGGTGCTTGTTCTGTTCGTTCCACTTCTTTTGTGTAGAGATCTCTTACTTGTCTGAGTTGATGGCTCCAATTCTCGGCCGAGGTTATGTCCCCTTTTAGCTGTTTACAGTGAACTCGAAAGGCATCCCAGTCTGTTAGACTTGCCTTGCCAATCTTCCTCCTGATGATTTCTGCCTCTGTGCTGGCCCTGATGATGTAGTGGTCGCTGCCGAGGTTTTCTTGCAAGTTCTCCCATTCGACTTGCTTAGCGCCCCTGACAAAGGTTAGGTCGGGACACGTGTCCACGCTTACGCTATTGCCCTGTCTGGTGGGTTGGCTTTCATCTGTGAGTAGCTCGCAGCCTGTTTTCTGCAGCTGTGCAGATACTGCGCCCTTTCTTGTCTTCGATTCTACTGCCCCACTGTGGACTCTTCGCATTGAAGTCTCCTGCTATTATTAGGGTGTTTTGCCCTGCAAGCTTCTTCGCTTCCGCAAAAAGCTTAATGAAATTTCCTCTGTTTTTAGGTGGGCTATATAGATTGATTACGAAAGTGCTGTTAGCTTTTTTTTCCATTTTGGAATCACTTCGGTCACGATATGTTCTAGCTGTGTGTCTTCTAGTTCCTTATGTGTTATGGTTGTTATTTTGTTGCTTATTAAAGTCGCTGTTCGTCCATTTTCCTGACACGTATATCCTTTTAGGGTTGGGATGCAATTTGTTTCCTGTAGTAGTATTAAATCTGGTGGATTTCCTCTAGTGTTAATGAACTGTTGCAGGAGCCCTTGCTTGCGCTTGTAGCTCCTGCAGTTCCACTGCCAAATCTCTAGTTGGTTTGGTCCTGCCATGTTGATGTATTGGTGTTGTTATTTGTTCCCTGGGATTCTGATCCAAACCTGCGCTCGTTGTAGAGGCGGCCTCTGGCGTCGTTTACTGTTCTCTGTGTAGTTTGATTCTTTACGTAGTGGCGGAAGCTCTGGTCTTGCAGGGCTATCTTTTGATTTAGCTGCTGCATTTGCTGCATGAAAGCTTTGAGGTCTTCAATTGAGGTGATCCCCTCGCTAGTTTGCGTGCTCTCTATATGTTGCTGCGGCGGTGACGGCACCCTAACTGGTGAGAAACCTGCCTTTCTCATCTCTTGCATTTCCTCAATTAGATCGTCTATTCTATTCCTGAGCTGCCGGGTTTCTTCGCGGCAGAGCTCAAGCTCCTTTTTAAGATTGCTGTTTTCGGCACAAAGCCTCTTCTCGTTTTCTGTCTGCATGCTTGTGTTATTGGTTATGTTGTTGTGCGGAGCAAGATGCGTTTTGGGAGGGCCGGCTCCCCAGCTCACCTTAACTCCGCTGCTTTTCTTCTGCTGATTTGGCTTCGACCAGGTCTGCTGGCCCGCGCCGCCCAGGGGTGGGTAGGGCTCGTCCCTCTCCCGGCTTCGGCCCTGGCCTTGACTGTGGCTGCGCCCTCGGCGGCGGCTCCTGGATTCACTCCGGTAGTCGCTCCGTCGCTCTTGATCTTCATTCCGGAACCAGCGCGGTCGCCTTGCGCCGCTTCTGCTCCTGCTGCGTCCCCGCCGCTGTTGGCCCTGGGGTCCCCATCGTAGTTCGTTTGTCGGCTTTAGGTGTTGTTTGCATACCTTTGTGCCCGCCGCGTGGAAGCCCCCACACAGCAGACACTTGGGTGTACATTGATGATGTTCTTCCGGATCTTTCTGGCCACATTGCTTGCAAGCTCTGATTGCGGGGGTCGGGCAAACGTCCGATCGGTGACCTTGCTGGCAACAAATATAGCAAACTTGCCGCGTTGGTCTGTACGGATAACACCACATCTCTCCCCCGTAGTACAAAACTTGCTTGGGGAGGATGGGGCCATCAAAAGTTATAACAGCTGTGCTAGATTGGCCTAGCATTCTCGCCGCTAAAATCTTCACCCCTTGCGTGCGTGTTCGTAAGTTTGTCTTGAGTTCTTCGGCGGGGGTCCCCGGGTCCACCCCGTGAATGACCCCGCGCAGCGTTCCCTCCGGCGCCGCCACGTCTGCGTTGACTTCGTAGCTGTGCTCACCAATCTTCAGTTGCGTGATGCGCCTGACTTGCTGAGCAGCACTTTCGTTGTCAGTACTAATTATGATGATGTTTGAGCCCGTGCGGAGCCGGATGATGAGGTCTTCAGCCCTGCATCCATGTCCGGTGGCCACAACCACCACTCGCGCCACTTGGTGTGTCTGCAGGTTTTTCACTGCCAGTCCCTTCGGCCGGAGGACTATCTTTAAATCATCTCTGGGGACCAGAGGCAGTCTCCTCCTCGGCGCTCTCTCTCCCTCTCCTTGCTTGGCCACAGCTGGTGCGCCATCTGTGCTCTTCATCGAGTCTAGGAAATTTTCATTCCCTAGCTTCTTTCCGGCTAAAAGTTC
The DNA here is from genome assembly GCF_023375885.2 of Dermacentor andersoni. Classification (NCBI taxonomy): domain Eukaryota; kingdom Metazoa; phylum Arthropoda; class Arachnida; order Ixodida; family Ixodidae; genus Dermacentor; species Dermacentor andersoni. The sequence continues at coordinate 154,081,136 of NC_092819.1, read as the reverse complement.
TGCTTTTCCGCTACGTTGTCGTTTTCTTTGCCGCTTGGATATGGCGATCTCCCAATCCGTGTCTGTGTCCTTGCCTTGATTTGCTTGTGACATTGGTGTTGCTGGGGTGCTGCCTTTCAGGGCTTGAGTAGTTACCGCTGCTCCGTGGGCGAGGGTCTCCCCGGCGGCGTCGCTGAAATCTTCATCCATAATTTCGAGTGTTTCCTCCATGAAACTTGTCGAAACTTGCGGTTGTAGGTGTGCTAGGTTGGGGTTGATGACTCGGGAAATCGCTCCAGCCTCCTCTGCCGCTGGCCGAGGCTGGGAGGGCCGCGGAGCCCCGCTACCGTGTTAGGCCTAATGGGCCTAGCTTCTGCCGGCCACGTAGGGAATCTTCAAGCTCGTGTAAATCCAAAAATAGCGGACCCACCGGCTCGAAAATGGTGTCCTCGTGGTCCGTTCCGCTTCCGGCGTCGGTTCCGACCGAAATTTGGACGGTCCAATTGGGTTAGACGGGTAAAAAATCCCGAAAACTACGGAGCGCATGTGAAGCAGCAGCCAGGGTCCCTCGATCTTCTTCTTCCCCTCGAAAACACAAATTTTTGTCCAAGACTATTTTTGAAAGACAGGCTCATAACAAACTGCAGCCCCAATTTCAACTAAAGCAAGATCACTCACATTGTCAACTGAAACGCACACCTTATTTTTAAACATTATTCCACAAGGGGGTCTTGATGATGATATATTGCGGCCTCGCCTCCGTCGGTCGCACCAGCTAGTTGCCCAGCGGCGGCGGTGACAACGAGCGACGACGAGACGACGGAGAGCGCCGTCGTGTCGGCTGCCGTGTGAGGCTGCGCTGGGTAATGGCGGAGTCACTGCGGTTTGCACGCCCCAGCGGCAGTCGGAAGGAACAGGGATGCGGCCAGGGCTCATCAGCGGGAACATGGTGTATATAGCAGTAAAACACACTGTGGGGCGTGGGGCTAGTTGGTGCATAGCGTTCAAAAGATGAAGCGCCAACAGTGACGGCCACTAGGAAGGAACAAAAAAATAGTATACTTATACAAAAATTTTCACATTATGAAATTCGTGGTAGGCAGCTCGATTTAGTTCATATTCGCTGTTGTATGTATCAGCAATTACCATTCATGTCCTCTCCTTATAAAATGTGGCGTGCCCCAAGGCAGCATTTTAGGTCCACTTTTGTTTAACGTATACAAGAGCGATATTCCCGGCATTGATACAAGCTCAAAATTTGTTATATGTGAATGACAGCACCACCTTGCCCTCTGGTGATGATGAAAACGATCTAGCGTCACGTCGTAATCACCTCCTTGATAAACTAGCGCTCTTGTCCCATTCTACTGTCGTAATATTAAACCAAATAAAAGTAAGGTACCTTTTTCCCTGTTCAAAAGAAAGTAATTAACTTGGAACAGCATATATAGTGTGACGGACACAAAATTGGAATAGTCAATGAGCGTAAAATCCTTGGCGTTACATTTGGGTCGTGTCTCAGTTGGGATTCCCACGTTGACAATTTGTGTAACTCGCTTTCAATGAGTACGGGAGCGCTGTGGCGTTCTCATGCCATTATTCCAGTGTAAGCAAAATGACATATTCCGCACTATTTGCTTCACATATTAATTATTGCAGTTCCGCATGGCTTACTACAACACCAAGAAATATGACAAAGATTTATTTATTAGAAAAGAAAGTTATTCCCAAGATCGCGAATGTTGATTAGTTATCTTAGACAGGACATTATTTCCAGTCATACAACGTTCTGAAAACAGCGCGTATGTATGAATTTCGTGAATTTCATTCTATGTATCTTCATCCACTTTGAAGCATTGCATTACTTCAATTGCACTGCTTCAACAACCTAGGCGATGATCCGCACACGCAGCTTTGACTAATACGACGTTTTTGTGCTTTCTATAAGTCGCACTCCTTGAAACCTAACCTTCCGTTAATCTTTAATAGATAACAAAGATATAGCGATGACCACAGTAAATATATTTTTCAAAATTATTTTGGCGTGCATAAATTAATGTTCTTCTCTAGCTACGTTCCTGCTACTTATCCTGCTATTATTTGTCCGTCACATTGTAGTCTTTTATACAGGGAATAATTTCACATTGAATTGTTTAGTGCTTATTGTATATCTAATGAATTATCCTTGATTTGTTATTTAATTGCTTTGCTACATACTGATAAGGCTCTTGTTGCCATTTATGCTAGTATTTTTTTACGATACACTTACGTAGATATCTAGCAATGCATACTTTAGTACTCTGACAAGTTTACTGTATTCATTGTGTTATCATTTCTTCTTAGCATTATGTACGACGTATTACACTATTGTTATTTCTGATGGTTTGTTATTTTTAATGCCCTATTACCTACATATATGTACCTGTTAATGGTTTGGCATGGACATCGAGGTGGGGCTCCACGTGCGCATTAAGCAAAACCCTGCGTTGTATTTTATCTCCTGGACTCTGTCAAGCTGATGACCGCAGCTTTTAGCCCTGGAAAAAATAAGAAATTTGAATATACAAAATTTGCCTTGAAGTGTGGCTTCACGGCGGGGCCACCGTGAAGCCACGCCTGAAGGCAAGGTTCTTAGAAATTTTGAACTTTCCTTGTATCCTGGGGAATTCACCCTCTCCGCACTCTTGCGTGTTCAAGCTCTCTTCTCCCCTCCTTCGTGATCACCAATTCTCCTTCCCTTTGTGGGTCACCATTTTGCGGTCAGTGTTTGGCCAATCGCCAACGCCGCGAAGGCAAACTTAGTCACGTGACCCGTTCCACGGCCCTATCTCGCTCTGCCTGAAGCCCTTCACGATACGGCAGTATGACAAATCAGCCTTGGGATTTTCGATTCGGTCGCGTTTCCTCCATCGCCGTTGCCCTTGCCAAGGCTGACAGTGCGGACTTGGCAGTCCGCACTGTCATCCGCTGTCGCGTGAACGCTAGCTGAGAAGCGATCCGATTCACGTCGCACGTCACGTGACTGATTCGTCTGCGGTTAAGTCCGATGTGGGTATCCAGTTTTGTCGGCACCGCCGAGGAATGGAGGAATGCAGCCGCACGCCAGACATACGACGTGGATGAGCAGCGCTTTCTGCGAATGTAGACTGTTTTTGCGAAGAACTGAGCGTCGCTGTGGGTGGTTCTTTCATGTGGGCTGATCTCGTTTCTTTTTTACTGCCGTGCAGTTGTAATTGGGGGCGAAGGTTATATGCGGTGGAGGCTTGTACACCCAAAAATACGGTAGTTCGACGTTACATTCTCGAATTGTGACGAGAAAATAAAAAGCTAATCGAGAGCTTAGAAAACGAGAGAGCGTAGTAGTTGCAGCAAACCTGAGATAGTAAAACGTGATTAACGAGTAGCACACACTTTAGTTACGCTTGCCGACTGTTTAAAAAGAAATACCTATCAAATTCAGCGGTTACCACTAGGCGACATTAAAAAAGCAACGGTTCTGCTTGTTCAAAATACGGATATTCAGATTTGTGTTTTTAGAATAACTGCTTATAGTTTTCGTATATTCACTGTATTTACTTTTTTTCTAGCACAACAGAATTTACAACCGTCTTATAACTTTAGTTTTAGCAATTACTCTAACGTTGGACAGGAAGTTTTTCTATCGCCCTGTGTTCTAGGACCTCATCCTGCAAATTTATTTTCTATTATGAAGCTAATAAACCCAATTCCTATTGATTCTGACTACGAAACTTTCTTTCTGATACAGCCTGCAACTATTTATGCAGTGTCATGCTGTCGTCCGGCGAATAACAATTTTTGCCATATGTTGGAGCTCGCCGCACCTTGTGCTTTTTCGCGGGACAGACTGAGTACCGCACTCATATTGACACGTGTGCTTATCTTTATCGGGCAACCACGTTTCGCCGCCTAACAAATGTTATCACACAGCGCAGGACACGCCTGTATGTATCCGAGGTTTCTGGAAAGTTATCGATGCTTCTATTCGCTGTCTGTTGTCGCCGAACCTTATGTTATCTGATTTCATCACCTGACGCGACTGGTGTAGAACTTTATGGAAGGCACGCGGGTCCCAACGAGTCTGGAACATTCGACGATTGATGTATATAAGCGGACGCTCTTGACCCGTTGATCAGATTTTCGACGATCGCCGACCGTGTTCGCCGCTATCGTTGTGCTATAAGTATAGCCGGATTTTGTGGGCACAGGTTCGCCCAATAAAAGTTAGTTTTGTCTTTCACAGTATTGCTACTGTGTTCTTAACGTCACCACCACGGGACAATATTGATGTTTCCGAGTTTTGGTACAGCAAGTTGGAGTGAGCATCATAAGTTTTAAGATTCTTAGAAAATCCTGACTGAATACAAGCTGAAATGCTGGCTTTCATATTCGCAGGCACCAGCCCAGACAGCTGATCCTCAACCAGGCCCTTCCGGGACACAGGTAGTGAGACATTAAAATTTGTTCTTGGTTGCTGGCGCAGTATTTTAGACGCTACTGTGTGCTGTGCTAGGAGCCATGACGGAACGCTACGAAAATCGCAGAAGCAGATTTTTGTGCCTTTCTAGGAGAGTAACTGCGCACTTGCATTGCCGCTTTGGTGTGGCTGTCTGCTTCGACCTAGGTGCCTCTTGAGGCTAGTTTCGTTGACAAATTCCTTTTAGTGTCGAGTTCTAGCACAAACATCGGAGCTCTTTAATGCCTCGCCAATGATTCATACGTTATGTCCACCAGAGACTTGGCTTGCACAGGTCAAGTTGATTTGAGAGCTATTCTATTGACGCTAGTGGCGTTTCTTTTTTTTTATTTGATTGTCTATAGACACCTGCCCAGCGTGAAAGGGCTGCGATAATGTCAAGGTTTCCCCGGTACACGTGAGAGGCAATGCGTCTGCCTGTATGTAGCACTGTGTAGCACCTACTTGTTCAACAACTGGGTGTGTTTCCGCTACTCGTGTACGTGCCTGTACCGAAGCTAATGCCGTGTGTCGAGCTTGTGCAGTTCATATTCATTCGCTTTATGCTGCGACGACCGAACGTAAGGCGCGTGACATAGTGATTGAATAACCGGAGCGTCATGAAGAAAAGTGGGTGATTAACGCGAAGAATCTCAACTATTCTCGTCGTCGTGGCACTGGAATCTCTGTATGCAGTTCTACGGTTTTATGACAACCTGGCGCCACTGCCTCTCGAACGCCAACGTCACGATGAAAGCTGTACCCTATTTTTAAACGAAACATATGCAAGCACGAAAGTCACACATAGAAATGGTCTCCATCAATGAGCACCATACTTACGTGGGCCTTGTCTGCTGCAACGCGAGTGTAAAACGCTTTGGTTCTCTCTTGCGAATCTGCCATTTATTTATTGCTGCTGCTGGATGATTAAATCAGCTGTTGGCCAATATATTTCAAGAACCGAACTACACTTCGCGAACATTTCCATTACATTGATTGTTTTCTTAGAATCTGCGGGAAAAGAAAGAATAAACTGGAACACGACTAGGCAGACACGAGCGCAGACTTTTAGCAGGTATATGACTGCAAGACGCATGAATATATAAATATACATATGTGGACGCAGAGTGCAGAAACCCGAGCAATTCCCTTCGCGTCGCCAAAAAGAAACGAAGCACGCAGCATATGTTTTGAATGATCACTTTTTCATTCATCCGAACATGTGCTATGGGTCTCGGCTTATCGTTTTCCCCGATACTAGAGTTAGGTTATATATAAAGTGCGTATTCGAGTTATACCCCTGTTGATAACTTGCGCTTGGGGCTGCCTACCTACTTCCCTCTTACTTTATGCTCAGTTTCTAAATAAATATTAGGCAGCAAACTAGCTTTAATATCATTTGTTCTGCACAACCTTATTCTGCCGACACGACGAATGGCCTACTCAGATTCAAAGCCTACTGAGAAGTCAAAATGATTTATACTTCTCATGAACAGCTTGTCCTCGCAAAATATATCTGCGTTATGTTTGCAGCGCCTAACAAAAGCATGGACTGGCAAAGCTACGCACTCTGTGTAGCTTTGTCAGTAGCTTTGCATGCTACATATTTAGTGCGATATGACAGTGGACTCCCTACTCACTCCATGGCTTCATACCCTTGTTCACGATAGCGCAATTGAAAAAAAAAAAAACAGTCTGAACTAGAATCGAGAAGGCTACCGTCGCGCAAATTTACCCATGCACAAGCTTACCCCTGCATCCATAACAATACTGCATCCATAACAATCCTCCATACTAATCCATGCCTCCATCAAAGCCACCCCCCCCCCCAAATCCATAACATAAAACAAAACTGCTTCAATAGGGCGGGTAGCCACAAAACTTGGCCAATACATGTCAAATGCCTTGCGAATGCCTCACCGCAGTAACTACACGGCCAACTGTCCTGGTGGGACTCGAGCAGCGGCCGACGCAGTGCAGCAACATGAAGTGAAAAAATATCATTACGCTTTAATTATAAAGGGACTGACAAGTGACCAGAATATGTTGCGAGACGTTGATTGAAACAAAATGATCATGATTTATATTGACAGAATCCAGTACGCTACCCGGGATTAAGGTAGGCATAATTTTAAACTGGCAAGGAAAGTCTCAAACCCCATTAAGTGGCGAGGCCTGGTGGTGAAATCATGGTACTTCCTTGCAATGTGGTATATGAGATTACTGTGTACTTACTGAACATACTTCATTCGACGATCTCTAGTACAGCAAGATCGAAGAGAAAATATCGACGCCGCAAGGGCTCTTTTGCCTTCGATGTGCGACACCGTATACCTTAACCATCGCACCAGGACTAACGCGCGTAAACGCCGGCACACGACATTACTCGTGATTCACTAGGAAAAGTGATGTACTGCTGTGGCATTTTGTCGGATTTCGGGTAAATTCGGCTATCGTAGCTAGAGGTGTAAGTATGCCGACAGGCGCGTCGCTGGCGCAGTTCACCGCTTCTCTGCATCATGACGCAATATTGGCGCTGAGGTGAGTATAACAGTTCTGCTGTGCGCGTCGCCTGCTACAGGTGGTAAACTGCGCACAAAACATAAATCCCCTACTGGAATATTCACATGTTGTATGTTTGTGTCACTTTGAAAGGCGAAGAGTTCCCGGTCTCTGTTAGAGGTTGAAAGTTTGTGAGAGATGTGAAATGTTTCGAGTCAGGAAAAATGACCCAGGAGATTAGCGGCGGCATTGATCCACCAATAAAGACCGCCAATGACACTTTCGGCTTCGCTCTGATCTGCAAGTCGGGTTTTAAATATGTGAGAAATGGGCCTAAAATAGCTTTTTTTTTCGGTGCCGAAAGACCCTCGTCTTTTTTATGAAATGGGAACTGGCCCTTTGTCGAGCCGACATCCAACTGCAGCAGACATCAATTGCGCGTTAGCGACACTTTAAAGAACATTCATTCAGCGCGATTTCAACCATGTGATCAACAGAGAGGTTGCTTTGATTCGAAGAGAGTTTCTACGACTTACCAACGATGGGAATGCTATCACGAAATTCTGCCAGTTGCTCCGTGCTGCAAGAGGGAAAAGTGACTGTAGGTTGATGTTCTTTATAGTACGCAACATAGCAAGGAAGTTCCCACAAAAAACCAAGCGCTCCGTTTGCTTAGGTACATTACTGAATCAGGGTCAGCTTCTCGTCCCGACTCGTCACTTACGCTGCACACGAGTAGGTCAGGGCCGTCGTTCCCTTCCGAAGCACTAAAGAAACTAGTAGCAGCGCTAGAAGACGCTTGCACACCCTGGTCGTGTCTAAACAAGTTGCGAAGAAACAGTATCGCCGACTTTACATCGTTTCCTCAGATGAATCCTCCTTATTTGACCGGCTGTGAGCGACACGAGAAGCACCTCGCAAACAACTTTTGTGAACTTCTGTTCAATTACATGACTTAGTTTTTTGTCAAGGGCACGAACCTGGCGTGCGAAAGCAACAGGGACAAGAGCAAGCACTTGCAGCTGAGGCGTGTGCTGTGAATAATGTCGTGAACCAACCTTGCGGCCTTGCTGGCGCTAGGCTCTTTATGTTGGAGTGTATGCTGGCTAAAGTTTCGAGACGTTTTCTTGTATTTTAAATATATTCATGAATCTAGTCCAAGGCGTATTCCTTAATTTTATTGCAATGAAAAAGTGAGCCATACGCATTACCAACACAGTTCTTCCCGTAAGAAGTTAAATACCTCAGCTGATGTAGGGATAAAACACAATAGCTGGGTTTCTCGAAGTTATAATATCAGAACTCGTTAAATATCGCATAAACAGGTTTCCATACGCCGCATAAGGCCATTGCAGTATGATTTTATGCATGGAACAAAATGCATCTGCGTTTTAAATGCAATAGGATGGAACGCCGCGTTTATACCACTGATGTGACAAGTCGCCAAGCTAGAAAATTTCTTCAGCATTTCTTCTTTTCTGACTAAATGACAGTAACAGATTCGCCGCCCTCGCTTTGGCTTGACCGCTCAGAACGGTATAATAACGTATACAACAAAGCGAAAAATCGGATACAGCGATATCATCAATCACGCTGGTCGTCTGCACAGCGCAGCCTACCGTATTTACATGACTGTAAGCTGACCCCCTCCCCCCCCCCCCCCCCTATCGCGTGTAACAGAGGGAAAAAAGTAAAAGGATACCCGAAGGCGCATTCGATAACGTAATTTTATTGGTAGCTGACATGGTCACTGGACTACTCGTCTTCACTCATGCCATCGTCCTCACTAGTGTTTATTTATTTATTTATTCAGTTTACCCTACAGGCTCGGAGGAGCATTGAGTAGGGGGGGTTACAGAAAAATGACAAATAATTAACGCAAAGAAGGGAACTGCATAGTAAGAGAAACAAATACGTTTGTACATTGGAAAAAAAGGAACACTGTTAACCATTAGAAAAATACATACAAATTCAAGGAAATACAATGGAAAACAAAGTCCAAAAACAATACAAAGGCGAATACAATACAAAGTCGTACAAAAAAGTCAAAGGAACATGTGAAGTTCCAAATGTTCACGAAATTTCGCAGGATCTTTTATTGAGACAATATTATTTGGAAGGCTGTTCCATAGTGCGATGGCGCGCGGTAATGCAGATTTATTGAATGACTGTGTGCGGCCAAAAATGCACCTGGAACTGAGATGATTATGAAGTCGAGTAGATGTGCGAGAAGGAGTTTCAAGCGACAGGCGGCTGGACCATGAGTTATAGTAGTATTTATGAAAGAGGCATAGGAGAGCAACGGAGCGGCGGGAATCCAAGTCCGGCAGGAGAGCATCGCGTTTAATTTGGGTAATGCTACATTGACGACTGTAGTTAGAAGTTATAAAGCGGGCAGCACGATTTTGGATGGATTCCAATTTATCTATTAGGTATTGTTGATGAGGAGACCAGATCGAAGAAGCGTATTCAAGTTGAGGGCGTACAAAAGTTTGGTAGGCCTGTTGACGGATGGTAGATGGCGAGAGGTGCAGATGACGATGTAAAAACCCTAAAGCTCTGTTAGCTTTAGCGCATATTTTCTCGATGTGAAAGCTCCAGGCTAGGTTAGTAGAAAAATGAACGCCAAGATATTTGTAAGTAGAGTCACGGGGAACTTCCGATGAGCAGATTTTGTAAGGGAAATTAGGATATGATTTCGTACGAGTGAAGGAAAGAACGCAGCACTTAGATGTGTTAAGTGTCATTTGCCAACGGTCGCACCACTGATTAACTAGCTGAAGGTCATTTTGCAAAATTAGGTGATCATTATGACAGTTAATTGTTCTGTAAATGACGCAATCATCCGCAAAAAGTCGTATGCAGGAGGAAATGTTGCTCGTTAAATCATTTATAAAGATTAGGAAAAGAAGAGGGCCTAGCACACTACCCTGGGGTACACCTGATGTTACAACAGACGTGGAGGAGTTAAAGTTATTCACAAATACCAACTGGTGCCGATTAGATAAGAAATTGCGAAGCCAAGATAATGTTAATGAGTCAATCTTAAGAGCACTTAATTTAGGTATTAGACGACAGTGAGCCACTCTGTCAAATGCTTTTGCATAGTCGAGAAAGATGCAATCAATCATTTTGCTGTAATTCATGCCATAATGTAAATCTGATGTAAATTCCAAAAGTTGGGTGTCACAAGACAACGCTTTACGGAAACCATGTTGATTTTGAAAGAAAAAGTTATTAGATTCAAGATGGTGGGATAAATGGGAGGCAATGATGTGCTCGAGAAGCTTACAACAAATGCATGTTAGTGAAATGGGGCGGTAGTTACCAGGTGAGTGCCTGTTTCCATCTTTGAATATAGGAATAACTTTGGCTATCTTCCAGTCAGCAGGTAGAAGACCTGTTGATAAAGACTGCTGAAAGATGTAGCACAAAATCTGACTGGATATAGCTGACGTGTTCTTTAGAATTTTAGAATTAATATTGTCAATGCCACATGATGTAGACACCTTTAGATCGCGTATTAGTTTTGAAATGCCTTCAACACTAATATTTATAGGGGACATGAAGCGATAATGAAGGTCGGAGACACAGGGAATGGAAGAGCAGTCTTCATTGGTGAACACAGAGCTAAAGAACGAATTGAAAGTTGAAGCACACTCAGATGCAGGGACAGGAACATTGTCAGTGTCATGTAATGTTACTGTATTACTGCCACGATCAGTAGAGATAGCTTGCCAAAACTTTCTAGGGTTAGTGTGTAGAAGTGAGGACAGATCTTTGGAAAAATACTTCTTTTTGGCTTCACATATTGCTACGCAGTAAAATTTTAAACAATCCTTATATTTAGACCATGCCGAGGGACACGATAGCCGTTTAGCAGAAGCGTATAACCTTTTCTTTTTATTTCGGAGTGATCTAAGTGATTTATTAAACCATGGGTTACGTTTGTCATTAGATATAGTGAGTAGTGGCACATATTTGTCTACTAGGAGTGAAATAATATTTCTAAATGAATTCCAATTCACTTCAACAGAATTATTTGTAAATGATGGAAGAAACGTTTCCTGAAGGAAAACCTCAAGTTCATTGTTCATTTGTTCGTAATTTGCTTTGTTATAATCCCTTATAATCTTACGTTCAGCACCAGCGAATTTCAGTGGAATATAAATTGAGAACTGCAGTAGGTTATGGTCGCTAAATCCATCAAGTTGTATGACAGGGCTTATGCTATGTGGCTCTGTTGTGAGAATAAGATCTAATATGTTAGTACCGCGGGTAGGCTCAGAAACAATTTGCGTAAGATTGAACTCTAAACACAGCTCAATAAAATCACCTGAATCAGTGCTCGATGAAGACAAGCGAGACCAATTAATATCAGGGAAATTAAAATCCCCAAATAGGTATATTTTATTAGTGGGAAACTGTTCAAGAGCCCTGATAATACTTTTATGAAGATGAGACACGAACAAGCGGTCAGTGGCAGGTGGGCGATAACACACGCCCATCAGTAACTTCCCGTATAATGTAGGACAAGCCACCCAAACTACCTCAAGAGCAGTGTCAGTGTCAACGAGAAAAGAAGGAATAGTTTTATTGATGGCCACCAACACGCCGCCCCCCTTTTTATGTGAACGATCATGGCGATAAATGGCGTACTGATTAGAAGTATGAAATAACTCGGAGTCACCTACATCTGCATTAAGCCAGGTCTCGGTTAACAATACAACATCAGACATGCTATCTTCAAGATATGATTCAAGCATGACACGTTTTGGCAACAGACTGCGGATGTTGGCAAATGATACTGAAAGTGAAGGTGCGCGTGTAGTTGATAGCCGCTGGACTTTAGCACCGCGCACATCGGCAACTAGCTATCGAGCAGGCACTACGGAATCAGAACAACTATCGTAAATATACGTGGTATTATTGATACGAAGTTTGTCAACATTCAATTTGTAGGGACAATTACGTTCTCTCGCGAATTGAAGCAATTTCTTACGTGCCTGTCGAGTAGCTAGTGAAAAATCTTCTCTAATAGAGATCCCAGTATTTTTCAGCTTATGTGCGCTAGTGAGAATTTCCTGCTTATCCTTAAATAACGTAAACTTGGCAATTATTGGTCTTGATTTATTTGAAGCAAATTTTCCCAGCCGGTGCACACGTTCAAACTGAGAACTGGCAGTTGTGATATCCAACTTATCTGAGCATAGGGCAATAATTTTTCTTTCTGTAGTCGACCAACTCTCTTTATCCTCGTCGGGGATTCCAAAGAACAACAGATTGCACCGTCGCATTCTGTTCTCAGCTTCGTCACACCTTGACGTTACTGCCCTAAGTTGATCGGCAAATGAGCCACTAGCATGATCAGAGCTGTTAGACAGTGAGGTGGCATGTGAAACAAGCTTTGCCTCCAAAGTGACCACTCTCTCGGTCAAGCTTTTAATTTCTTTATCGGTAGCATCATGCTTTTCGCTCAGCCTCTTAATTTCACCGATTAATGTATTCTGACCAGCTTCTAGCCTACGCACAGTTTCAAGAACAATGTTAAGTGTTTGTTCGACGGTAGGGCCGGGATTTGATTCAATATCACCCGACAGCAACAACAACAGACATGCAGAATTTTTGCGCAAGAATGAAAAGAACAGTAGCCAACGCCGCATCTTATCATACAGTTCGGTCCTGCACGACACCGCAACAAGGCAGTAATGGCTGCATTTTATACAGGATGCATCTTTGAAGTAACCAACCTGGAAAAACAGCAACGGTAAGCGTCCCATCCTTTCAGCGGCGTCGTGCCCAACCGAAGTGGTGCCTTGCTGGCCTTTATATCCCGCTTCATAGCTTGCGAGGGCGTCAGTGAAGGGACCATGTTGCCAGCCACCAGTAGAAGAAGGAACCGAACTTGGCCATCCTTGCACTTTTGGAAACCGGGACAGGAATGCTTGATCAGCCCAGCGCGGCCAAGGTTCGAGAACCCGCGGAGATAAGGCACCGAGGAACGTAATCTGGAAAAACAGCAACGGTAAGCGTCCCATCCTTTCAGCGGCGTCGTGCCCAACCGAAGTGGTGCCTTGCTGGCCTTTATATCCCGCTTCATAGCTTGCGAGGGCGTCAGTGAAGGGACCATGTTGCCAGCCACCAGTAGAAGAAGGAACCGAACTTGGCCATCCTTGCACTTTTGGAAACCGGGACAGGAATGCTTGATCAGCCCAGCGCGGCCAAGGTTCGAGAACCCGCGGAGATAAGGCACCGAGGAACGTAATCTGGAAAAACTGCCATTGTCATCGCTGCTACGGTCCCACAGCGCGTCGTCGTCCAGCGAAATTCCCCATTTGGCAAACGACAGCACCCAGACATATTGTCGAACAGCAGCCCACGCCGAATGCACCCAACCACAGGCAGCCGTCAGGTAGGCTCTTTTGACCTGTCCGGTGGGCGTAAGTTCGCGGTCGTGTTGAATTGAATCGTACCGATACTTAGGTGTTATCACCGACATCGGTTATCACCGATGATGATGACGTTTTCCGATGAAGGCACATTTGGATTGCGCTGTAGCCAACTCAATCGCCTATAGTATCAGGATGCACGCTTAAATTCTTTAGGCGGTGTTGCCGCGCACGTGTTTTTGGGTACACCCTAGGTGCTCGAGGTAGATGATGACGGGCTGGTCTCATCATCATCACCGACAAACTCAACTGGTCTGAACACACCACGAAATCAGTGGCAGAGACATCCAAAACACTCGGTTTCATTAAGCGTGCCCTTTCTTTATCCTCCAGTTATATCAGAAAACTCGCCTATGAGGCGTACGTTAGGCCGAAACTTGAATATGCCAGCGCAATATGGAGTCCTCACCAGCAATATCTAATTGAATCACTTGAAAACATTCAGAATCGGGCGGATTGCTTCATCGTTTCCGAATATAATAGACGGGTTAGCATTAGTGCCATTAAATCATCCATTAATCTTGAATCGTTAGCTCATCGAAGGAAGATTTCATGGCTATTCCTGTTTGAAAATCTATACTATAATCGCCCTGACCTGAAAACCTCCCTTTTAGTGCCACCTGTACGGACATCACGTCGTCTTTTCAATTCTATGATTGTACAACGCATAACTGGTTCGACAAACACATTTATTAAGTCTTTCTTACCATTGGCGATTGAAGAATGGAACTCGATTCCAGAACCATTAATCAATGAACGTGACAGCTCAAAATTCAGGCATCAAATATCGGCTCACTTTGCCAAATAATCTCGTAATCGGTAAACATTTCCTGCTTTTCTCATATCCAACGCGTATTTCACTTTGTGGCTCTTCCCTAAGATGGAACATAACCTATATGTAACACTTTCTGCTTTGACTTGTGTGTATATATATGTGTATTGAATTGTATTTTTGTATTGAATTGAATGTAGTATTGAATTGAATGTTATATTGAATTGTATTGTAACCTTTTTATTCAATTGCAAACATATGCGGAGATCAACTGTATGGGTGTTATTTTCGTCTTTTTTTTTCATCTCTGCCTTCAACCACGGTTCCATAACAATGTATAACGTTACTTTGCCGGTCTGCCTTTTTATTTCGCTTTATAATTATACGACCATGTGAATACTTCTCTTGTTAACCCCCCCCCCCCCTTATGTAATGCCCAATCCAGGGCCCTTAAGGGATAATAAATGATGAGGATGATGATGAAGCCACTCGTACTCACGGCGGCGCAGGTCTTTAAAAGGCGAAGATCCGTGCTTGTTTAGGGATAATGTCGCACTTCACTGGCAGGGACCGATCACGCATTTCAGCGACATGCAGCGCAGGCTTGGCCTACAGCTCCGGAAAGCGTCCAGACTTCGGCCCGAGAGAAATTCTTCACTTGCCGTCCCTGGTGAAAATTTTGCTTCGCTGCAGCCGCCACTCTGAAACATCGAACTTGTGGCAACGTGCGCAGTGACTTGTTTCTTCCGCGTAAAAGAAGGCAGCCCTCTTGAACGCTCCTGTGAACGAGCGCCGAATGTTTAATGGGCCTGAAGCACTCATGACGACTGAGGAGGCATGGAAGTAGCACGTTGCCAGCACTTACGTAGAACGCGTCAAACTAAGAGCTACAGGAAGGAGAAACACGTGAGTGATGTCTGCTCTTCCATGAACTATCGATACTCCCCGCAAGCACCGCAGTTCTGAAGGTGTCGCTACGAATGGAACCGCGGCACTTCCATCAACTATGGAATCCCCCCCCCCCATGGGTGTTGCATGCGCTGTAAAACATTAAAAACGTTGAAAACTTTGAAAACTCCTTCCGAAAAGCAAACAAATGCGCGGGATAGCGAAAAGGCACGAAAAGCTCCCCTGATATCTCTTTCGATTCGCTTTTGTTGGCGAGCCATGTTTTGGTTTCGATTGTAAGTCGACCCTCCCCCCGCCCCGCTTCAGATTTCCTAATAAAAAGAATAGGTCGATTTACAATCGTGTAAATACAGTACGTTGCGCGCAGCTGAACCGTTACACTGTCTGCAGCGCCGCTTCTGCGTCGTGATGCACAGAAGTTGTTAACCCAGTGTTTCTTGAACATGCCTTGCCAGATAGCAACCTAGCGGTTATCAGACCTTCATTCACTTGCCCTGGTTAAAGCTTTGCTGTACATGATATAAGTGAAGCTGAAATCTGTCGAACATTTATGGGTTCATAGAACAGCTAGGCTTTTGATTATGTTATTGAATACATTGCGCCTGTGTTCCCTTACATATTTAATCTTGCTGTCCAATTAGCTCAGTTTACTGATCCAATGAAAAGACCCAAGGTGTCTTTTACTTGCAAAGGGGGGCAATAAAAACGAGGCTGACAAATTATGGGTGATACCTGTGATACAAATTTTTCAAAAGGCTTAGAAAAGATAGTGCTTCCTCGATTAACCAACTTCTTCTAAAAAATTACTCTACTTTCCGACGCCCAGTTTTGCTTTAGGAAAGGGGATTCAACTGAAACGGCTTTGGTACCTTAAAAGGGAGCATGCTACAGACCATTGAAAATAAACTAATAAACCGAGGTCATTTCATCGAGTATGCTAATTCCTATGGTTCACTAAATCATAGTATACTTATACAAATATTCTCACATTACGGGATTCGTGGTAGGCAGCTCGAATTAGTCCATATTCGCTTTGTGTGTATCGGTAATTACCATTCATCTCCCCTCCTTATTTATTTATTTCAGATACCCTTATGGCCCACAGGGCATTATTGAGGGGAGTGGTACACACATTGCAATAAATTTGTACAAAAGGAGACAACGCATATATATAAAACATATATGTACCGGAACAAATACATAATTCGCAACCCGGAACACGAAGCGAGTTCAAAATTATACAATTTCCAAGAAACGCTAAATCACGCACAAAAAGTTGAAAATTGAAAAGCGCCACCATTAGCACAAACATGAACACAGCAAATATGGGGGAAAATACAGAAGGATGCGCATGATAACGAGGAAAATGGAAATGGAACCAAAGCTATGGCAAGCAATAATGTGTTGATAATTTATTCTTAAATATATCAAAATCTTTCGAAAGTGCAATATCCCATGGTAGCTGGTTCCCGTCCAACGATGTTTCTGGAATGAAATAATTCCTGCAGGTTGTTGTACGGCACTGTGAAACACCAACTTTGCATGGATGATCTAAGCGGGATGAAACATATGTTGGCGGCGTGAGTAATGTATCTTTAAGGGTGGAATTCATGTGGTAAATTTTAAAAAAGAGACACAGGCGTGATATTTTTCTGCGCGTTGAGAGAGGGGTTAGTGACAATGTGTTTTTCATTTCTGTGACACTGGACAAACGATCATAGTTACGGAAGATGAAACGTGCTGCTCTGTTCTGTACGGCTTCGAGGGCGTCAATAAGAGAGTTAGTGAAAGGGTACCATACTGAGTTAGCATATTCTAATTTGGAGCGGACAAGCGATTTGTACAGAAGAAGTTTAACAGGTGTCGGGGCTAAGGAAAAATTCCGTTTCAGATATCCAAGCATGCGGTTAGCGGACGCGATGATAGAAATGATATGTGCCTTCCAAGCTAGGTTTGACGTTATAATGACACCGAGGTATTTGTAAGATGTTACCGGTGTTAGCAGGGAAGAACAAATAGTGTAGGGAGCGGGGCACGGATTGACGCGACGCGAAAAACGCATTACTTTGCATTTAGTATCCTTAAGTGTCATATTCCATTGTGAACACCAGTTAGATATAGTAGCTAAGTCTTCCTGGAGTAGTACGGTGTCATTACTATTTTTTTTATTTCCCGGTAAACCACACAGTCATCGGCAAAAAGTCCACTGTAGATGTTACGTTGTTTGGCAAGTCATTAATATGTCTAAATAGTCTAAATAGATGCAGTCAACCTCACTGCCACGATCAAGTATGAAGTTAACATAAAACAGTTGTAAAATTTATTAGCTGTGTTTCACAAGAAAAGTGTTTTCTAAAACCATGCTGCGCATGAGTAAAAAAGGATGATGACTCAAGAACGTTTGCTAGGGATGACAAGATGTAATGTTCCATTACCTTGCACGGAATGCTGGTTAGTCATACTGGCCGATAGTTGAGTGATAGGTGCTTGTCGCATGAGTTATGGAGTGGAACCACCTTAGCCAATTTCCAGTCGTCTGGAAGGTCACAAGTTTGAAGGGATTGCTCAAATATTTTCGATAGTATGATGGAAGAATATACTTTAGTGTTTTTCAGGATTTTAGTGCTGATATTATCGGGACCACATGAAGAGGATAACTTTAAACGATCTATGATACTTATAATGCCTTCAAAGTCAAAACGAATGGAATCCATAGGAAATATGATAGCGGGAGTATAGTCTGGTGGGGATACGCTGAAAGGGACAGAAAATGCATTAGCAAAAGTCTCGTTAAGTACATTAGCACTATCACTGTTAGGGATGGGATTTGATTGAGAATCCAGGAGAGAGATTGATGGCTGATCTGACCCATTAACAACGTTCCAGAATTTTTAGTATCAGTTAAAAGAAATGATGGCAGTGTGACATCAAAGAAATGTTGTTTAGTATCTTTTAACGATTTTTTATAAGTCCCAACAGCGTCTCTTAGAGCTGACTAACGCTCCGATCTTCCGGACGACCTCGCCCTGACATATAATCCCCTTTCTGTTCCCGAGGTGTTTTAAGGAACGAGTGAACCATGGGGATCTACGATTAGTCGTGATAATTTTACGAGGGACGTGCAATTCGATTAATTCATGCAGTTTTTCTTTAAACATGCACCAGTTGTCGTTAACAGACCGTTCGGAAAATGCCAGGACAAAATCGCCGAGAAAAAACCGGAGGCCATCATTAATTGAAGAAAAATTTGCTTTAGCATAATTGTAAATGGTTTTCGTTTTATTTGGCGTTTTATTCGACGGTAAATTCAACGTGATGTGCAGTAAACAATGATCACTTAGGCCTGGGAAGTATTTTGCCTCAGAAACAAAATCTGGGGTGCTCGTTAGCAAAAGGTCTAATACGTTAGAACTGGTAGCTGTCGTCCTTGTCGGCTGGGTAACCATTTGTGTTAGCGAGAAGAAGGAGCAGAGGGCTGAAAAACTTGTCGACTCGGAAGATCCGTCACCGTCCACTGCATGGCTAGACCAGTTAATGTTCGGGAAGTTGAAATCACCAAAAATAAAAATAGGACGAGCAGGAAACTTTATTTGAATTATGTTCAGAATATCATGAAGGTCGTTAGAAAAGCCGACGGGCGTAGATGGTGCGCGGTAGCATGCACAAAATAGAGCTTTATGGTTAATTGTTACCTGTAGACATTTGAACTCTAGTGTAGTATCAACACTAACTTCAAAGCATTCTAGATTGTCGGACATAGCGATTAATACACCACCGCCGCGACCAAAAGAACGGTCACAGCGAAATACACGGTAACACTTTTCCGTTGAAAATATTTCATTATTATGCACAGTTTCATTGAGTCAAGTTTGTGTTAGTACAGTGATGTCAGCTGCTGTAGTATCGGCCGTCCAAGATAAACTATCACGATTGCCAATGACACTACGTATATTAGTAAAAAGAACTGAGACGTTATGTGGTGCCTGCGCAGGTCGGTGCTCATGTTCGTTGAGCTATCTAGGAGACAAAGGGCCAGAGTTGGTTACAACACGTTTTTCATCTTTTTCTTGAACGCTATCAGGTATAGGGCAGTAGGTATAGTATTTTTTCTTCAGAATGAGCTTGTTAAAACGAAGACTAAACGGTTCACCGGGCTCAGTCTGATTCGCGAATTCAGCAAGCTTCTTCCGTGCATGCCTGGTGTCCGGAGCAAATCTTCATTAATCGAGAAATCGGACTCTTTTAGCTTGCTTTTTGCTCCCATGACCTGTTCTTTAGTTTTGTAGTGCGTGAATTTCACAAGTATTGGTCGCTTTTTCCCCATTACAGCCTTACCGATCCTGTGCGCGCGTTCAATGTCCAGTTCGGCTAAGGTTAAGGACATGTTCTTTTGAACAATACCTCTTATTTTTTCCTCGGATTCTGCCCATGTTTCATTGGGTCCATCTGGAACATTATAAAAAACCATATTGTTTCGGCGAGACCTATCCTCAAGGTCGTTTAAACGGATTTTTAGTATCTCATTTTGAGCTAGTGCTCTTTCAGCATTTTCGCTCACTGTGGTCATGTCCTCGCGAACTGCGTCGAGCAACTTCAATTTATGTTCAACAGCGTTAAGGCGGCCGGAGATTTCTGTAATGTTTTTACTCAGTTCCTTCTGATTTGCTGTAAGGCTTTGCAGGGAATCAATTATGCGTGCCTGTCCTTGTTCTATGTTGGCGGAACGGTCCCGAAGATCATGAAGCAGCGTTAAACCTGGACCTGGAATCGGCCCGGGATTCAGCTCGACATCCCCGGGCAGCAACATTTTCATCACGCAGAAACACTCATGCACATGGTTCAAAAGCAGCTGTGGGCATGGGAACACGACAAGGAACGCGTTATCTGAGCGTTTAGAAGATGTGTAACAAACCTGGAACAGGCAGAACCGGAAGATATTTGTCAGCCGCATTGTGGCGCTGTTCCCATGCCCACTGAACTGCTGCGGACGGTGCCAGTAGTTTAAGTAGAGCGGGGGCGTTGATGTCGATGGTGATGCAGTAGACCATCCAGGGAGAGTAACAGGAACTGGCGCTGGCGTGGCAACTCATGGGTCGGCGGAGAATGCGTCACTTGGCGCTGGGTTTTCAGTGCGCAGCACGTGTGGCAAAGCGCCATTGCAGCACCGATAAGGCGCCGCAGCGGTGCTTGGGCTGAATGCTGTCACGAGCTGGAACAGGCAGAAGCGGAAGATATTTGTCAGCCGCATTGTAGCGTTGTTCGCATGCCCACTGAACTGCTGCGGATGGTGCCAGTAGTTTAAGTAGAGCGGGGGCGTTGATGTCGACGGTGATGCAGTAGACCATCCAGGGAGAGTAACAGGAACTGGCGCTGGCGTGGCAACTCATAGGTCGGCGGAGAATGCGTCACTTGGCGCTGGGTTTTCAGTGCGCAGCACGTGTGGCAAAGCGCCATTGCAGCACCGATAAGGCGCCGCAGCGGTGCTTGGGCTGAATGCTGTCACGAGCTGGAACAGGCAGAAGCGGAAGATATTTGTCAGCCGCATTGTAGCGTTGTTCGCATGCCCACTGAACTGCTGCGGACGGTGCCAGTAGTTTAAGTAGAGCGGGGGCCTTGATGTCGATGGTGATGCAGTAGACCATCCAGGGAGAGTAACAGGAACTGGCGCTGGTGTGGCAACTCATGGGTCGGCGGAGAATGCGTCACTTGGCGCTGGGTTTTCAGTGCGCAGCACGTGTGGCAAAGCGCCATTGCAGCACCGATAAGGCGCCGCAGCGGTGCTTGGGCTGAATGCTGTCACGAGCTGGAACAGGCAGAAGCGGAAGATATTTGTCAGCCGCATTGTAGCGTTGTTCGCATGCCCACTGACTGTTCGCATGCCCACTGACGGGCCAAATATCAAATATGGCGGGCCCCAAGGCAGCATTTTAGGTCCACCTTTCTTTAACGTGTACAATAACAATATTCTCGGTATCGGTACAAGCTCAAAATTTATTATGTATGTGGATCACAGCACTATCTTGCCCTCTGGTCATGATGAAAAAAACCTAGCGTCAAGTCGTAATCACCGCCTTGATAAACTAGCGATTTTGTCCCTTTGTAACTGTCGTAATACTAACCCAATTAAAACTAAGGTACTTTTTTCCCTGCCCAAAAGAAAGTAATTAACTTGGAACAGTATATTTAGTGTGACGGACAGAAAATTGATATTGTCAATGAGCGTAAAATCCTTGGCGTTACATTTAGGTCGTGTCTCAGTTGGGATACCCACGCTGACAGTTTGTGCAACTCACTTTCAATGAGTACGGGAGCGCTGTGGCGTTGTCATGCCATTATTCCAGTGTAAGCAAAACGTCAAATTTATTCCGCGCTATTTGCTTCACATAATAATTATTGCAGTTTGACATGGTTTACTACAACACCAAGAAATATGACTCAGATTCATTTATTAGAAAAGAAAGTTATTCGCAACATCGCAAATGTTGATTAGTTATTTTAGACAGAACTTTATTTTCAGTCATACAACGTTCTGAGATTGTGCATGTATGAATTTCGTGTTCTGCGCTCATTCTAGTATCTTCATCCCTTTTGAAGCATTGCATTACTTCAGTTGCACTGGTTCCACAACCTAGTGATATCCGCACACGCAGCACTGACTAATACGAAATTTCCATACTTTCTATCAGTTGCAGTCCTTGAAACATAACCTTCCGGTAATCGTTAATAGTAAACAAAGATATAGCGAAGACCGCATTACCTATTTTTAATTTACTTATTTGGGCGGGCATAAATTAATGTTCTTCTTCAGCTACGTTCCTGCTACTTATCCTGCTATTATTTGTCTGTCAATTTGTAGTCTTTTATACAAAGAGTAATTTCACATTGAATTGTTTAGTCTTATTGCATATGTAATGAATTATCCTTGATTTGTTATTTAAATCCTGTGTTACATACTGATAAGTTTCTTCTATTTATCTATTTTATTTATTTATTCATTCAATACTGTCAATCCCGTCAGGGATCGTAACAGAAAGTGCATTCAAAAAAGTACACTGACATACAAACATGACAATAATACCGGTTTGGAAATACACATTAATATACAGAATAAACTTATACTTCAGTAGCAGTAAAAAAATATACAATCAGGTTCACGCTGCAAGATTTGGGTTGGGCAGATAAATGTGTTAAAATGCAAAACAAAGGTAGTAACCAAGTGATACTGACAGTAAACAAAAATAATTACTGAGATGTAAGTAGATCGTTTTTAACAAGCGTGATAAAAGCAGTTAGTGATGAACTATTAACAGAGCCCACGTTCAAAGCGTTCCAATCGCGTATAGTCTGTGGAAAGAATGAGTACCTGAAAGTGTCAGTGCGGAATGAATACTCGTTTAGTGTGTGTGGGGGGTTATGACGTGTTTTCCTCGTTTGAGATTTTGTTATGTATCGTGAGGTACCCAGATTTAGTTGATTATTTATGAGTTGGTAAATGGTTTTAAGGCGCGCTAGTTTTGCTCTGTTTTGGAGGGTTAGCATCCCGGCTTGTTTGAGTAGTTCTGTCGGTGAGTCTGATAGCCTATGTTTGTTAAAAATGTATCTGAGTGCCTTTCTCTGAACGCCTTCAAGTTTTTTGATCAGCTTGTTAGTGAAGGGAAACCAAACTACGTTAGCATACTCTAGTACCGGTCTGACAAGTGTTTTATATGCTAGTAACTTTATATCATATGGTGCTAGTCTGAGGCGTCTATTAATGAAAAATAACTGTTTTAGTGCGGTTGCCGTGACTTTGTTAACGTGAGCATTCCATCTGAGGTCAGAGGTTAGTATTATGCCTAAGTTTTTGTATTCACAGACAGAAGCGAGAGGGATGTTGTTTAGTGTGTACTGAAAGAGTGATCTATGTTTTTTCCTAGTTACAGATAATACAACAGATTTATTAACGTTAATAGTCATCTGCCAATCTTCACACCATTTGGTTACTGATGCTATGGCGTTATTTAAAGCTATATGGTCGGCGACAGAGTTGATTTCCTGATATAGCACGCAGTCATCGGCAAAAAGTCTAATGTTGTTAAATATGTTAGCAGGAAGGTCGTTTATAAAAATTAGGAATAACACTGGGGCTAAGACGCTTCCTTGTGGTACACCTGATGTGACATCAGCTATTACGGATTTCTCGTTGTTAATTTCGACAAACTGAGTACGGTTAGTGAGGTAATCAGTAATCCAGTCTAAAATTGGGCCAGTTCCCAAAGTTATTTCAAGCTTCCTAATAAGTTTTGGGTGTGACACACGGTCGAAGCTTTCGAAAAGTCTAGGAAAATAAGGCCAATTTGTTTCTGGTGATCAATAGAGGTGGTTACGTCATGCACGAGTTGAATTAGTTGAGTCACGGTAGAAAGTCCCTTTCGAAAGCCATGCTGGAAAGGCGTTAGAATTTGGTTATCTTCTAGATAGGTTGGTATGTGCTTTAAGATGATGTGTTCAAGTAGCTTGCATATTGTGCTGGTTAGTGAGATTGGTCTGAAGTTTGAAGGATCTGATTTGCTTCCTGATATATGTATTGGTGTTATTTTCGCTGTTTTCCATTCTTTAGGAAGGGTGCAGGATGACAGGGATTTGTTAAAGAGTATTACTAAAAACTTCGCAATCCACTCGGCATATCTGCGCAGGAATGTGTTAGAAATGTTATCAGGCCCCGATTCTTTTTTAGTGTCTAAATTTAGCAGTAGGTTTAAGACTCCAGTTTCAGTCACAGTAAGGGGCCCTAGTTGCTTGCCGGTGCAGGGGCTATTGCGGGGTGCATTTCCATCGTATAACAATTTTTGCCATATGTTGGAGCTCGCCGCACCTTGTGCTTTTTCGCGGGACAGACTGAGTACCGCACTCATATTGACACGTGTGCTTATCTTTATCGGGCAACCACGTTTCGCCGCCTAACAAATGTTATCACACAGCGCAGGACACGCCTGTATGTATCCGAGGTTTCTGGAAAGTTATCGATGCTTCTATTCGCTGTCTGTTGTCGCCGAACCTTATGTTATCTGATTTCATCACCTGACGCGACTGGTGTAGAACTTTATGGAAGGCACGCGGGTCCCAACGAGTCTGGAACATTCGACGATTGATGTATATAAGCGGACGCTCTTGACCCGTTGATCAGATTTTCGACGATCGCCGACCGTGTTCGCCGCTATCGTTGTGCTATAAGTATAGCCGGATTTTGTGGGCACAGGTTCGCCCAATAAAAGTTAGTTTTGTCTTTCACAGTATTGCTACTGTGTTCTTAACGTCACCACCACGGGACAATATTGATGTTTCCGAGTTTTGGTACAGCAAGTTGGAGTGAGCATCATAAGTTTTAAGATTCTTAGAAAATCCTGACTGAATACAAGCTGAAATGCTGGCTTTCATATTCGCAGGCACCAGCCCAGACAGCTGATCCTCAACCAGGCCCTTCCGGGACACAGGTAGTGAGACATTAAAATTTGTTCTTGGTTGCTGGCGCAGTATTTTAGACGCTACTGTGTGCTGTGCTAGGAGCCATGACGGAACGCTACGAAAATCGCAGAAGCAGATTTTTGTGCCTTTCTAGGAGAGTAACTGCGCACTTGCATTGCCGCTTTGGTGTGGCTGTCTGCTTCGACCTAGGTGCCTCTTGAGGCTAGTTTCGTTGACAAATTCCTTTTAGTGTCGAGTTCTAGCACAAACATCGGAGCTCTTTAATGCCTCGCCAATGATTCATACGTTATGTCCACCAGAGACTTGGCTTGCACAGGTCAAGTTGATTTGAGAGCTATTCTATTGACGCTAGTGGCGTTTCTTTTTTTTTATTTGATTGTCTATAGACACCTGCCCAGCGTGAAAGGGCTGCGATAATGTCAAGGTTTCCCCGGTACACGTGAGAGGCAATGCGTCTGCCTGTATGTAGCACTGTGTAGCACCTACTTGTTCAACAACTGGGTGTGTTTCCGCTACTCGTGTACGTGCCTGTACCGAAGCTAATGCCGTGTGTCGAGCTTGTGCAGTTCATATTCATTCGCTTTATGCTGCGACGACCGAACGTAAGGCGCGTGACATAGTGATTGAATAACCGGAGCGTCATGAAGAAAAGTGGGTGATTAACGCGAAGAATCTCAACTATTCTCGTCGTCGTGGCACTGGAATCTCTGTATGCAGTTCTACGGTTTTATGACAACCTGGCGCCACTGCCTCTCGAACGCCAACGTCACGATGAAAGCTGTACCCTATTTTTAAACGAAACATATGCAAGCACGAAAGTCACACATAGAAATGGTCTCCATCAATGAGCACCATACTTACGTGGGCCTTGTCTGCTGCAACGCGAGTGTAAAACGCTTTGGTTCTCTCTTGCGAATCTGCCATTTATTTATTGCTGCTGCTGGATGATTAAATCAGCTGTTGGCCAATATATTTCAAGAACCGAACTACACTTCGCGAACATTTCCATTACATTGATTGTTTTCTTAGAATCTGCGGGAAAAGAAAGAATAAACTGGAACACGACTAGGCAGACACGAGCGCAGACTTTTAGCAGGTATATGACTGCAAGACGCATGAATATATAAATATACATATGTGGACGCAGAGTGCAGAAACCCGAGCAATTCCCTTCGCGTCGCCAAAAAGAAACGAAGCACGCAGCATATGTTTTGAATGATCACTTTTTCATTCATCCGAACATGTGCTATGGGTCTCGGCTTATCGTTTTCCCCGATACTAGAGTTAGGTTATATATAAAGTGCGTATTCGAGTTATACCCCTGTTGATAACTTGCGCTTGGGGCTGCCTACCTACTTCCCTCTTACTTTATGCTCAGTTTCTAAATAAATATTAGGCAGCAAACTAGCTTTAATATCATTTGTTCTGCACAACCTTATTCTGCCGACACGACGAATGGCCTACTCAGATTCAAAGCCTACTGAGAAGTCAAAATGATTTATACTTCTCATGAACAGCTTGTCCTCGCAAAATATATCTGCGTTATGTTTGCAGCGCCTAACAAAAGCATGGACTGGCAAAGCTACGCACTCTGTGTAGCTTTGTCAGTAGCTTTGCATGCTACATATTTAGTGCGATATGACAGTGGACTCCCTACTCACTCCATGGCTTCATACCCTTGTTCACGATAGCGCAATTGAAAAAAAAAAAAACAGTCTGAACTAGAATCGAGAAGGCTACCGTCGCGCAAATTTACCCATGCACAAGCTTACCCCTGCATCCATAACAATACTGCATCCATAACAATCCTCCATACTAATCCATGCCTCCATCAAAGCCACCCCCCCCCCCCCAAATCCATAACATAAAACAAAACTGCTTCAATAGGGCGGGTAGCCACAAAACTTGGCCAATACATGTCAAATGCCTTGCGAATGCCTCACCGCAGTAACTACACGGCCAACTGTCCTGGTGGGACTCGAGCAGCGGCCGACGCAGTGCAGCAACATGAAGTGAAAAAATATCATTACGCTTTAATTATAAAGGGACTGACAAGTGACCAGAATATGTTGCGAGACGTTGATTGAAACAAAATGATCATGATTTATATTGACAGAATCCAGTACGCTACCCGGGATTAAGGTAGGCATAATTTTAAACTGGCAAGGAAAGTCTCAAACCCCATTAAGTGGCGAGGCCTGGTGGTGAAATCATGGTACTTCCTTGCAATGTGGTATATGAGATTACTGTGTACTTACTGAACATACTTCATTCGACGATCTCTAGTACAGCAAGATCGAAGAGAAAATATCGACGCCGCAAGGGCTCTTTTGCCTTCGATGTGCGACACCGTATACCTTAACCATCGCACCAGGACTAACGCGCGTAAACGCCGGCACACGACATTACTCGTGATTCACTAGGAAAAGTGATGTACTGCTGTGGCATTTTGTCGGATTTCGGGTAAATTCGGCTATCGTAGCTAGAGGTGTAAGTATGCCGACCGGCGCGTCGCTGGCGCAGTTCACCGCTTCTCTGCATCATGACGCAATATTGGCGCTGAGGTGAGTATAACAGTTCTGCTGTGCGCGTCGCCTGCTACAGGTGGTAAACTGCGCACAAAACATAAATCCCCTACTGGAATATTCACATGTTGTATGTTTGTGTCACTTTGAAAGGCGAAGAGTTCCCGGTCTCTGTTAGAGGTTGAAAGTTTGTGAGAGATGTGAAATGTTTCGAGTCAGGAAAAATGACCCAGGAGATTAGCGGCGGCATTGATCCACCAATAAAGACCGCCAATGACACTTTCGGCTTCGCTCTGATCTGCAAGTCGGGTTTTAAATATGTGAGAAATGGGCCTAAAATAGCTTTTTTTTTCGGTGCCGAAAGACCCTCGTCTTTTTTATGAAATGGGAACTGGCCCTTTGTCGAGCCGACATCCAACTGCAGCCGACATCAATTGCGCGTTAGCGACACTTTAAAGAACATTCATTCAGCGCGATTTCAACCATGTGATCAACAGAGAGGTTGCTTTGATTCGAAGAGAGTTTCTACGACTTACCAACGATGGGAATGCTATCACGAAATTCTGCCAGTTGCTCCGTGCTGCAAGAGGGAAAAGTGACTGTAGGTTGATGTTCTTTATAGTACGCAACATAGCAAGGAAGTTCCCACAAAAAACCAAGCGCTCCGTTTGCTTAGGTACATTACTGAATCAGGGTCAGCTTCTCGTCCCGACTCGTCACTTACGCTGCACACGAGTAGGTCAGGGCCGTCGTTCCCTTCCGAAGCACTAAAGAAACTAGTAGCAGCGCTAGAAGACGCTTGCACACCCTGGTCGTGTCTAAACAAGTTGCGAAGAAACAGTATCGCCGACTTTACATCGTTTCCTCAGATGATTCCTCCTTATTTGACCGGCTGTGAGCGACACGAGAAGCACCTCGCAAACAACTTTTGTGAACTTCTGTTCAATTACATGACTTAGTTTTTTGTCAAGGGCACGAACCTGGCGTGCGAAAGCAACAGGGACAAGAGCAAGCACTTGCAGCTGAGGCGTGTGCTGTGAATAATGTCGTGAACCAACCTTGCGGCCTTGCTGGCGCTAGGCTCTTTATGTTGGAGTGTATGCTGGCTAAAGTTTCGAGACGTTTTCTTGTATTTTAAATATATTCATGAATCTAGTCCAAGGCGTACTCCTTAATTTTATTGCAATGAAAAAGTGAGCCATACGCATTACCAACACAGTTCTTCCCGTAAGAAGTTAAATACCTCAGCTAATGTAGGGATAAAACACAATAGCTGGGTTTCTCGAAGTTATAATATCAGAACTCGTTAAATATCGCATAAACAGGTTTCCATACGCCGCATAAGGCCATTGCAGTATGATTTTATGCATGGAACAAAATGCATCTGCGTTTTAAATGCAATAGGATGGAACGCCGCGTTTATACCACTGATGTGACCAGTCGCCAAGCTAGAAAATTTCTTCAGCATTTCTTCTTTTCTGACTAAATGACAGTAACAGATTCGCCGCCCTCGCTTTGGCTTCACCGCTCAGAACGGTATAATAACGTATACAACAAAGCGAAAAATCGGATACAGCGATACCATCAATCACGCTGGTCGTCTGCACAGCGCAGCCTACCGTATTTACATGACTGTAAGCTGACCCCCCCCCCCCCCCCTATCGCGTGTAACAGAGGGAAAAAAGTAAAAGGATACCCGAAGGCGCATTCGATAACGTAATTTTATTGGTAGCTGACATGGTCACTGGACTACTCGTCTTCACTCATGCCATCGTCCTCACTAGTGTTTATTTATTTATTTATTCAGTTTACCCTACAGGCTCGGAGGAGCATTGAGTAGGGGGGGTTACAGAAAAATGACAAATAATTAACGCAAAGAAGGGAACTGCATAGTAAGAGAAACAAATACGTTTGTACATTGGAAAAAAAGGAACACTGTTAACCATTAGAAAAATACATACAAATTCAAGGAAATACAATGGAAAACAAAGTCCAAAAACAATACAAAGGCGAATACAATACAAAGTCGTACAAAAAAGTCAAAGGAACATGTGAAGTTCCAAATGTTCACGAAATTTCGCAGGATCTTTTATTGAGACAATATTATTTGGAAGGCTGTTCCATAGTGCGATGGCGCGCGGTAATGCAGATTTATTGAATGACTGTGTGCGGCCAAAAATGCGCCTGGAACTGAGATGATTATGAAGTCGAGTAGATGTGCGAGAAGGAGTTTCAAGCGACAGGCGGCTGGACCATGAGTTATAGTAGTATTTATGAAAGAGGCATAGGAGAGCAACGGAGCGGCGGGAATCCAAGTCCGGCAGGAGAGCATCGCGTTTAATTTGGGTAATGCTACATTGACGACTGTAGTTAGAAGTTATAAAGCGGGCAGCACGATTTTGGATGGATTCCAATTTATCTATTAGGTATTGTTGATGAGGAGACCAGATCGAAGAAGCGTATTCAAGTTGAGGGCGTACAAAAGTTTGGTAGGCCTGTTGACGGATGGTAGATGGCGAGAGGTGCAGATGACGACGTAAAAACCCTAAAGTTCTGTTAGCTTTAGCGCATATTTTCTCGATGTGAAAGCTCCAGGCTAGGTTAGTAGAAAAATGAACGCCAAGATATTTGTAAGTAGAGTCACGGGGAACTTCCGATGAGCAGATTTTGTAAGGGAAATTAGGATATGATTTCGTACGAGTGAAGGAAAGAACGCAGCACTTAGATGTGTTAAGTGTCATTTGCCAACGGTCGCACCACTGATTAACTAGCTGAAGGTCATTTTGCAAAATTAGGTGATCATTATGACAGTTAATTGTTCTGTAAATGACGCAATCATCCGCAAAAAGTCGTATGCAGGAGGAAATGTTGCTCGTTAAATCATTTATAAAGATTAGGAAAAGAAGAGGGCCTAGCACACTACCCTGGGGTACACCTGATGTTACAACAGACGTGGAGGAGTTAAAGTTATTCACAAATACCAACTGGTGCCGATTAGATAAGAAATTGCGAAGCCAAGATAATGTTAATGAGTCAATCTTAAGAGCACTTAATTTAGGTATTAGACGACAGTGAGCCACTCTGTCAAATGCTTTTGCATAGTCGAGAAAGATGCAATCAATCATTTTGCTGTAATTCATGCCATAATGTAAATCTGATGTAAATTCCAAAAGTTGGGTGTCACAAGACAACGCTTTACGGAAACCATGTTGATTTTGAAAGAAAAAGTTATTAGATTCAAGATGGTGGGATAAATGGGAGGCAATGATGTGCTCGAGAAGCTTACAACAAATGCATGTTAGTGAAATGGGGCGGTAGTTACCAGGTGAGTGCCTGTTTCCATCTTTGAATATAGGAATAACTTTGGCTATCTTCCAGTCAGCAGGTAGAAGACCTGTTGATAAAGACTGCTGAAAGATGTAGCACAAAATCTGACTGGATATAGCTGACGTGTTCTTTAGAATTTTAGAATTAATATTGTCAATGCCACATGATGTAGACACCTTTAGATCGCGTATTAGTTTTGAAATGCCTTCAACACTAATATTTATAGGGGACATGAAGCGATAATGAAGGTCGGAGACACAGGGAATGGAAGAGCAGTCTTCATTGGTGAACACAGAGCTAAAGAACGAATTGAAAGTTGAAGCACACTCAGATGCAGGGACAGGAACATTGTCAGTGTCATGTAATGTTACTGTATTACTGCCACGATCAGTAGAGATAGCTTGCCAAAACTTTCTAGGGTTAGTGTGTAGAAGTGAGGACAGATCTTTGGAAAAATACTTCTTTTTGGCTTCACATATTGCTACGCAGTAAGATTTTAAACAATCCTTATATTTAGACCATGCCGAGGGACACGATAGCCGTTTAGCAGAAGCGTATAACCTTTTCTTTTTATTTCGGAGTGATCTAAGTGATTTATTAAACCATGGGTTACGTTTGTCATTAGATATAGTGAGTAGTGGCACATATTTGTCTACTAGGAGTGAAATAATATTTCTAAATGAATTCCAATTCACTTCAACAGAATTATTTGTAAATGATGGAAGAAACGTTTCCTGAAGGAAAACCTCAAGTTCATTGTTCATTTGTTCGTAATTTGCTTTGTTATAATCCCTTATAATCTTACGTTCAGCACCAGCGAATTTCAGTGGAATATAAATTGAGAACTGCAGTAGGTTATGGTCGCTAAATCCATCAAGTTGTATGACAGGGCTTATGCTATGTGGCTCTGTTGTGAGAATAAGATCTAATATGTTAGTACCGCGGGTAGGCTCAGAAACAATTTGCGTAAGATTGAACTCTAAACACAGCTCAATAAAATCACCTGAATCAGTGCTCGATGAAGACAAGCGAGACCAATTAATATCAGGGAAATTAAAATCCCCAAATAGGTATATTTTATTAGTGGGAAACTGTTCAAGAGCCCTGATAATACTTTTATGAAGATGAGACACGAACAAGCGGTCAGTGGCAGGTGGGCGATAACACACGCCCATCAGTAACTTCCCGTATAATGTAGGACAAGCCACCCAAACTACCTCAAGAGCAGTGTCAGTGTCAACGAGAAAAGAAGGAATAGTTTTATTGATGGCCACCAACACGCCGCCCCCCTTTTTATGTGAACGATCATGGCGATAAATGGCGTACTGATTAGAAGTATGAAATAACTCGGAGTCACCTACATCTGCATTAAGCCAGGTCTCGGTTAACAATACAACATCAGACATGCTATCTTCAAGATATGATTCAAGCATGACACGTTTTGGCAACAGACTGCGGATGTTGGCAAATGATACTGAAAGTGAAGGTGCGCGTGTAGTTGATAGCCGCTGGACTTTAGCACCGCGCACATCGGCAACTAGCTATCGAGCAGGCACTACGGAATCAGAACAACTATCGTAAATATACGTGGTATTATTGATACGAAGTTTGTCAACATTCAATTTGTAGGGACAATTACGTTCTCTCGCGAATTGAAGCAATTTCTTACGTGCCTGTCGAGTAGCTAGTGAAAAATCTTCTCTAATAGAGATCCCAGTATTTTTCAGCTTATGTGCGCTAGTGAGAATTTCCTGCTTATCCTTAAATAACGTAAACTTGGCAATTATTGGTCTTGATTTATTTGAAGCAAATTTTCCCAGCCGGTGCACACGTTCAAACTGAGAACTGGCAGTTGTGATATCCAACTTATCTGAGCATAGGGCAATAATTTTTCTTTCTGTAGTCGACCAACTCTCTTTATCCTCGTCGGGGATTCCAAAGAACAACAGATTGCACCGTCGCATTCTGTTCTCAGCTTCGTCACACCTTGACGTTACTGCCCTAAGTTGATCGGCAAATGAGCCACTAGCATGATCAGAGCTGTTAGACAGTGAGGTGGCATGTGAAACAAGCTTTGCCTCCAAAGTGACCACTCTCTCGGTCAAGCTTTTAATTTCTTTATCGGTAGCATCATGCTTTTCGCTCAGCCTCTTAATTTCACCGATTAATGTATTCTGACCAGCTTCTAGCCTACGCACAGTTTCAAGAACAATGTTAAGTGTTTGTTCGACGGTAGGGCCGGGATTTGATTCAATATCACCCGACAGCAACAACAACAGACATGCAGAATTTTTGCGCAAGAATGAAAAGAACAGTAGCCAACGCCGCATCTTATCATACAGTTCGGTCCTGCACGACACCGCAACAAGGCAGTAATGGCTGCATTTTATACAGGATGCATCTTTGAAGTAACCAACCTGGAAAAACAGCAACGGTAAGCGTCCCATCCTTTCAGCGGCGTCGTGCCCAACCGAAGTGGTGCCTTGCTGGCCTTTATATCCCGCTTCATAGCTTGCGAGGGCGTCAGTGAAGGGACCATGTTGCCAGCCACCAGTAGAAGAAGGAACCGAACTTGGCCATCCTTGCACTTTTGGAAACCGGGACAGGAATGCTTGATCAGCCCAGCGCGGCCAAGGTTCGAGAACCCGCGGAGATAAGGCACCGAGGAACGTAATCTGGAAAAACAGCAACGGTAAGCGTCCCATCCTTTCAGCGGCGTCGTGCCCAACCGAAGTGGTGCCTTGCTGGCCTTTATATCCCGCTTCATAGCTTGCGAGGGCGTCAGTGAAGGGACCATGTTGCCAGCCACCAGTAGAAGAAGGAACCGAACTTGGCCATCCTTGCACTTTTGGAAACCGGGACAGGAATGCTTGATCAGCCCAGCGCGGCCAAGGTTCGAGAACCCGCGGAGATAAGGCACCGAGGAACGTAATCTGGAAAAACTGCCATTGTCATCGCTGCTACGGTCCCACAGCGCGTCGTCGTCCAGCGAAATTCCCCATTTGGCAAACGACAGCACCCAGACATATTGTCGAACAGCAGCCCACGCCGAATGCACCCAACCACAGGCAGCCGTCAGGTAGGCTCTTTTGACCTGTCCGGTGGGCGTAAGTTCGCGGTCGTGTTGAATTGAATCGTACCGATACTTAGGTGTTGTTATCACCGACATCGGTTATCACCGATGATGATGACGTTTTCCGATGAAGGCACATTTGGATTGCGCTGTAGCCAACTCAATCGCCTATAGTATCAGGATGCACGCTTAAATTCTTTAGGCGGTGTTGCCGCGCACGTGTTTTTGGGTACACCCTAGGTGCTCGAGGTAGATGATGACGGGCTGGTCTCATCATCATCACCGACAAACTCAACTGGTCTGAACACACCACGAAATTAGTGGCAGAGACATCCAAAACACTCGGTTTCATTAAGCGTGCCCTTTCTTTATCCTCCAGTTATATCAGAAAACTCGCCTATGAGGCGTACGTTAGGCCGAAACTTGAATATGCCAGCGCAATATGGAGTCCTCACCAGCAATATCTAATTGAATCACTTGAAAACATTCAGAATCGGGCGGATTGCTTCATCGTTTCCGAATATAATAGACGGGTTAGCATTAGTGCCATTAAATCATCCATTAATCTTGAATCGTTAGCTCATCGAAGGAAGATTTCATGGCTATTCCTGTTTGAAAATCTATACTATAATCGCCCTGACCTGAAAACCTCCCTTTTAGTGCCACCTGTACGGACATCACGTCGTCTTTTCAATTCTATGATTGTACAACGCATAACTGGTTCGACAAACACATTTAATAAGTCTTTCTTACCATTGGCGATTGAAGAATGGAACTCGATTCCAGAACCATTAATCAATGAACGTGACAGCTCAAAATTCAGGCATCAAATATCGGCTCACTTTGCCAAATAATCTCGTAATCGGTAAACATTTCCTGCTTTTCTCATATCCAACGCGTATTTCACTTTGTGGCTCTTCCCTAAGATGGAACATAACCTATATGTAACACTTTCTGCTTTGACTTGTGTGTATATATATGTGTATTGAATTGTATTTTTGTATTGAATTGAATGTAGTATTGAATTGAATGTTATATTGAATTGTATTGTAACCTTTTTATTCAATTGCAAACATATGCGGAGATCAACTGTATGGGTGTTATTTTCGTCTTTTTTTTCCATCTCTGCCTTCAACCACGGTTCCATAACAATGTATAACGTTACTTTGCCGGTCTGCCTTTTTATTTCGCTTTATAATTATACGACCATGTGAATACTTCTCTTGTTAACCCCCCCCCCCCTTATGTAATGCCCAATCCAGGGCCCTTAAGGGATAATAAATGATGAGGATGATGATGAAGCCACTCGTACTCACGGCGGCGCAGGTCTTTAAAAGGCGAAGATCCGTGCTTGTTTAGGGATAATGTCGCACTTCACTGGCAGGGACCGATCACGCATTTCAGCGACATGCAGCGCAGGCTTGGCCTACAGCTCCGGAAAGCGTCCAGACTTCGGCCCGAGAGAAATTCTTCACTTGCCGTCCCTGGTGAAAATTTTGCTTCGCTGCAGCCGCCACTCTGAAACATCGAACTTGTGGCAACGTGCGCAGTGACTTGTTTCTTCCGCGTAAAAGAAGGCAGCCCTCTTGAACGCTCCTGTGAACGAGCGCCGAATGTTTAATGGGCCTGAAGCACTCATGACGACTGAGGAGGCATGGAAGTAGCACGTTGCCAGCACTTACGTAGAACGCGTCAAACTAAGAGCTACAGGAAGGAGAAACACGTGAGTGATGTCTGCTCTTCCATGAACTATCGATACTCCCCGCAAGCACCGCAGTTCTGAAGGTGTCGCTACGAATGGAACCGCGGCACTTCCATCAACTATGGAATCCCCCCCCCATGGGTGTTGCATGCGCTGTAAAACATTAAAAACGTTGAAAACTTTGAAAACTCCTTCCGAAAAGCAAACAAATGCGCGGGATAGCGAAAAGGCACGAAAAGCTCCCCTGATATCTCTTTCGATTCGCTTTTGTTGGCGAGCCATGTTTTGGTTTCGATTGTAAGTCGACCCTCCCCCCGCCCCGCTTCAGATTTCCTAATAAAAAGAATAGGTCGATTTACAATCGTGTAAATACAGTACGTTGCGCGCAGCTGAACCGTTACACTGTCTGCAGCGCCGCTTCTGCGTCGTGATGCACAGAAGTTGTTAACCCAGTGTTTCTTGAACATGCCTTGCCAGATAGCAACCTAGCGGTTATCAGACCTTCATTCACTTGCCCTGGTTAAAGCTTTGCTGTACATGATATAAGTGAAGCTGAAATCTGTCGAACATTTATGGGTTCATAGAACAGCTAGGCTTTTGATTATGTTATTGAATACATTGCGCCTGTGTTCCCTTACATATTTAATCTTGCTGTCCAATTAGCTCAGTTTACTGATCCAATGAAAAGACCCAAGGTGTCTTTTACTTGCAAAGGGGGGCAATAAAAACGAGGCTGACAAATTATGGGTGATACCTGTGATACAAATTTTTCAAAAGGCTTAGAAAAGATAGTGCTTCCTCGATTAACCAACTTCTTCTAAAAAATTACTCTACTTTCCGACGCCCAGTTTTGCTTTAGGAAAGGGGATTCAACTGAAACGGCTTTGGTACCTTAAAAGGGAGCATGCTACAGACCATTGAAAATAAACTAATAAACCGAGGTCATTTCAACGAGTATGCTAATTCCTATGGTTCACTAAATCATAGTATACTTATACAAATATTCTCACATTACGGGATTCGTGGTAGGCAGCTCGAATTAGTCCATATTCGCTTTGTGTGTATCGGTAATTACCATTCATCTCCCCTCCTTATTTATTTATTTCAGATACCCTTATGGCCCACAGGGCATTATTGAGGGGAGTGGTACACACATTGCAATAAATTTGTACAAAAGGAGACAACGCATATATATAAAACATATATGTACCGGAACAAATACATAATTCGCAACCCGGAACACGAAGCGAGTTCAAAATTATACAATTTCCAAGAAACGCTAAATCACGCACAAAAAGTTGAAAATTGAAAAGCGCCACCATTAGCACAAACATGAACACAGCAAATATGGGGGAAAATACAGAAGCATGCGCATGATAACGAGGAAAATGGAAATGGAACCAAAGCTATGGCAAGCAATAATGTGTTGATAATTTATTCTTAAATATATCAAAATCTTTCGAAAGTGCAATATCCCATGGTAGCTGGTTCCCGTCCAACGATGTTTCTGGAATGAAATAATTCCTGCAGGTTGTTGTACGGCACTGTGAAACACCAACTTTGCATGGATGATCTAAGCGGGATGAAACATATGTTGGCGGCGTGAGTAATGTATCTTTAAGGGTGGAATTCATGTGGTAAATTTTAAAAAAGAGACACAGGCGTGATATTTTTCTGCGCGTTGAGAGAGGGGTTAGTGACAATGTGTTTTTCATTTCTGTGACACTGGACAAACGATCATAGTTACGGAAGATGAAACGTGCTGCTCTGTTCTGTACGGCTTCGAGGGCGTCAATAAGAGAGTTAGTGAAAGGGTACCATACTGAGTTAGCATATTCTAATTTGGAGCGGACAAGCGATTTGTACAGAAGAAGTTTAACAGGTGTCGGGGCTAAGGAAAAATTCCGTTTCAGATATCCAAGCATGCGGTTAGCGGACGCGATGATAGAAATGATATGTGCCTTCCAAGCTAGGTTTGACGTTATAATGACACCGAGGTATTTCTAAGATGTTACCGGTGTTAGCAGGGAAGAACAAATAGTGTAGGGAGCGGGGCACGGATTGACGCGACGCGAAAAACGCATTACTTTGCATTTAGTATCTTTAAGTGTCATATTCCATTGTGAACACCAGTTAGATATAGTAGCTAAGTCTTCCTGGAGTAGTACGGTGTCATTACTATTTTTTTTATTTCCCGGTAAACCACACAGTCATCGGCAAAAAGTCCACTGTAGATGTTACGTTGTTTGGCAAGTCAT